>NC_139762.1:153347149-153744649 GCF_965231275.1 Zosterops lateralis
AATATTTATACACATCCACACCTGACAGTGTGTTGTCACTTGGCTCAGAGTTCACCAACCCCCCAGGGGGATGCTGGCTGGCAGGGGCTGGTGCAGGACAGTCCTTGACACAGCCACTTTCTGGGGACCTCAGAGGCCACCAAATTTGACAGCTGAGCAAGTGAAGAGACGTTTAACCGTTGGTAAGTGCTTCAAGTTGAAAGTTGTTCATTTTGAGAGTGTTAAAACTTTTAACTTTGGTTAACTTGTGTGGAAGATATGTGCCCTAAGCCATCACCCTGATGGCTCTGCCTAAGGAGAGGGCTGCTTTCAGTAGCAAAAAGCTTTTTTTAAAGCTCTTTTATTTTTATGTGTGCCTTGGTAGCTCAAAAAAATCCCTCAACTTCCAGTCAGGGCAATCCTGGGTGAGAAGCATCCACTGGGATTGGCCTGTTAAGTGCATTTCTTTGATTTGACAGCAGAAGTGCCCAGAGGAACATCAAAACCCCCAACATTAAGGCATATTTCCAGCTTCATCATCCCCTGCAAGCCGTGGAAACCAGTGGCTTGAAATCCAGCAGCACTTGATGTTAAAATAGCAAACAGTAAACATCCTCTCCTATCAATAACTTCAGTTATGGTTTGGGTTTTCTCTTAAATAGACACACATTGTCGTAGGGGAATCAAAGTTCAGCGTCCAGACGTGCTCGGTGGGGTGGTAGCATCTTTGGACAGGGTGTAACACGCTTCTATAGCACAAATTAAAATAAAGAAGGGGTTTAGCAGCGTAGCACGCTGTTGTGTAAGAAAAATGCCAACTTCTGGGCTGAGGCTGCGTGGTTTCTGGGCCCCGTGTGCTGCGGCGTGTTCCCGGGCGGCTTTGGATGGGGACAGCGAGTTTCACCACTCTGCAGCTGAACCCTGACGGGATTTTTCAACCACAAAACGAAGTGCAGGGGAGGCTTTGTGTGTGCCACAGAGATAGCCAAACCGAAAGCAAAAATAAACACCCGCAAAAAGCTGGGGTTTTTTGGTCATTGACAGAAAAGGAAAGTGCTGGTTTAGGGGCGGGTGTCAAGTCCCGTGTTCATTGCGCTCCTAATCTGGAAAATACAGACTGTGGCACATGGCAGCAGCGTGCGTGGCTTATTTTACATCTCGTCCTTTTCCCTTTCTGATTGAACCCGAAATTAGGAAGGGAAGCAGCACTTAAATGTTCATTTTTGCCAAGTTACGCCACTTTGCGAACACGAGACACAACCGGATTCCTGGGGCAAGCAGCCCTTAAAATTTCAACAGCTCTACCTATAAATATAAGCCACCGTGAAAGGCAATCCGGCTTTAAAAGAAAAAAAAAAAAAAACAAAACAAAACCAACCATACTCTTTTTTAAGTCCCACTGTATCTGCCTGACTTTAGTGCCATGCGATGCATCTCCAGCTGGGTGGCGAAGCAGAGGCGGTGTGCAACATTAAGTCTCCTGATTCCTCTTGCTAATTTATGTGAAGAATGGGTGCAAGCAGAGAAAAAAAAAAAAAGTTTTAGTTGTCCTAAAAGATGTTTGGGGATGGGATGGTGGGGCTGGCTCGCTGCAGCCACACCATGGCCTTTTGCAGAGGGACCTTTGGTGATTGCTTGGTCCTGGTGAGTTCCCAGGAGCTGCTGCACTGCAGGGCAGTGCAGGATGGAGCCTGGAGCATCCCTTGGCTCTAAAGCAATGTCCCAGATGAAAATTAAAGGGAAGAAAAGGAAAGAAAGAAGCTGGCTGCCACCTCATTCCAGAGGTGTCTGGGCTCACCCACTACTCTCTGACGCAACCAGAGCAGCTCAGAGAGCTCGGGGGCCGGTTCTGGACATGCCCAGGGTTGCCCAGGGACAGGCTGGCCTCGGGAGTGGGTACAGCATGTTCTGGGCACTCCTCCAGGCCAGTGGGACCCCCCACCAGCCCCAGATGATGTAGTGGGGTGATGGCCACTGGCACATCCTGGCAGAGAAGACAGCGCTGACTGCAGGGCTTGGATTTAGGTGGAGAAGCTCCAAGGGAGGGTGGTTTTGCAGCTTAGTGATGCTTTTCAGTGTGCCCTGCGCTTGCATGGCAGAAATCCACCTTTGTAGCCAGAGCAGCTGGGTCACCTTGCAGTGCTAAAACCTGCTGGGTATGGTTGGGATGGGGCACAGGCTGGGAAGTGTGTGGGAGTGGGGCGGAGAGCTCAGCGCGGGGAATTGCTGCATGTGCACTGGGGTGAAGTGCTGAGCCTGGGCTGCGCGGGAGCTGCAGACAGAGCCCACACGTGACCGTCTGAATTTCAGATGATTGCTGGACCACTTTGCCAACAGCCTCTCGCAGCTCATCAGCTGCAATATCGCTTCTTCTTTTCCCTCTCTCTTTTTTTTTTTTTTTTTTTTTTTTTTTTCCCCACCCTGCCTGATTTCTAAAGCCGAAGCAGGAGGGATGAATACGACACCGAGGGTGGCTGCAGCTGCGCAGGGTTTGTATCCAAATGGTTTCCTGGAAGGCAAGTTTTTTGTTGTTGTTGTTTTTCAATCTTAAAAATATTTTTACAGCGAGTGTGTCGTATGGGGGCTGTTTGGATGTCAGGTTTAGTTTCCCATGACATGGAGTGATTAGAGGAGGGAGGGGAAGGAGGGGCTGGGTGCTGCTTGGTGTGCAGATCTCTCTGCAGCAGTATCCTTGCCTATTGATAGGAAATGTGTTCCCTCTCATCTCTGTGATAGTTCTTGGAGATTTCCTCTTTTACGTCACTGCAGTTAATAAGATGTTTAACTCGGAGCTGAGGGCAACGTGCTTCGTTACTGTGTCGCAAGGGATGAGTTCCCTCACAGACTTGTGCTGGGAAGATCATATCAATGCTGGGGAGAACAGCTGGCTTTGGAGTCCAACCATTGCTTTTCACCCTTAATGACCCTGACCTGGCTGCATCTCATTTTTTTTATTTATTATGACAATGATTATTTTCTTTCTAATACTGAGAGAAGCAACTCAGTCCTTTCTATCTGCTGTGTTGCTGGAGTCAAGGGTGCAGCTTGTGTCTGCCTGGCTGGGGACTTAAGCTCTTTTTTTCCCCTTTTCTGGGAACCACTGAAGCATTTCAGGAGAGCACCTGATGGCTTTTTGTGGTGATATTGCAGGTGCAGTAACTGCAGAGCTGGAGCCCTCTCCAGGAAAGTCCTTGATTGTGTGTTTTGTGTGTCACTGGTTGATTATAGAGTTAAGAGAGAGTGTTGCTGTTGTACATGCCTTGGCCAGGAATAGCCTCCCTCCTGCCACAGTTTGCTAGGCCAGCTCGTGGAGGGCAGGCGAGTTGGTCAATAAACGCTCTGAGCAGAGCCCTGGGGAGTTCTGAACCAAAATGGGAAGACTTGTGTCCTTCAGCTCCTCCTTCCTTGCAAAGTTGTTTTCTTCCCCCAGCTCCTTCTCTGACTTGCCACTCAAACCCTCTTCATTCTGCTGTGTTTCTCCACAAATGTTTTTCAAGCGTGACAGCAGTGAGAAGAAAGCCACGAGTGCTGCAGGAGGCTGATGCCTATCAGGACAGCCCTTCCTTGCCTGTGGCTTTGGGGACCCGTTCACTTCGGTGGCTTGGTGGCTGCAGGTGAGTTCACATCTGGCAGCTCTTGGGCTTGGAGTTGCCTCTGTCTGCCCCCAGACCCAACCCAGCCACCTATACCTATTCCAAGGCTCATCCTCAGGGCTTGAGTCAGGTGGGGTGACCACGATGTCCCTGTGTAGGTGTGGAGAGGAGAAGGGCTCCATAACCCTCTCAGGGAAATGGAGACACGGAGGGTTTGCAGGAGGAGCAACCACAGCTCTGGTGGTGGCATTTTCCAGCCTTCCATCAGGACCTGTCGCTCACAGTCCTGATGACATTTAGCTGCTGACTTGCTGTCGCTGATTTTGCTCAATAGCCCTTTTCTTTTTCTAAGACTAAAATGCTGCTTAAAAAACAACATGCCACCAATATGTTGGGATGTTGATTTGGGTTTTGGGAGGCTCACAGCCTCCCAGTTCTGCTTTTGCTCTGAGAAGGAAGCAACATGATTGGGTGCAATTTCCAACCCTCATGGGAACAGGGTCTTAAAAGATAACCCTACCACATCCCAGCTCACACCCTCACTGCTGGATGTGGGAGTTAGTTTTTCTCTCTCCTGCCATGCGCAACAGCCCCTTTTCTGTGCTTTTGCTGTGAGCTGGGACAAGGGGAATTTTGGGTGCAACTCCAGGCAGTGCTGGCTTGGCACATATCCCCAGGCGTCCCAGCTGGGCGGCTGCCCGGGGCCCCCTTCATGCAAACGGGGTCAGCAGCTGGGAAATAGCAGAGCAAAGTGCCTCCCTGGTAATTCCCAGCTGCCGTTAAAGCGGCTTTAAAATAAATTCCTTCAAAGAGCAATTCCAAGTATTTGAAGGTTTGAACTTTTCCAGAGAAGGGTTTGGGAGCTGCCAGCTACCGCCCTGCACCCTGGTACGCCGGGGAAAGGCGCCAGGGCAATTGCCCTGATTATCCCAACATCTAAAAAACACTTTTTTGATGTCTATATGATCTTTATGTATTAGCAGCATGTGCAACGTAACTGTTGGAAATGGGGCACTGCTGGAAGTGAAGTTGTGCTAAATTGGGAAAACGGGTGGCTGGGCAATGTCCTGGGCTGGAGGCAATGCCCAAGGCTCAGTGACTCTCCCCGTGCCACCCTACCTTGCCACCAGTGCTTACCCAGGGGTGCAGCACAGCAGCCGAGTGCCCCTCGCTGCACATTCCACAGCCAGCTCTGCTTGGTAACATGGGCACAACAGAAAACAAACTTTGCAGCAAGCTTTGCTCTCTCCCAGAGCCCCGAAGCTTGCTAAAAAAAAAAAAAAAAGTACTTCTGGAGCAATGTGGTCTTTTTCTCATGCTCATGAAAATTCTCATACCAAACCAGTAACTTCCACTGCCCTCTGTTCATTATTTTTTAAGGTGGTGTTAGGGGGCATTTAAGGGAAGGCTTGTCCCAGCCTCTGTGTCCCCTCCTCTCCTACATCCTGTCATGGCAAATTACAGCTTCATCCGTGCTTGTGTGGCAGGCACTAAAAGAGGGAGGTTTGGTCAACAAACTGGAAAGTTGGTCTCATCCCTGAAAGGCTCTAGATGTCCCTGTGCTGGTGCTCCCCAGGGTGATGCATTGCTGCATCCTGGCTGGTGCAACTTTTTGGTCACGGGAATGTCCTCATGGGGCTGAGTACGCTGAGCTGGGGACAGCAAAACTTTTCCCTGCACAGTGCTGGCCTCTTGCCCAAGTCCCCTCTCCAGGGCCCTGGCACCAGTGCATGTGCAGCCAGGCTGAAGGCTGGTGATTAAACCCATAATCCAGGTCACTGCTGCCCCTCTCAGTGCCCCAAAAAATAAGGATGTTGAGAGCAAGACTATATCCATCTGGGGATACTGCACCTCTCTCAGCGTTTCAGCGGGTTTGGGGATGAACTGAGCTAATTTAGGGTAAAACCACCCTAAAATAAACATTGCAGGGGGGAGGTTTTTCCCACACACTCTTCATTGCCATGGTTAAGCTGCTCGCAGTTCAAACTGATTTTGTTCATGGGCTGACCTTTACTCTGGAAGCTTCTTACTGAACTTTTTGTCATATATCTTATTTTTAATTGTTTTTTTTTTTCTGTGTGGACATGACAGAGGTGTCTCCTGAGGTGGCAGAAAATGCGTCTTGCCTCTTAAGGACAGGTAGGGAAACCTGCACATGGCACAGGAAGGTTTGCTGTGGATGTGACAACACAGGGTACAGTCCCAACCCAAAGTCACATCCCCTGGACCACACACTTAGCTCCATTTTTTTTTTTTTTTTTTTTTTTTTTTTTTTTTTTTTTTTTTTTTTTTTTTTTTTTTTCCCTCCCAAACTAATCCCTCCAGCCCCTTAGGCTTGTTGTTGTTGTTGTTGTTGTTGCTCCTCTCTGAATTCCTTCTAATTTGCAGGCTCACTGCCAGCATCCAACGCACTATAAAAAGGGGACTTGTTCTTCAAGCTTCCCTCTGGTACAGAGCATTTGCACAAATAGCAACACGCTTGACAAGTAGGTCTAATTCCCCCTGCTATTACTGAAATTCTCGTAGGGTGCTCAGGGAGTAGAGCTGCTGTCTCAAGACAAGCCAAGCTGAATTTCACACAGGGCCCTGAGCCCAATTCCCAGCCAGTGTTTAAGCTCCTGTCAGCTGGAAAAACGGAGCTGTGTGCTTTTATTTTCCTCCCCATGCAGCTTCCCTCTCTCCCTGGGAGGGAAAGGATGTGGTTGCATCCCTCTGTATCCCACCAGCACAGGTGGGATGTGGGCTGTGTCTGCAGCCCCATGTCCTGCTGAAGGCAGCCCCAGGGTCACCACCAGTTTTTGGCTGGTTCCCCCCTCCTCCCTGCCATTACAAGCAGCCGTGACACAAACTCCCTGCCAGCTTCCTTCTTAAAACTAATGAGCTGTTTGACCCTGGCAAGTCCTCTGGGAAAGCTGTTGCCAGAGCCTTGCTGCCTGCACGGATACAAACTGCTCTCGTTTCCAGCTTCAGTTTATTTGTGGATGACTCGTACCCATTTGGCCTTGTTCTTCTTGTACCAGCACTGGCTTTTAGCTCGGATGGCTCCTTTCCCTGCTCTGGTATTTATCCTCTGGCAGGCTCTACCAAGTGCCGTGGGTCTGCCAACCTTAATAACCCAGAGCTTCTGGTGGAGCATGGCTGGAGGGGGTGTGAGGGCATCTAGGCTTCCTCATTTCTGCAGTGGAGACAGCCCCAGCGACTTGATTTGCAGCTCACCCATTCAAAAGGAAAATCTACCATGCAGCCTCTCAGCATCCTCACTGGGAATGGTCCCAGTCTGCAGAAGGACAACCTCAGTTGTCCCCACCACTGACAAAGGCTCTCCAATATGAAACCGTTATCTAATTTCAGTAGCACACTTCTCTTTTGCAATGCAAACACCATTTTGGCAAAAGATGAGCTTTTTTCTTCCTGGTGCAGCCTTCAGTAGCACCTTTCCCTCTCCTTTCTGGTAGTGGCAGGGTTTGTGTGCCCATGCTAATCTCGGCCCTGGTGTTGTGGACCAGACATTTCCCATGCACAGCTGTGCCAGGGACTTGGCTAAAAGGCTGAAGTGAATTTAGAATGTGAAACTTCATGAGGTCAAAATACATGTGTGGCTCCTTACCACTGGTCCCCTTTTGAAGGTGTTAGACTATCCAGGATGGTATGGGAAGAGCTGCAAGGTGTTTGCTTTCCCCCCAGAATGATAATTTTTCACCATACTTTCCACTGCTGCATCTTTGCCATGGGTTTTCTTTGCCTTTTATGTGCTTTCTTTGGGAGCTCTGTGCTTATTCCTGGTGATGCTGAGATGCTGGCTTATCCATCCCAATTTAGATCCCTGCCTTCTCCTTGGCAGGCAGAATTTGACTGGTACCCTTGATGGAAGGAAGGATGCTCCAGGTGCCATCACTCACCAGCTCCTTATTTCCTCCAAGTTTTCCTTCAGTTAAGATTCTCTTTTTCTTTTTTCATTCTTCCTAATCCAAACTGCACCAGCATGTGTCCATTTGAGGCAGGAGTTTATATTCCCCTGCAGTGTCCTTCCATCATTCTGTGCCCTCGTTAAACCATGTGTAAATTGGCATCATCGAGGAGGAGCTGGCCTCTGCGGTTATTAGCAGGATTATTCTCATCTCCCACTTTCCAGTGGGGCTGCTGGGCTGGTGTAACACAATTCCCACTAATGCTCATCTGCATTGTCAGGGAGAGTGATGCTGATGGGGCACTGAGCATCAGCAGCAGACACCAGGAGGAAACCAGCAGAGACCCCTTTGCATCTTTCCACATTAAGTGATTTTTGGCCCCCAGCACCTCTTCTCCAGGCCATGGTTGTTTAGCACATCATGTTGGGCATTAACTTCCCCTCCTGAATCTTTTCTGAGCAGCCCGTGGGCTCCTTCACAGCTGCAGCTCCAGCATGGGAGTGCATCTCATCCTGCTCTCATTGCTGGGTTTGCTGTGTGCATCTCGATTTCTCGCTGCCTAAATCAGCATCCACAGCCTTCAGCACTCATGAGTGGGTACAGCTGGGCATTTTCTGCCTGCAGTCGATCTTCCTTGTTCCTCTCTCCCTGTTTATTTGATTTCTCACTGGATTTAAAGGAGAGGTCAGTGTGCGTTTTGCAACCTTCTCCAGTTACTAATTTCTTCGAAACAAAGGGGAAGGAACCACAAGCAATAAAGAGCCTGAGGTTTGAGGACTGGCCGTTTATTTGTCAAAGCTAGAAATGCAGTGACTGAAAAGGAGAAGAGAAAATCCTCCATGCAGAAGGACCTTATTTAAGTTTAGGCTTGTGTAGGTCAGGTTGGGGGGGAAGGTGTGGATTTTCTCCTGGTGCAGTTTTAGATGGAGCTGTTATCACTGCCATTACTGCAAACAGCATCTTAATTTTGCCTTCTGCACCTCATTTTTGTACCCCCCAGGCCTGACTTCCCTGCACCATGCCCATCTGATGCTGGGAGAGCAGTGATGCCCATCTCAGTGGCATCGTGGCACCCCATGCAGTGGGATTGGACTGTGTATGGCTAAAGGCAAGTGGGTGGCAATAAACCAGTCCTCAGGGTGCAAATGCTGCCAAGGAGGCTGGGACAGGCCATCAGCTGCCGGGAAGAGGGGATGAGGAGCAGAAGGGTGGCTCAGATGCCAAAGCCAAAGATGCTCAGAAGCCCAGAAGGGACAAAAATAGGTGTCTGGGTCAATCTAGAGGGTTTGAGGACCGCTTAAGATCTTTTCCCTCGGAAGCAGCAATTACCAGATGAAAGGGAATGTCTTCAAGCAGGCATTTTGGAGCATCTGGTTTGTATTTGGCACGTTCACTGGGGGAAGGCTGGAAGGCTGCTGGGTGGGTTGGTGGCTGGGCGAGGCAGAGGGTGTCCTTCAGGGAATGAGTCTGGTTGCTTATGAAATGCGTTTTGACACCAGGAGCATTCCCACATCTCTCCTTTTTGGACTGCATTGTCAGTAACTTCTCAAAGCGTCAGTGCTGGGTGTGAGCTGGATTTCTGCTCGTGGGAGGTTAAGGTCTCCACATGAAGTAGCAAATAGGGGGATGCACATGTGGTTTTCTTTTTAGGTTTTGCCCTTCCTCACTACAGAGGAGGCATTGGCATGTAATTACCGCCAGCTTTAATTCTGCCAGACCAACTGCCTTCCTGGCAAACCCAAATACAATAGGAGCCGAAGGTTATTGCATGCCCTAAATAAAACCATTACAGCCCTGGGGCCTCACCCAAGCCCAGACCACAAAGCATCCAGGGCCAGTTCCATTCAGTTTTTCTGAGTCTGGAAGATTTGGTTGGATGGCAATGACCCATAACTTTTATTTTCTTTTTACTTTTTTTTTTTTTAATTCTTACTTTCCCCCTGCAAAGCCACCTGCAGACTTGCAACTACTTGTGGCACCTTCCAGGAGTAGCACATCTGGTGAGTGTTAGCGAGCCTGCCAGGGATGCACTTGGTTTAGTCTTTTCTTGCTAAAATCATTAGTGGCTTTAATTGAAAGCAGAGATGGATGAAGGCACGTCACACAGACACACCACAGCATGCACAGCTCAGCCCAGCATGTGGCTGTGACCAGTGTCCTCTCAAACTGCTGCCAGATACAGCCCAATGTTCTTCCCACCCATGGGATGTATTGAGATTTCAGGTACACATAAGTACCTATGTGGCCTGGAGTAGCCATCCAGGAGCCAGTGCATCCCACTGTGCTCTTCTCCCAGTTACTGCTCCAAAATGGGATTTACTCTGAAAGCTGAGGGATCTTACTCTGTATCCCAGAGCAAATGCAGCCCAAAGTGATGCAAATGCACGACCTCACCCAGATCTCAAGAGGTAAATATTGCTTCGTGATGAGCACTCTGAGACACTCTGAGTCCATCCTGATGCAGGGACACGCCAGGCCAGGGAGGAGGTATAAGTTGGGAAAGGCTTTCTCCTCACCTCCCAGTTTAATTGTGGGTGCCTCATGTTTGCAGAAATGATGAACACTGGTCCTGCCTCTATGCAAGGCTGCTCTGGCTCCTGGCATCCCCACAGAGCTGCTGGCAGGGAGGAATTGCATTTCACAACCTGTCTTTCCAGGCTCCCACAAGATTACTGGAGGGAGAGGAATGTGCTGAAGAAAATATCCCAACTGCTGTTAAAAGGCATAGCTTTCCCTGCCCCTTTCTGGGATGGCCATTCCTTCACTGAACCAGACGCTCTCCTCCAGCTGGCAGCACCCACTGGAGCCAGCACTGTGTCACCTCCCCATATCACCCTGGGGTGACTTTGCCCTCCTGGCCTCCCCTTCATGGGCAAATAATCGAAATTGTGATAAGCAGGCTCTTTTATGAAGAAATTCTGCTTTCCTCAGAAGTGCTCCTGGGACAGAGCTCAGTCACTTCATATCTGGGCAATAAATCTCCAGGCTCTCCAGGGCACACCCACCACACAAGGCAGTAATGGGCCTGCCAGATGCTGTTCTGTCTGGGTGAAGAGCTTGCCAGCCAGTGCAGCATCTGTTAATCATTTGCCAGGAGAGCCCAGGCGGTGAGGGAGTCTCAAGTTGAATCCCTTTTGGCCAATCCTTTTGAATCACAGTGAAGGTTTCGGGGTTACCTGGAGCTGAAACAACCTGTGAGCTGCAGCAGCCTGTAATCCTGGGCTGAGAGATGCATCCCACACGTCTCAGGAGGAAGGTGAGAAATCTTTCTCCTTGGTCCTTCTTTTTCTAAGAGTTGTAATATCCTCACTAGGCTGAGGCTAAGGTTGCCCTTTTCCTTGATCCCACTCATCTGCTTTTGCTTATAAATCCTGTGAGCATCAGATGATGAGATGTGGTCCTGGGCAGTGAAAAACACTGGGGAAGCTTGAACTGGTTTGGTGCTGAGTCATCTCCTCCTGGGTGATGGCATATGGACAAGGCTAGAAGTGAGGATGGCTTTCTCTGATGTTTCTTCTCTGTCGAGTCTTCTTTCAATATTCCACAATCCCAGTCCACACATTTTGCCTCCACCAAGTGGAGCACCTCCAGGTTCTCTGCAGAAGGTCTTGTTGCATCTGGGGGCGATGGTCAGGCTATTGCACTCATTCTGATTTCTCTCCCAGGCTAATTACAAGCCTCTTGGACTCTCTCAGGTGGCTTTGGCAAGTGCTCTGCTTTCCTAGTGCCGGTGCCGAGGAGCCCTGGCCACAGCCATCAAGTCTTTCCCCAACCATTAAAAAGCAGTTACGCTCCTCGTGTGCCTTTTCATTGCCGGAAGCTGGTAAGTGGATGGATCCTACACAAATAAACTTCTCAAGGGCAGAGAGTCAAAATATCCCTGGGCTTGTTTGGTGGGAAAAGGTTAACCAGCGTGAAGTCTATGAATTGCTGCTGACCCGACTTTGTTGACAAAATACAGTGTTACTAATTGGGTTCACAGGCACACTGCCTGGGGATATTTAGAAGGAGCTTGTCCATTACAAAGGCTGAGATCTCCCTGAGAGAAGATCTGTCTGGGCTCTTTGGAGATGCGCCTAGGCCTTGGCCATGGCTCTGGTTTGGGATTTTGTTGTTGAGCATAAGATGTGTCAGAGTCTCAGTCTCCCACACTGGCCATGGGGCCACACAGATTCACCAGCAGCAGAGCTGTAGCAGAGCAGGACAGGAGGAGCCTGTCAAGAAGCCTGGGACCAGGTGACTGATTTACTGGAAGGTCTCCTTGCAGGACTAAATATAGAAAACATTTGAAGTCCCTGTCCAACCCAAACCATTCTGTGATTTTTGTGATGATTCTAATGAGGCTCCTAGGTCCGTAAATTCAGGTTTCTGCTCTCAAGCTGAATCCTACACAAGGCATCATTACCTGGACAGAAGCAGAAGCTTCATGATAAAGGTGAAGTTCTGGAGTGTGACCTGTGCTGTTGCCAGCGTGGTCCTAAATCCCAGCAGCTGTTCACTGCTGCCTTGACACTGGTGACGCTCAGTGTCACCCTACCCTCAGCCCAGTGGCTTATTTTTCACCATGACAGGGCAGTGGTCAGGGCGTGTCCCTGGGTGCCATCACATCCTTTCAGCCTCTGTCATGGCAGCTCCAGAGCTGGCTGCTCCTCTCGTGGCTGGCGAGTTTCTTCCCAGCACCTCAGGGCCCTGCCTGACGAGCAGCTTCCCTCGGCCGGGGAGCGCGCAGAACACCCACCCTGGCACCGGCCCAGGACAGAAGCTTTGGGAATCCTCCTCGACAGCATGACAACAAATGCTCCTCTCTAGCTGGGCCAGGGCTGAGAGGCTCCCAGCAGCAAAGCCTGTCCTGGTGCAGGAAGAGCTCGCCTTGGGCTGCAAGGTTTCCTGCACATGTGTGACTGAACATGCTGGAAAGCGCCTTCCCCGCGTGCCAGAGTGGTGGAAATCCAGCTGCCAGGAGATAAACGTGCCAGTGCCTGTCCTGCCGTGCTTTGAGGAGGGGGGTGGCACGTAGTGGAGGTGGGCAGGGGGCTGTGCCCTTTCCTCAGTTTCCCTAAAAAGCTGACAGTTGCCTCCTAGGTGAGGTGAGCCACATCCAGGTGGAGCCTCATACAGATTAACTCCTCCTCAAGGGTGGCCACATGCCTGTAGCCCATAGGTGAAGCTGCCTCTCTGGGATGCTCAGCCTTGTCTAATTCAAGCTAAGCCATGCAAACATGACCTGGAAGAGCCAAAGGGAGCAAGATTCATTTTCCTGTTCCTCTTGTGCAGCCTCTGGATGTGGTCTTGCCCAGGCTGAAGTGGCCCCAGGGATGAAATGGTCCATCCAGGCTGGAGTTCAGAGCAGCTTGACCGTTCCCTGAGAGCGGCCGTGGCAAGCAGCCCACGTTTCACAAGTGGGGTTTTCCCATCAGGCTCTCCAGCTGCTATAAATAACAGGAAATGTTTTGTCGTTTTCTGCTCCAGAGAAGGTCAGGAGCTGGATTCTGTGGTCTTTGGAGCTTTAATAAGGTTGGAGATTTATGCAGTGTACCCAGAACTCCCCTGAGACAGCTTGCCTGCAGCTGTTTGACTCCTTGGATGGAGAAGTCTTGAATGCCAATCTTTGACAAAGTTACCTTAGACACCCTTTATGAGCTGTCAGGTCCTGCTAAATCCTTAATGTGCTCTTCATCTCCAGACCAGATGCTAACTCCTGGATTACTGCCGAACCAGCTCACAAGAGGTTTAAACCATCCTCAGTCAGTGGTAGGAACAAGCTTTCACCATGGATCCCAGGATGGATGGATCTAGGGACACCAGCCACTAGTCTTGTGAGCTGGCTGGGAGCTCATTTTCAAAGGATCCTAGAATGTGCCCTTGTGAGACCCCGCCTGGAGAACTGTGCCCAGGTCTGGGGTCCCCAGCACAAAAAAGACGTGGACATGTCAGAGCGGGTCCAGAGGAGACCACAGAAATGATCAGAGGGCTGGAGATTCTCATCTTTGTGTTTGCAGCAGGATGGAAGCGCAGCAAATCTAGTGGAAGATCCATCCTCAAGGAGTTGTTCAGACACCTAGACGGCTTTTCTTGGTCCTGGAGAGCCTCAAGCTCAGGTCTGTGCTGCCTGTGGCCCCAGCAGCCACGCAGGGAAGAGGCAGAGCCCTGTCTGCCGCCTCTCCCATTTCCCCAGCAGATGCAGGAATGCTTTGATGTCCACTTCCCCAACCCCAGTGCCCAGCAACAGGATTAACCACCAGTCAGATGCCTCCATCGACTCCAAATAAATCTTCTAAACTCAGACAAGCACCACTCAGGGGGGTCCCAGCATTCCCCTCTTGCAGAAGGAGGGTTAAAAGTATTTTTTCCCCTTGCACCTGCCCCTCTGAAGCCAAGACTGTGTTTTATTTTTAAAGCCTAAGTTTCTTGGTGGTTGGCTCCTCTCCTGAGATGTACAGGCCAGGAACAAATAGAAAAATTGCCCGTCTGGGTGGTACAAAGAAGGTGGACAGTGTGGAATGTGCTCACATGGATTGTAAGAAAATCTTACCCCCCCCAATCACTTCTTCCTATAGCCAAGAGAGAAATGCAGCTCTAGGGATGATCCTTCAGAAATACACTGAATTTTGCTCCTTTTTGCATGTTTATGAGAGTGTTTTATTTGTCTCTAAGGAGTTTTTGGGTCAGTGTTAGCATGCCCTGTGCAGATCTCTGAAGCCTGGCTCAGTCCCACTTAAATGGTTTCAGTGAGGCTGAATTATTTTTTGTTAAAGCTGATGTGTTTACATTTCATAAGCTTTTTTTAAAACACATGTGTATACAAGAGCAGGCTTATTTATATGGCAAATTGGCCTGCTGTGTCCTTACCTGACTTAAGTGTCAAGGAAGCAGCTTTTTTTAACTTTTTACAAGCACAGTTTAAAATAAAATACTGGTTTGCTGTGCGCCAATGAATCTGCCCAAAAGAGGAGGTCAGGACAAGGTCTTGTTTTCCAACTGTAAAATGTTATTTTGCTTATTTACAGAGTTTCCTCTCACTAGCCATCATTTTAGGTTAATATGTTAACAACAACTATAGGTTAAAAAAAAATCATTTATGTTCCTCAGAGTCTTGGCAAGCCAAAATCCCAAAGTAACCAGGCTTCCCAGTGAAACAGCTTTTGAGAACTTTCCATCAGTAAAGCAGGATTTGCAGGGTGACCCATTCTACCCAGGTTTTTGGCAAGAACTCTGATTTCAAGTACCCCAGGGAAATACTCAAGAAAACCCTTTGTGGAGGGATCTTGGCATTTTCTGTTTGCCTTGGAGGAAGGATTTTATTCTTGATTTTAATCCTATGAACTGGTAACGCACCAGTCCAGCTGCA
The DNA here is from genome assembly GCF_965231275.1 of Zosterops lateralis. NCBI lineage: Eukaryota > Metazoa > Chordata > Aves > Passeriformes > Zosteropidae > Zosterops > Zosterops lateralis. Next base: position 153,361,978 of record NC_139762.1, read on the forward strand.
GGAAGGTGAGGGGCACTTTTGGTGGTGCAGTTCAGTGTTGGAGTGTGAGGAGATGTGTGTGGACCTTAAAGCAGGATGGGAAGGGTCAGGAGAGCCCCAGGGAGCTACAAATTTACACAAAGGCAAAGGGAAGTTTTGACTGTAGGACATAAATTCATGTTTCACAAGGGATGAGAAGCCCACGTGTTTTTATGCATGTGCTTGGAGAACTTTGCCTGTTTCTATCAAGTTTCCCTGTGGGGCTGGTGGATATGGACATGAAGACCTAGGAGGTAATAAGAGAAATGTTGACATTTACACCCAGGAGAGAGCTGGAGCAGACACAGGGTGAGGGATGGTTTTCCATCCAGAATAAACCAAAGCCCTGACCACTGGTGATTATTTAAAGACTCCAGCAGCACTTCCTGCCATGGGAAGGTGCTTGGCCCACATTCAGCCTGGGCAACTGCTCTCTGCAAAGCCAAATAAATAGGAGCCACTTGAACTTTCCACCTTGTGGGCTCAGCCAGATGCCTCATCCTGGGCCAGGACCAGGCACTGTGCCTTGGATGGGCTTTGTGGATGAGCCTCTTCGGAGGATCCAGAGTGATCACCACATTTTGGGGTTGACGGTGTGTTTGCTGTCTCTGAAGGACTCTAGTGAAAGAGTTTGATGCTTTTTGCAGCTGAGAGAGGGCATTTGGAAATGGAGATCTGTGTTTTCATACAGGTCCATGTCCTTCGGTGACTTTGGGCAGGGTAAAGGGAGGAAATTGTATCCATTAACTCTAGAAGTGTGCTTTAGATGCCACATCTCAGAGAAGCACAGTTCATGTAGCCAGGACCAGGAATCTCATCCATCAATCAAGGCCTGGTGGTAATGCAGGACTGCAATGACCATCTGATCTGCAGGATGTCCATGAGGGTGCCAAGGCATCAGAGGTGAGATGCCCATGATGCTCCACTCCTTGGGGAGGTTGGAGGTGGTCCTTTCCAACCTCAGCCCTCCTGTGACAGTTGATGTGAGATGTCAGGCAGTCCTCTGTAGGTATTTTGTTGCTTTTATTGAGTTGTAGTCAACATGATGCACATCCTTCCTCACTTCTGACCCTTGCCCGGTGAGCTGAGATGTTTCAGCAACTCACAGGAACCCTGCAGTGGGTGCTCCTCACATCCAGCTCCTCAGCATGGGAACTTTTGCAAGACTTGGCAGCAGGGCTGTTGCAGGAGTATTCCACACAGGACCCAAAAATATTGCTGTTGGTGCAGCATCAGCCAGCCTGGAGGCAGGGTCAGCTCCCTCAGAAATCAGACTGTTGATGAACAAGCTTGAGCGCATTCAAATGTTTCGTCTGATTTTCTTGGACTGCAGAGTTTCCAAGGGAGCCAAAAAGCAGGCTGCTCCTCTTGTTGACTCTGCAGACCAGAAAACTCTGCAGAGCCAGGTTCAGTGAAATAAGGAAGCTCACAATTTTTGTAGTGGTGTAGCAGAGAGGGGAAAAGCTCAGTTTGCAAAAGCTCAGATGTCTTTCTGGAGATAAATATAAGTCCAAGGTGGTGCTCTGTGCCTGTGCTCAGCATCAGGGATGATTGCTTGGGCAGCCCCAGGACCAAAATCCTTGCTTGACATCCCTCTGAATTTCTGACAAAGAAGCAAATCCCAGGACATTTCACTTGATCAAGTTCAAAAAGTGTCCACACAGGCTTTGGGGAGTGCAGAGAGAAGCTGTGCCAGCACTGAGCTGGGATGAGAGCACAGGAGACTTAAGGCAGGAGGAGAACATCACTTTAAACTGCAAATGAACCCTGAAATGACAAAAAACTTGAAGCAAGCTCACATTTCGGGTCAGGCTGGCCATGAATCAGCTCTAGAAAACGAAAGATGAAACTTTCTGACTTCAGTTCGAGTTATGAACTTATAAACTCATTTATCTGGTTTAATAGATACGAGCCAGAGACATTTTTTGAATTTAGTGGATGGAATAGCTTCCTGAAAATGAACTCATTGAAAAAGGCGTGATTTGGAGACAGAGTTTGTCTCAAATTCTCATATTGTACAAGGCTCATATTGTAACGTGACATGGAGATACCTTCTGTATATCCCAGAGCTGCTCTTGAGCATCCTCCATCCATTTAGCACTCTCTGCTAAAGTGTAAAAGCATGATAAATCACTTCCAAAAATGAAAGTTGAAAAAAACTAATCAAATTTTAAACCCATCTGAATGATGACAAATGTGCAGAAAGATTTCGCATGGGAAGGCCATGTAACCTTATTCCATTCCCCCAAGATAACAAGAACAGAGTGGCAGTGAACGGTGAACAAGTGGGGCAGCCCATGGTCCAGCTTTGTGATTTCATGGACCAGAGATGGGGGTCAGAATAGGAGTGTCTTACATGTTGGTGGTTTTTGTCAGCAAATCTTAGTAGTTCTTTTTCCAGAACAAGCCTATTTTCCCCCTCTCTGTTTCCCTTTAAAACACTGGGGATTTTTTGCCGTTGCTTTAAAAATGGCTGTGCATTCCCCACAACTGTCTTCAGGCATTACAAAAATCAGAATATCTGCCTGAAACTAGGCATAGAAATGCAACAGAGGCGTCATGCAGGCAGCTGGGCTAAAATTGGTGTCTGCTAAAGTTAGGAGAGATTTCATGGAGCCGTTGTTTGTTTTATTGAAGTGGACAGGTCGAAGACCAGAGTTTCATCAATGCCCTGACATCAGAAAGATGTGCTACTGGTCCTGGATGCTGTGGATTTTCCTCATCCTTGGTGCTATGGCTGTAAGCTGGAAGGGTGGCTGGGATGTGCTCCTGGTGAGGATTTGGTGATGTTTGTCACCAGCTTTGGAGGCAGCAATTCCGCAATGATGCTCCTGCCTGTGGTTGTGCTGGAGAAGTGAGTGAGCTCAGAGTTGATCATTTGTGTTAACTAAAAGCTCCTATTCCTACACTGTACCAGTCTCCTGGTATCAGATTTGGGGCAGGTGCTCCTCTGTGCCTGAGTTAGGTGATGGCTCCATGGGTGCACCCATCCAGATGCAGATCCCCACAGTCCTGCCAAGACTCAGACAGGGAGGCTGGGTCCAGCTACATTGGAAAGGTTGGTTTGCCTTTTCAAACCTTGCAGGGAAGTCTCTTGCTGAGGTTCCCGCAATCTTTCAGGTACCACTATCTGGTGGAGCTTGAGGGAAGTCCCTGTGCTGCATTTCTAGTAAATGGCAGCCCAGGACGTGCTAATGACAGCAGAGAGGATGTGCTCCATCTGCGTGATAAGTGACACTTAGGGGAGATCTGGAAACAGGATGGGGATGTTTTATCGACCAGCTGATAAAAGAAAATGCCAGAGAAATTCCCATGTGGGAGCACACGGCAGAGTTTCACCCCATGCCTCGGCATTGAATTACAGTGCTCATTTAGCAACCCTTGGCTGCCTGTCCCAGTGCTGCCCACAGTGCCCTGCCTGTACAGCTGCCTGCTTGTAGAGAGATGAGCTGGGAACAGATCAAGCTGAAAATAAACTTTTTAATTTATTTTTTAACTTCCCCCAAGGCAAGATCGACTCCATGGAGCCTTTGCCGAGATGGCTGTCGATGTCACAATGGCCTCGTGCTGGTGGAACTGAGCCAAACCAGTACCTGCTGACTTTGCACTGGAGCAGATGAGCCACATGTCCTGTGGCTGGAGCGGACATCTTCAGTGTCCTTTGTCTCTGCTCCCTCTGTCCCAGTGTGATCCAGCCCACACCAGGCTGGTTTTACTGTTGGTTGTCACGTGCAATGCCAAATTTAAATTATTTGTGAAGTAGCAAAAGATCCTTTGTGCTGGCTGCTGGAGTACTCTGTATATATCTGTGCCTGTAGGGTATTTCTTCTAGGATAATTGAAATAGTGTGAATTTCAGCATGGAGCCAGGTATATTAATAGGAATGGCCTCAATTTGCTTTTTCTCTGTACCAAGGGAGCTTACAGTGGGGGAACTAACTGAGCCCTAAGTCAGCACTGGGTCTTCTGCAAAGTCTCCATAGATATTCCTCAATGTTTTGTTTTCTGTTTGCAGCAGCCTGGCTCTTTAGGAAGTAGCATGAAAAAGAGATGGAGAAAAACCCTCCCAGGTTATGCTCGTGGCCAACAGGGTAAGGAATGTATGTCTGACTCCTCCCCAGGATGAAACCCTCTCACATATGCCCCTAGGAGCAAAGGGACAGGGGCCATATTGGATGGTTCTCAAAGCCAGTATTTAATCCAGACAGTTTTTTACTGGTGTTGCTTTTTCATTCACCTCCTTTCCCTTTTTCCCTGCTGAGAGGCAGAGCATGTGCGTGTGCATCCCCAGGAACATTTACTATCATCAGTCGGCTTCATCGTAAATGATGAATTTGGGCTTGCAGCTTCCTTTACCCAGGGAAGCTCATTTGCTTTCAGCTTGATTAGAGCTTGCTCCTGCACAGCAAGGGTGGCTGGAAAAAGCCACCCACGCTGGGGTGTCAAAATGCCTCAGAAACCATCCGGGAGCCAAGCGGAGCCGGGAAACCAAGCTGAGCTGGAGCAGCTTGCGTGTCTCCAGGCCATTAAAGATCACCCCTGGGGCTGGGGAGGATGTGCAGAGCACGGATGAAACGCCGCATCCTGCCTGTCCCATCCCTGCTGGATCCGGCCCTAGGAGCTGAGGAAGTTTTCCTGCTTAGCAGAGTGGGGAGGCTTCACATCTCAGCCTTTATTTAATTTTCAGGTGATAAAAGCGTCGCTTCTTCGCCTGGAGCATCAGAGCAGCCAGCGCCTTCAAACGCTCCCTTTTCTCCAGGGAATTTGCATTTCCCTAAAGACTGCACCAGATTTATGCAAAAATCTAGATGAAAGAAAGTCAAAGGCAAAGCATGCTCATGAGTAAGCTTTCCTGGGCACTTCCTGAACAGTCAGACCAACCTTTTGGCATTTTGGGGAGAAGTGATGCTAACTGCAGGTTCCTCCAGCTCCAAAACCACTTGGTGCTGACCATTTCACCTCCATGTTGTCCCAAGATTGGTATCAGTCTGGAAAGGTACTTCGAGATTGTGATATCCCACTGTTGGATTTGCTTTTTTCTTGGGTGCACCGTTCATGGGATGTGGCATTCCCTCTTGTTGTGGTGTTCAGGTGATGTTTCCACTCTAGACAGGATGGATTCCTTCCTCATCCTGCCATTCTCCTGAGCATGTGGTTCTTCTCCTTTGGTGATCTCCAGCATCACCTAGGCACAGTCCATCAAAGCCAGCTGGCTGTGCTGCATGACCTTCTCCTTGCTTTCCCTGACAGGATGGGAAGAGCACCAAGTATCATCATCTCACAGTGACTCTGACACGAGCTTTTTGCTCATGCAAATCATTGCAATTTCCCTTCCTGAGATGCCAGGGCATTTGCTGGCTTTTACAAAGCCCCTGCTGGAAATCCTTCCTGTGAATGACAGGAACAGGATTGGATGACTATTCGTCTTCTGTATCGAAAGACGGTTCATTTAAGTTCAAGAAGTGCCAAAATCTATATAGTTGGCCATCTTTTTTTAGCTGGTTTCACCTCCAGCAGTGGCTGGGAGCAGCCTTGGCATGCCAGACCATCTCTGTGTGACAAGTGAGGATGTGATTTAAAATGTGCTTGTCTGGGGCTGCAGCAGCTGCTCTCTGCTTCTGGTGTGCAGCCCAGAAAGGGACAGGCTTGATGGTAATTGGGGAGCCCAATTTTGCAGTCCAAGACCACGTTCCAAACTTCAGCACTGTAGGGCTCCAGCCCAAAGGATTTTTTCATCCCATTTTCCTAATTCTCAGAGTGTCCTGTTCCAGGAAGGGGTTTTTTTAATACCTTGGTTAAACTGGAATCCAGTTTGAGCCCTACTTGATGAAGAGGCAGGTGGGGAGCTGGGTGGAAGCTGATGTGGAGAACCCGGGGCAAGGGTCATAGTGACACCCAACCATCCTGGCCATCAGGCACTCAGAGAATCGTGGAATGGTTTGGGATGAAAAGGACCTTTAAAGATTATCTAGTTTCAACCATGCTGCCATGGGCAGGGACACCTTCCATTGCAACCAGGTTGCTCAAGGCCTCATCCAGCCTGGCCTTGAATTCTTCCAGGGATGAGGCAGCCACAGTTTCTGGGGGCAACCTGTTTCAGTGTGTCACCACTCCCGTCATAAAAAAATTTCCTTCTTATCTTCAATATGAACCTGCCCTCTTTCAATTTAAAACTGTTGCTTTTTGTACTATCACTACAGGCCCATGTAAAAGTCTTTTTCCATCTTTTTTTTTCAGCCTCTCTTAAATACATTGAAAGCCTGTAGTGAGGTCTCCCTGGCCACCAATTCCTGAGCTGGGGAAAGAGCCATGGCCACATCCTCTCCTTTTTATGCCCATCTGAGCCCAGCTGCAAGGTGAATTTCCAAGGGGCTTTGAGTTTCAGAAGTTCTGTAGTTGGGAAAAGGCCTCAGGCTGCAGGAGGGGAGGTTCAGGTTGGATATCAGGAAGAGTTTCTTCACTGAAGGAGCAACTCAGCCTTGGAATGGTCTACCCAGGGAAGTGGTGGAAACCATCCCTAAAGTGTTCAAAAATCAGAGGACTCAGGAATGTGGTTTGGTGGGCAGGATGGTACTTGGTTGAAGGATGGACTTGATGAGCTTGGAGATCTATTCCAACCTGAATGATTCTACATTTCTATGATTCTGATTTGCAGACTCTGAGCAATATGAGCTTTGAACTGCCTTAATCTTCTTCCTCCAAAGTAATGCTTGATCCTCCCTCCTCCTCCTCCCAGTTTAGTCTCCCATCTCCCATGTGGACAAGGTGCAAATGAGGTTGAGGACGTGAGGCAGTGCTTTACACACCAGGCAGGCTCTGCAGAGCGAGTGGAGATGTTGATGTCCCTCCAACAAGAACAGCTGTGACTTTCAGCATTTCATGCCCTTTGATCTTTTATTTGAAAGAAAACCACCTTCATTTGCTCTGTGAGCTCCCACAGGTGGGGGACAACTTTTGGCACAGCTCTGGGGTTTTGCGCAAGGGCAGCAGGACCAAAGGGTTTTGTCCCTGTTGCTGAGGGTGGCTGGGTCCAAGAGGGTGGGAGAGGGTGCAGGGGAGCAGGAGAGGGTGCAGGATCAGGCCATGCTGTAGCCATGCATTCAAAAACTGGCAGCTTGGAAGTACCCACCTTTGTCCTTACAGCTTTGTCAACGTTGCTTTTGCAGAGCACTTGTCCCACGGCAACCACGGAGCTCTGCTGTGGCTTTTTGCTAGAGCTAAGGAGTTTTGTGGAAGAGGGGTTTAGGGAAAACAATCTCTGCAGGACCTGGGCTTAATGGGAGGAGCCAGGAGCATGACGTGCTGGGGAGTCCTGATAACACTGCCAGACCTTGCCACATCCTACCTAAGAGCAGCCTTTTTCCCATCCCCCTTCACTTCCTCCATGGCTTTTAATTATCCTGGCTGACACTCAACTGTGTTTCCCCCAGGATCTCTCTGTTTTGTTGATAGTCCTGAGGGGACACTTCTCACCTACGTGCAGCATCTCTGTCCCATCCTGCTGGAAAAGGAACATCCCTGGAATGACTATTTCAAGGGGCAGTTTCTGCTGGTAAAGTGACATTGGCCATGGCTGGCAGGAGGAGGAGGAGACAGCCCAGGGGTTTCTGTGCAGCACTGTCCCCAGGGGCTTGGTGGCTGCCTTCAGAAGTGCTTTGGTGTCCACCACAAAGGAGAGGGCTGGTGGTGCTCAGCCCTCATGATATGCATGACCCTGTCTCCGTGGGGCGAAATGTGTAAACCAAATAGTGCAGAGCGAGATGGTTTGGGAGGACAACCCCAGGCAGCACAGGGTCTAGGTGGTGGAGGAAGCTCAGAGATCCACAAACATCATCTAAACCTGGTGCCATTGACTAGGAAGAACTGCCTTTCTGCAGAGCTTGGCTCCTCTGGACAATCCTGACTGTAGGTTGATGCCACCAGAGATCTTTCCATGGGACACAACACAGGCAGAGCATGTTCTGTCCTGTGTTGAATCCCCAGCATGTCACAGAGCACTATTTCAACATTATCTGCAGGTCAAAATCCACCCTCTGGGTAGATTTGAGTCCCCTGGAGCCCCCTTCATCTCAGCAAACTTCCATCAAAGCCACCGCAGCCAGTCTGGGCTGGGGTTATGCAAGAGGCACCAGTGACGCAGGCAGGGCTCTGGTGGCCTTGGGTCAGGGCTGCTGGTGGCCTGACGAGGTAAGACCAGGTAATGTAGGGACAACTTCCCATCAGAATCCCACCACTGAGGTGGGGACATGGCAAATAGCAAAGTTCATGTCTGGTGGGACACAGGCTCAAACTGCACCTCAAAAGGGAGGTCATGGCAACTCCTCCCTGCCCTTCCCAAGAGTGTGCTGCTGTTTCTCAAAAAACACATCCTTCTGCACCCCCCATCCCCAAACTTTGCCACCTGCCACAAGTATTGAATTTGCTCAAAATACTGTGAGAAACCACAAGAAAAAAGCTGGGCAGATGTTCAGCTGCACCAGAGTTTCAGAGTGGGAGAGACATGTGGCAGTGGCACTTGTTGGAGGACACCACAGGAGTCAGTTTGCCCGCAGTGTGTGTTTTGGGGCAAGGATGCTGCTTTGGGATTCTTTTTTTTTTTTTTTTCCAGAGATACTGTTGGAGAAGGCTTAAAGCCTGGAAATGCCCAATCACACACAGAATTGCTTTTTTTTTTCCTGATTCTTCTGGCCAAAAAAAATCCCTGAAGGATGTGAGGAGCTGGCCCCCAGTATTTGGAGTGCCTGACTTCCTTGTGCATTAAGCACCCAGAGTGTAGGGACCATCTGTCCCCAGGCAACTGAGCCTTTCACTCCTCCCCAAAAAAAACCTCTAGAGCACACCCTCTGCAGATTTGGGAGGTAGCCAGCCCCAAGCCTGTTATTACTTTTCCCAGTGGAGTTGGCCTCTCTTCCTCCCTCCTCTTTTTCTTTTTTTTCCTCCTTTCCCTTCAAATCCAAGCCAGGAAAAGGCTCTGACATCAGCACCATGGCTGCAAGCTCCTCGTGGCTGCTGGGGGAAGGCAGTGGAGGGGATATCCCGGATCATAAAACCAGGATCTCGCTGTGAGCAGGGCCACCGGTGGCTGCCTGTGAGTCCTGCACTGCTGGGGACAGGGGGGGAGGGATGGATGGAGGATGGAGTTGAGCTGGGGGGGTTCCTGTTCCCCACGGTGTGGAAGGTCTAGTGCCTTTTCACAATCCTCTGATGGTTGAATTTCTTCTAGTGCAAGAAGGAATTAGGTTAAAAAGCTGTCCATGTAGACCTCAAATTCTAGTTGCTTGGGGGCTGCATGTGAAGGGGAAAGATGAAATTCTTGTTAAAGGGCTGTTGAAGGGGTGCTTGAAGCATCATGTTTCCCTCCAGGGCATTGCCCCATGAGCTTTGGTGGAATCACAGGAATCTCAAAGTGGGCACAGGGTCCATGTCCAGGGCTTGTGAATCTGGGTAAGAGGGAAAAACAACTCCCAAAGGACCTTTGTAGACACTTTCAGAGCTGTGCCTCAGCCTCTCTTCAAAGACAAAAGGTGCAAATACAAGATAAGAAAGGTTTGATCATGTTACCAGTGCCTCTGGTGCATTCCCAGCTTGCATGCACAGTGCTGGGAAGACTCTGCTCTTCTTTTTATCTGGCTGGCTGGCTCACTGCCTCAGCTTCCCCATTCCTCCCTCTTTCCTGATGTCCTGAGTGCCTCCTGGTTGTAAATGTCCACGCCAACATCATGCTGGCATCTTTCCCTGCTCTCTAAATGCTACCACACTCCTTAAGTCCAGCTGGAGCTGTAAAATCAAGGGCTGCACAGCTCTCTTAGAGGAAATTTCATGTTAGTCTTAGTATTTACTGCACATCAAAAAGGATGTGGGGAAAGATGTGTATGACCTGATTTATCTTGCAGGTGTGTTTTCATGGGCTGCCAAGAGCCCCCCATCTCTCTCCCTCTGCACCTGTGCGTTTTTAATCCTCCTTGTTGCATTTTGCTCAGAAAACATCACATGCAGCAAGAGGAACAACCAGAAAAATAAAGGCCTTGGAAGAAAAACCCCACAATGCCTCCCAGGCAGATAGTGCCAGGCACTGCTTTGCTCCTAGCAGCAGGTACCCCACAGCCAAAGACAGTACCCAGTATGGCTTTTCCAGGACATCCCATCTGCTCTGTCAAGCTCTGCAGCTGGAGCAGGACGTGCCAGTGGCTGCTTACAGCTCTCCCCACAGATGGCCGCTCCTGCTGGGTGTTTTGTTTCCGTCGCTCTCCTCCCGGACCTTTCCTGTTTCCTTCCATGCGGATGCAACTGGAGGAAATCTCAGCTCATTGGCCGTGTCCCAGCTGCAGTCACAGGCTGGGGACGGTGCTGTGGCTCTCTTGTGTCCTGGGACCTGTCCTCCCTGTCATCACCGGTGATGGTGATGGTGGCAGCTGTGATGCTGCTCGTGCTGGTGGAACCCGGTGGTGGCAGTGGTAGTGTTGCTCATAGGGGTGGCAGAGGTGACACTGGTGGCAGTAGTTGGAGCTGGTGCTGCTGATGATGGTGGCAGTGTAGGTGTTGGTGGCAGTGGTGACATGGTGGTCGTGGTGGTGACAGTGGTGCTGCTCATGCTGGTGGCAGTGGTAGTGATGGCAGTGGTGTTCTTCCTGCTGATAGCAGTGGTGACACTGGTGGCAGTGGTGGTGCTCATGGCAGTGGTCATTGTGGTGGTTGTGGTCACAATGGTGACAGTGGTGGTGCTGCTGATTCTGGTTGCAGTGATGGTGGTGGTGACACTGGAGGCAATGGTGTCGTGGTGTCAGTAGTGATGCTGGTGGTGCTGCTCATGCTGGTGGCAATGGTGACAGTAGTGGCTTTGCTGGTACAAATCTCATCTGTGCAGCTGAGCCTCAAAGACCTGCTCCCCGTGGTCACTCGTGTCAGTGGTGGTGGATTGTGCAGAAACTTCTGCATGGTGATAACTGGAAATACTCAGAAACTTGGATTCAGTTTTCGGAGTGATGAAAGTGCTTGTTGGGAGCAAGGAGAGCAGGACTTAATCAGCCTTAAGGGGAAAGGGCTGGTCAGTGTCTCACTACATGAGCTGAAGGCAGGAGAGAGGTCAAGAAAGTGTGAGACATCTGGGTGTTTTGTTGGGTTTTTCTGAAGGTGAACTTTGAACAGGAGATGTGCTCACTCCGAGATCGCTATATTTATATACGGGTGAGATACACATTGTTTGGGTGAGTAGGAGCCTTTGTTCCCAGCCCCGCTGCTAAAGCCCATGTGGAGCAACACTTTGGCTCTGCAAAGCTTCCTTTTCCTTCGCTTGGGGATGTGGTGTGTTTGGGAAAACTTGACTCCACCATCTGTGTCCCGCTAGCTGGGTACCAGCAGCACAGCCGTTGGGTCAGGCCGCTCCATTCACTGGGTGAAAAAGATCTGACCTCTATTTTCCATCGAGTTGCCGTGAGGAAGATCAGTCTCATCCCTCTGTTGCAGGCTCAGTCTCCCTGGATATCTGGGATGAGGCCAAGACACTTGTAATGGTCTTGCCACACTGCAAGGGAATATTTCGGAAAGCCCTGTCATCCTCCCAAGCTTTGGGGGTGTAAGACAAGATGATGGCTCAGTGGTCCCCATCCCCCAGAGCAGCATCCTTCACTGCTCTCTTGTCACACCTGGTGCATGTTCATGCTGGATCTTCAATTGGTTTTGGCTGCAAAATTCTTGTGTAAGAAGCAGAAATTTCCACAGTCATGGTGAAAAGAAAATCATAGAATCATTAAAGTAGGAAAAGACCTCTGAGATCAGCTGTTATCCTAGCACTGCCAGGTACACCACTAAACCATGTGCCACATCCATGCCTGTTTTGAACACTCCCACTTGAAGTCTACCTTTTCCCTGAGCAGACTGCTCCAGTGTCTGAGCACCCTTTTAGTGAAGAAATTTTTCCTTATACCCAATCTAAACCTCTCCTGATAAGGCTGTTTCATCTTTGTTACATGGAAGAAGAGACCGACCTGGCTAAATCTCCTTTCATTGGGCTTCCCCAAGATGAGTTTGGGCCTGGCAGGCCAGCACTGCATTGCTGAGCATCCCCATCCAAGGCTTGTTCACTGTGTCCTCCCGTGCTTCCTCTAGATCCGCCGGAGCGCTCAAATCAGAAGGATTTATATTCCACTTGGCAGGTTATTTATATTAGCTGAAATTCCCTTTTCCACATTGTTCTGCCACGCTTAATATGGAGATCAGCATCGCAGCCTGAAACGCCGGGGATGATTTGTGATTGAATATCCATTAGGGATTTATTGGCTTCGGGGCTGAATTGCTGGGACGTGCGATTGCCAAAATACTTGAAACGCTTCCACTGGAGAGGAGACTTTGTGGGAAAGGAGCACTTGCTGTTCTTATAGGGAGGCGGTTCCCACTGAGCCTCCATTACTGGCAGTGAGCACACCCAAGCCAATAAAAAACCGTCCAGGATGCGGAGCACCGATGAAGCATGAACTCGGATGATGACGGGGGCAGCGCAGGCATCGGTGCTGGCAGCAGCTCCCAGTCCCACGAGGTTGCTCAACGGGTGGGATTTAATCCAGGACATGGGTAAACATGGGCACAGTTCATATTCGTGTCCCTGGCAGCCGGTTAAAATGAGGTGTGAGGTTGTTTGGAGGGAGAGAAGTTGTTTTTTGATTATTTCCCTTGTACACTTCTGGTGCTGGTGAGTCAAATCAGATTGATCATCGGGATCAGATCAAATCATTAGGACAGATGGCATTAAACACACTGGAAGCCTGAAGAGCAAAGGCATGAAAAGTAAAAGCAAAACATCCTCAAGTTCTTTGTTTCAGAGAAATTGAGCTTTCAAGATGATGGTTTGGGGCAATTCCTGCTTTGCATCAGCTCTTCTCTGAGCAGGCAACTGTGGTTGCCCATCTCTCCCACTTGCTATCCCTTTGTAGGATTTTATGCTCTCTTTTCCTTAAAATGAAAAAGATGAACCTTGCTGAGGGGATTGCCAGCTGGCAGTCCCCTTGGGAAATGTTCACTCACTGGGTGCTGGCCCTTTTTGTGGTTGTGCTGGCCGGCAGATTGGCAACTGGACATGTAGGAGCCACACAGCCAAAACCAGCCCAAAATTACCCTCCAGAAATACTGAACTGGTTCTTATGCAGCCTTGGTGAGATCGTCTTGGGGAGACGCAGACCCCACAAACAAAGTGATGAATGAGATCATCACTGAAGAAGCCTGGTGAACACTGGGGAGAGTGGGTTTCCCAGCCCATCTTGCAGCATCATTGCAGGCTTTGAGCAAAAATTCCAGCTGCTGTGGTCCAAGTGGGGAGGTTCAGCTACCCTGGGGCTTCAGCATCATCTGTGGGCTGAGCTGCTCTAAATCAGACCTAAAATGCTGCAGGGAGGCAGCTCCCACCTCACTCCAGTGCCTCAGCCAAGCTCTCAGCCTGCATCAGCTGCTAAAATCTGATTTCTCATTGGGATCTGGGAAGTCTTCCCCCCAAATGTCCCACTCATCCCCTGCAGCCCAGGCAGGATTTGAACTTTGCAGAACATACTTGCAGGGCTCTGGGATAGCATTTATCCCCTTTTTTATGGGAAAAAAAAAAAATTAGTCAGGTGTGATGGGACATAAGTGTTGGGAAGAGTCCATGATTTTAGCAGCCAAACTGGGCAAGCTCTGCTTCCCCTGGCACCTCACTTGGCTTTTTTCCTGTTGCTATTTAGCTTTTTCGTTCCTGGGTACCACTGGAGGAGTTGTTAAACGTTGTAAACGATGCTCAGGCCTGGAAGAACCCAGGTGCTGTGATGAGCTGGTCAGGGCTCAGCTCATCTCCCTCCTCCCACCTTGTCTCATTGCATAAGGGTGAAACAATCCAGAGGGGAAAGTTTCTGGCTGCTGTGATGAGAGGCAAGGAGGTGCCTGCTGGCCTGGCTCGGGTTACTTATGTGCTTATGGTCTATTTTGAGGCTCTGGCCACACGGCACTAAGCAGCCACTGACCTGGGGAAAGGACCAGCTTCAAAACAAGAGTCCAGTAGGGAACAACCTGGGGAGGCTCCAGCTGGGTTTCCTTCAGCTCTGTGGGGCTGGCAGAGGCTTTGCCTCCCCACTGGGCACATCATCTCATGGATTTGGGTATTTCCACAATGGGGATTGATTCCTTTTTTTAATTCTTCTCACTGCCATTTGAAAGCAAAGGTTCTGCGGGTTGGGGGGCCAGGCTCTGTTACTGGGAGTGATGTGCCGGCGGTGTGGGAATGTGGATGAGCAGGCAGGGAGACACATCCGTCACTAACCCTGGCAAAACCACACACACACAACCCCCTCCTCGTCCCCCTCCTCAAGATAGCTCATTTGCAGGCGGCTTAATTCTCCTAAGAGCATTAGAGGTGCATTTGGTAGACATGAGCCCAGTGCCAGGAGCATGTGGCCGATTAGCGGCAGCGGCAGCTGGTTTTGACCGCAGCGCGCATTTGGGGCGGAGATACTCACCGTGCTTTTTGGGGACACAAAGGTGAGGTCTGGGGGGTCTGGGTGGGTGTTGGGGGGTCAGCTGGCGTGGATTAGGTGCTTCAGCACCAGCAGGTGCAGCTTTTGGGTAGCATATGGGAGCAAGGCCTTCCCTTCCATGTGCTTTTCTGTTCTGCAGGTGAAATTTGAGTTACCCCCTCTGGCTTTACAGTGCCATTTCAGCTCTCCAGATGATATTTCAGCTTTAGCTTTAAATACCACCTTGCTTTCTAATCCATGGTCTCCTGTGAAGATGAGGATGGTCAGGTATGCTCGTAGGGGATGCAGAAAGTGATGGTGTCTTCAGCGGGCACCCACACCAGGCAGGGGTTTCGTTGGGAAGGAGGACACTCACCACCGCATTTCCCTTTCTCTCCCCCGCAGCCTCGCTCTCTGCTGGGATTTATGGAGGTGCTGAGGAGCAGCTGTGAGCCCCGCAGCCCCCGGCAGCCCGCCCTGTGAAGCAGCTCCCAGCCGCCTCTCCTCGTCTCGCCCAGCACCCCGACCCTCCGAGTCAACCATTCAAGGCTCCCGTGCATGGATCGCCCCAGTGAGGCACCGCTGCCGGACGCCGCCGACGCCGCCCCGTAGGCTCCCGGCCCCCTGTGCCGCCCCCAAGTACTCTACATACCCCGATGGGGTAACGTGACGGGGGCCACCCTCCCGCCACCACCACCCCCCATATGCAGAGGCCTTTCTAGAGCGCCCGGGAGCGTGCAGCAGGCATCAGAGGCAGCAGCCGCTCACTGTCGTCACACACACGCAGAGGACGCCAACACTACAGCAAAGGGATTTGGTTTTTTTAATTATTATTATTATTATTATCGTTAATATTATTTTTTTTTCTCCCCCCCCGCCATCTGGCTTTTTTTTTTCCCCCCGGGGGGCTTGTGGTGTGTCAAGGAAGCCGGCGCGCTCCCAGGAGTTGGGATTATTTGCACAACGTCTGTATATTGAGTTCTTGATCCTTTTTTTATTTTTATTTTTGAAGCGCAGAGGGGTTCTTGGGGTTTGGGTTTTTTTTGTTTTTTGCCCCTCCACACCACACTTTTCTTGGGGCTTTTCCCCTGCCACTGTCAGCACCACCTCACCTTCCCACTGTCCCCACCATGGCCCGGATGAACCGCCCTGCGCCCGTGGAGGTCTGCTACAAAAACATGAGGTTCCTCATCACCCACAACCCCACCAATGCCACGCTCAACACCTTCTTAGAGGTAAGGAGGGGAGACTGGAAGGTGGGGACCAGGGTCCAGTTGTACTTTTTGGGGCTAAAAGCTGATGTCTATGAGAGGGCAGCACATCCTCTCTGGTACCACAGCCTCTGGTGGCATCCTAGGGCAGTGAGTCCAATCATTGACAGCTTTTTAGGATGGGATGTTTTTCAAGACCCCAGGCGTGATGTTTGGGCACAGTAGAGATGGAGCAGTTTCCCCATTCCCGTTGCATCCCCTGCCAGATCACCTAGCACGTCATGTCACAGCGTTTTGGAGCAATGCACACAACCTGCCCTGTTCCTCCCATCACCTCAATAATGGCTTTTCATCCCAAATATCCCAGCATATTTCCAATACCCAGAGCCTGTTGGGTAGTGCTGGAGAGCCTGGTGTTGAAGAGCTAGCAGCTCTGTGAGTGCTGAGGAAGGTGTCTGTGATTTGGGGACAGCTACCCCATAGTCAGCACGCTGCACACAAGGAAACGGGGACCACACCAATGGGAAGGGAGAAAAATTCCCCATTCCTCCAATCTCTCAGACTTTTGGCCGGGCTGCTGAGGCTGTGAGGCTCACCACGGTCTGGTGAACGCACATGGGGAACAAAGGAGGTGGATCATTGGCAGGGATGATCTCATGGTGCCTGGCGAGCCGGCACACCGGGCACACAGTCCGGGGGCAATCCTCTCGCCGGGCAGCGAGCCATGCTGGAACCATCCCAAATCCCACGCCTGAGCCTGCAGCCTGTTGGAGTGATGATGGGATACGGCAGCGAGGTGGAGAAGGAGCCCCTGAGCCATCTGTGAGATACTGAGCTCAGCTGGTGGGGCATGCTATGACTCCCCCCCCAGCTGCTTCCATACATTTCTGCATCAGGAGTGTGACCTCACCAGGCACAAATAATTTCTCCCACAGAGGACTTGCACCCATGTCAGGGATGTTTCTTTGCCTGAGGTGTAAAATGCCTGCTGATGTGGCTTTCAAGGCTTAAAAATAAATGGTCCCATTGGTACTCGTGACTCTGAGGAGTCATGAAGATGCTGGTTAAAAATCCTACAAGGCCACGTGGCTTTGGTGTCCTGGGATTTCATGTTTCTTTCTGCCTGCCAGGCTGGATGGACCACAGGTCAAGGGTTCAGAGAAGGGGCACAGCACTGTTTTAGGGTCCATACTGCTCCACATGGTCATAGCAGGGCTCGGATGTGTTGGGGTTAACTGGGGTGCATCTGGCAGGATCTGTTCAGACCCCTCCTTCTCCTTCCCTCCCCAGGACCTGAAGAAATATGGTGCCACCACGGTGGTGCGAGTATGTGAAGTGACCTATGACAAGACCCCCCTAGAGAAGGACGGCATCACTGTCATGGTAGGTGGGCAGCAGGATGGGCACCGGGGGGGCTGCCCCAACACCACCCTTAAACATCTCACCCCTTGGGGCTGTTAAACACCCTGATAGCCCAACTCAGCATCACACTGAGGCAGGAGCAGGGTTGGAAGCCCAGCTGAGCTGAGCTGAGCTGAGCTGAGCTAAGCTGAGCTGAGGCTAGTGCTTTAAAAAGAGAAGTGCTGCCCACGCAGCCGAAACTGTGACTCACCCGGCTGAGTCGGCAGCTGCCTTCCCTGCCTGTTGCTCAGGCTCTGAAACATCCAGGGATGAGAGATCACCTGATCCCACGTGGAAGATGCGCGTGGTTCCCATTACTCCCGGTGTTATCTTATCCTGGGGGGAGGTGTGAGGGTTTTGTGCTCTTCCAGCAGCCGGCTGGTGCAGCTTGGGGGGGATGAAAGGGAGCAGGCAGCAAGCTGGGAAAGGCAGAGCAGGCAGCTGCCTGGGCTGTATCTTGGCTGAAAAGTAATTGGAGATGATGTCAGGCATGATAGCCCTGCCAGGGAGTTCAGCTCCAGCTGGGGAATGAGGCTCTCCTCATTATTTAGGGAAGGGTTTGGAAGTGCCTTGCGTCTTCTGGGGTGGTCCTCTCTGTGTAGGACCTCTTTATCTAGCTCTGTCTGTGTAATGTATATCCTAGAGAGAGAGGAGGCTCTATCTTAGATCCTCAGGGATATAGGTGGATAATCCCATGGCTCTCTAGATACAGATCCTCCAGATGCAGATGTCTCTAGATATAGATGCAATCTGTGTCTCTACAGGATGTATCTTGGAAAGATCATTGTATCCTATGTATATAGAATCCATATGTTGGAGATCATATCTGCTCACTTACACACCAAATTCCGCATTTTACCCCGTTTCTAACTGGAGCCTCCAGTCTGAGTTTCTATATCTAGGATATACATACCTCTTTACATCTCTTATCTCTCTCTTATGTGGAGAGATACATATCTAGGATATGTTTTATATAGAGAGTTAGAGAAACTATATAAGACACTGTATAGAAACTAAATAGTTTCTATAACCATATAGAAACTATATAGGGTAAATGAAGAGATATCTATAACCTGGTTTTCTATAGATAGATTTATCTCTGCAGATACAGAAATATCCCTATAATTATATCAAATCTCTCTATATTTTTGAGATATATATATATCATGGTATATATTCTCATTTGGTATACTCAGTTTGGTATATTTTTTATCTGTATCCTGATATATGTATTTGACATATAAACATATCTTGGTGCACAAGTCTGATGAGGAGCAGCTGAGGGTGTTCAGCATGGAGAAAAGGAGGCTTAGGGAAGATGTTATTCTCTCTATAACTGAAAGGAGGTTTGTAGCCAGGTAGGGTTTGGTCTCTTCTCACAGATAACAAGTGATAAGGCTAGAGGGCTTAACCTCCAGTTGCTCCAGGGGAGATTTAGGTTGGATATTAGGAAAAATTGACTCACTAAAGGGGTTGTCAAGCACTGAAACAGCCTGCCCAGGGAAGTAGTGGAGTCACCATCCCTGGAGGGGTTTAAAATAGCTGTACCTGTGGCACTTGGAGACATGGTTTAGTGGTGGCCTCGGCAGTGCTGGGTTAACAGTTGGACCTGATGATCTTAGAGAGCTTTTCCAACCTAAACAATGCCATGCTTCTATATATAGACCATACATAGGTCTGTATATGGAGAATAAAAGGCTCTGGGGAGACCTTAAAGTCCTCTCCAGTCGCTAAAGGGGCTGCAGGAGAGCTGGACTATTTACACAGGCATGTAGGGATAGAACAAGAAGGAATGTCTTTAAACTGACAGAGGGCAGATTTAGATGAGGCATAAGGAAGAAGGTTTTTATCATGAGAGTGGTGAGATGCTGGCACAGGATGCCCAGAGAAGCTGTGGCTGCCCCATCTCTGGAAGTGTTCATGGCCAGATTGGAGCAACCTGGGATTAGTGGAAGGTGCCCCTGCTGTGGCAGAGGGTTGGACTAGGTGATGTTTGAAGGTCCAGCCATCCCAAGTCATTCTACCACAAGATGATTCTGTGGTGTGGTTTGTCATTCCTGGTGTGAGCCCCTGGCCTGCCCTCTTGGCTACAGGGAGGACATGGCCTGGCAGGAGGAGATGGCCTTGCAGGACAGGCACAGGCTGGCCAGGAGGGCTGGCTCAAGCAGTACAAATAGTCCAGCGTGGTCCTTGGCTATCAAATCCCAACAGAAATCACACCACCTGTTCAAACACTGAAAGGAAGCAGCTTATTTTGCCATCTCACATCAAGGATGACTCCAGCACAGCAGCTTAGTGACTCACTCCTCAAAATCTAGGATTAGGGCCCGGTGCCCCCCACCCTTCAGGGCTCACCAGGCCACATCCTCTCCAAGTGATGCTGCCCTTCCTGTCTCTCTCTTCCAGTGCTCCATAGCCAGTGGTCATGCTCATCCTGACAAATCTGTTTTGGGAAAAAAAATCCCCATTTTGGGACACTTACCCCTCTTAATTGAGCCCAGAGCTGAGGGTGTCAAGTGCAGAACCCATTTGACAAACTTCCTCACCATGCTCCAGTTTTGAACCCCTGCAACTGAAGGAGTTGATGAAGCTCAGAAGAAGATGGGATTTTTTTTTTCTTTGTCTCTTAATAACCTTTCCTGAAGGATGGTATTTAAATGGCCCCATTTGGAGTGATCTCCCTCCCTTTGACTCTCTCTCTCTAGGGCTTTGTTAGTGGGTCCCCAAACCATTCTTTTGGTCTTCCCCTCCATGTGTTGCAGGAAGCTGAATTTCAGCACCACATCAAGTTCTGAGATTTCAACTATCTTCAAGCCACCTTTGCTCAAATCCCCTACAATGTGCTCCCACGCACTGGAATTAGTAGCCAGGGAATTTCTGTATGCCAGATGATGCCACAAAACCACCTATATCCCCACAGAGCTATGCTGTGAGCCCAGCTGTGGCACTTCTTTACATCACTGTGGCTGACACCCCACACACCATCACCCTGAATAAAAAACAACCTCTGAGAGATTTTCCCCAGAGACTTGACAGTGTTTCTCTCTTCCCAACCTTGCAGGATTGGCCATTTGATGATGGAGCACCTCCTCCCAGCAAGATTGTGGAAGATTGGCTCAACTTGTTGAAGACCAAGTTCTGCGAGGACCCCGGTTGCTGTGTGGCCGTGCACTGCGTGGCCGGCCTGGGGCGGTGAGTCCTGGCCCAGCACTCCAGCTGCCACTCCTCATGGATATAGGAGAGGAAAAACTATGTCAGCTCTCTTCCTTCCCTTCCCCAGCCCCACTTTGAGCAGGGTTTTGTCCCAGCTGCCACCTCCCCACAAAGGCAGGAGAGGGACAACCATGCCAGTGCTCCTCCTTCCTTTTCCCAGTTCCTCTTTGAGCGGAGTTTTGTGAAGCCTTAGTGGGAATAGATCAGTTGATGGGGAGGATCTGCTACCTGACCTTCTCCTTGAACTTTAAATGATGGATATCAGCCTCTGGGCTGTGTGACTGGGGAGTGACAGCCACTGCTTTTGTGTTTCAGTGCTCCTGTCCTTGTCGCACTGGCCTTGATCGAGAGTGGGATGAAGTATGAAGATGCCATCCAGTTCATCCGACAGTAAGTGGAGCAGTGTTGTGGTGTTGGGGCAGAAAGTCCCTCTTTGAGGGAATGGAGAGATCTGGCATGTCCCAGGGTTTGTTTTTTTTTGGTGACACTAGGGTTGCTTTTCTCTCCTTTGGGAGTGGGAAAACAAGGCATTGGCATGGAGCATCCTGTGCCTTTGCAGGAGGCTGGGGCAGCAGCATCCCTGAGGGGCTTTTGGCAGTCACCCCACCTCTGCCCCACAAGTTTCCTCCCCAGCTCTCCATGTGCTGGGACTCAAAGGGTGAATGAGAGAGGAAAGCTCCTGGGGTCAGTGCCTGTCTCCATCCCTGGAGGGTGCACATGGCTTCAGCCTCTGAAATCCCTTCCTGCTCCAGGCTGGGGGGCTCAGTACCCCGGCAGGGGTGATTTGGGGTGGGGGGGATCTCGTGCCACACCTCTGACTGTTCTGGCACTTCTCTGTCCCCACAGGAAGCGCAGAGGA
Organism: Zosterops lateralis; assembly: GCF_965231275.1. Classification (NCBI taxonomy): domain Eukaryota; kingdom Metazoa; phylum Chordata; class Aves; order Passeriformes; family Zosteropidae; genus Zosterops; species Zosterops lateralis. The sequence goes on from NC_139762.1 coordinate 153,383,150, forward strand.
GCCATCAACAGCAAGCAGCTGACATACTTGGAAAAATACCGACCAAAGCAGAGACTCCGATTTAAGGACCCTCATAACCACAAGAACAAATGCTGCATCATGTAACCTCAATGACCTCTTTGCCAAAATCCATGCACAGACCCCCGGGCACTCGCACACATCCCACCCCCTCACCTCCTTGCCCAGCCCTGCACTCCCCACGCTCTGCCAGGGCTGGGCTGGGGACATGGAGCATCTCCAGCGTGTTCCAGCACTCACAGCACACTCGTCTTGCTGGATCCCCAAAAAAGGCTGCTGTCTCCAGCTGTAGCCCCGAGGAGGGAAGACAGCACTGTCCTTTGACTCTTGGTGTTAGCAGGCAATGAGCTTGTGTGACTGTTCTTCATCACCATCCTCCTCCCCGCTTTCCCCTCCCGTTGCACTGAGAGGGGTGGGCAAAGGGTGCTTGGTTTGGGGTGATGCAGGCAGGGCTGTGCCAGCTGAGAAGGGATGGGGTGCAGATGTGCCAGAGCACCCCCCAGAAAAGCCTTTCCCCACCTCTTCTCCATAAATAAGGGCTGCAGCAGCAGGGATGAAGGTGGGGATGGCACAGTGGCCTCAGAGGGGAAGGTGGTGGTAGCCGGGAGAGGTGACAGGGGCTCTTAGCTCAGTGACCCTTGTGGCCGGGGGAAGGGCTGAGCTAAGACCCCCAGTACCATTCCCTTTCTCTTGGCCCCTCTGTCATGTCACCACCTCCCTGTTGCCTCAGTGCCAGCCGGGATGCTGCAGATAGAGCTCGCTGGGGACTTGCTCCAGTGAAGGCAGAGCCACTAGGAGCCTCGGGGACCACAGCAGGGCTTTGAGGTACTCAGCTTTGCTGGGATACTGGATCAGCACTGGGTCCCCCAAAGTGTGGGGTGCTCCTGCTTATAGCTTCCAAATTCAGTGCCCAGGGTGGTGAGCTCTCTGCTGTCGTGTCCCCATCCCTGAGCAGTGGCACAAACCCCAGTTCTGGCTGCAGTGCCCTGGGGACACAATGTTCCTCTCAAGGCACATTCGTGTCCTCCACCACCACTGACTGCATTTGCTGGCCGAGGGGCTGGGCTGCAGCTTTCCTAGGGGATTTTGGGTGTTCCTGGCAAGAGCACGTCACCTAATTTTGCTCCTGCCTTTTCCATATCTGCACCGAGGCACCTGGCAGCCCTGGCACACACCCAGGTGGGCTGGGCTCAGAGCTGGCCCTGAGCTGGGACATTAAACATCTCTCAACTTTCTGCTTGCAGCAGCTGGAGCAGTGGGCCACGTAGGGGGTGTGGGGGTGTTCTTTTTCTTTTAATGAGGATAAAAAGAAATTTGCTAATTAAAGGAAAGAAAAAACTTTAAAAAATACCCTGTTTGTCTTCCGAACATCCTCAGGCCTTTCTTTTTTTCCATCACTGCCCAGTAGAGCCCGGGAGGTGACCCATGATCCCCCAGACTGATCCCCACCTCTGTGTCACAGCTGGCTGCCATCCACTATCACCAGGACATCTGTGTGGCCCAGGGGATGCTCCAGGTGTCCTTAGGGACACTGCTGCTCACCCCTCAGCTGCAGAGGATCACTGTTGTTGGGACAAGGAGGGCTGATCATCCACCTCTTGGGGTTTTAGGCTGACCAGCTTAAGATGCCCGCAGTGTCCTGTGTTGGGTCTCTCCAAAGGTTTGTGTGCCTTCCAAACTAGATGTTCAGAGACCTTCTCTTCAGGGCGTTCATCCCTTGGGACAGGTGGTGAGGAAGGCTGGTTAGACACCTTCAGTACCTGCAAAAGGTTGGGGACTGCTTTGTACCACCACAGAAGTGGGCAGCAGAGGTGTTGGGAGCTGTTTCCAGCACCACTTCACCCATCCTGATGGGGGCCAACCCCACTGCAGCGCAGAGAAGGCCATCCTTTGGGATAAGCTGTGGTGCTGAGTGAGGTGGGAGTCTCTCCACAAGTGGCCCTAGAGTTGTCATACCACACACCTTGGGCCTGTCCAGCATTGTGGGACAGCCCTCAGTACCTTGAGTGTCTCCTGCTCTATCCCAGGCTCTTGATTCCCATGACTCGTGGAGAAGGCAGCACTGGTCAAAGGGTCTGTGTTGATTGGGAATTGCTTGGGCTGATAAAAAGGCCTGACCCTGTAGTAGAACACCCTGCTGGGTGGGTCCCTTCGTGCTTGGGTCTGTCCTCCTGCTGCTAAAATAGGTGCTGCTTCATCCCCAGCGACATAGGAGGTGGCTTGGCATTGTGGTGCTGACAGCTCCAATCCCTGCTAGCCAGGAAGCTTCCTGATCCCATGCCCTTCCTTGTGGGAACTGTTGCTTTATGGGCTTGGAGACATTTCTGTCCTGACAAAGATGAGTTTTCCTCACCCATGCTCATGGCAGCATCACCTGGAACGTTGCCCAGGGCAAGAGGTCCTGGGATTCAGCCCCCATGCCTTTGAGTTGGAGTCAGGCTGAGGACAGAGGAATTTGAATTCAGCCTCCTTTGGCCGCTCTTGTGCAAGCCTTCACTCAGGCCTCAGCCCAGGGTGCTGGCTTGGTGGGAACATGACGGGGACAGGCTTTGCTTTATGTAGCATCAAACCAATCACCTTAAAATTAGGGAGCTTCTGGTATAAAAGCAGTCCTTGACCTCGCCATGTAGCCAAATCCTGAGGGCATCTGGCTGGCAGAGTGACATCTTGATCATCCTCAGTTTATGAGTCACTGCAAAAAAACAAAACAAACCAACCAAATCATGCTGATTTAATTGTCCTAGATATTTTTCCTTTTTTTTTTTTTTTTTTTTTTTTTTTTTTTCCCATGGATATCTCCCCCTTAACCCTAAAATATGCTGCTTCCATGGAAAAGACACCTTGGCAGCCCAGGAGCTGCTGTTCTGCATGGAGGGCTGAATTCAAAAGTTTTTCTAGATTGGACTGTCAAATATTTGAGGAAATTTTTTTATATGGACTTGGGCTCCTTCCTCTGAGATACCAGCTCCTTGATGTTTCAGCCTAGAGAGGGTTACAGAAGCAACAGGCTGGGGAAATTGAGGGGTCTTCCAAGAGAGATTTGGGTTAGAAATCTCAAAGAAGAGCTCGAAAGTCTTGAGACAGGCAAGAGGAAAGGTTGAAGCTAAGTAAGACAACACCAGAGTGAGTCCTGTGCAGCCAAGGGCTCATGGTTTGGGCTGGTCTTGGCTTCTCTACTTGTACACTAATCCTCATTTCACCTCAAATGCCAACGTGCTGAAAGGAGGGCCTTAAAGCTCTGATGTATTTGCCAATGCTGTCACTGCTCTGGTTGTTTGCATTGAGTCCTGGAAGATGTCACAGGGAACAGACACCCCCATGGCTTTGGCTACACAGCAGCCACCTCGCCCTGCCCTTTTCTCCAGAAGCAAAGGCTCCAACTGGGTTTTATAATTTCTCACCCCTGTCCACCCCCTCACCCTCCATGGAAAGCCACCCCAGTTTGCAGGGACAAGGCTCCAAATTGGTGCAAGAACTTTGGAGACCAAAGAGATGGCAAAGCAAAGATGCCCCAACCATCAAACCAAGAGCCTGTAGCCTTTAGCCAGGAGTCAGTCGTGGCTGAGCCTTGTGTGAGGGAATAAAATAGAGCAGGAATTGGTAGCTGTGTCCTCTCACCAGTAGCACATGGCACACGTATGCCCTCAAATATCCCTTCTCTTGTTCCTTTTGCAGTCAGATGGAGCACAGGGAGGGGGTGGGATGGTGGGAAGGCAGGAAATGTGGCCATCACAAATGTCCAGCTCTTCATTGAAGAAAGTTCTGGTGACACACATTTAAAGGCTTGGCGTTTGTAAATTCATATTATGAATCTTGCAGTAAGACTGACACTGTGGTGCTTGGGCTGGGAGCTTCAGAGGTTTATGAGGAACAGATTTCCCGAGAAAGCAGAGTCTGGCTCTACCCACAATAGAACGAGTCGTTTCCTTTTTTATTTTTTTCATCGGGTTTGTTTGGTTTTTATTAGTCCCAGTGGGAAAGCACACAGGGAGATTCGTGACTTCCATGCAGTTTCCAAAGTCTTGTATCTCATTTGCTGCCAGCACTCCGGGTAGGTGCAGCTTGGCAGGTGGGTTTGGATGGGATTCTGTCTGGTGGGAGACAAATGTGGCTGGTTTCTTGGCACAGAGGTGGGGTCCTGGGCCGGGCTCTTGCAGACATTCCCGGGGAGGGGGCATTCCGCTGCTTCCCTTCAGATGATGATCTCCCAATGAACTCTCCACTTCCCTGCTGTTCCTTTCTGTGCAACAAAGAACTGCATATTTTCCTTTTTAACCCCTTGGGTGACCATAGTAGTGTGTAGATTAAGCCCAGATGACTTTTTTTTTTGTTGGATTTTGTTTTGTTTTTATTTTTTGTTTTATTTTTCTTTTTTTTTTTTTTTTTTTGGTCTGAGCCATAGCTAAATTATTGTACCCAATGCTTTTTGTATCAGATGGCATCACTTTGAATATGCAGATGAGGTATAGGATCTTGACACTTTATAACCTTTTTAAAAAGAAACTTGTCTGTTTTCTTAACATCTTGTGTAAAAAGGAAAAAAAAATGTATGCCTTTGGTAATCACTTTTTTGTTTGTTTTTTTGAGTTTTATGAAATTACAGTGGTTACACTCCAGCAGCGAAATAAAAAGCGTTCACTGTTTTGTACATCCTTGTGTGCCTGGTGCTGCTAATGGGAATTATCAGGATGTGGGAGGCAAAGGCAGAGCTGAACTCTGGCCAAGGGTGGAAGTGGATGGGGGAGTTTGTTCCAGCTGGAGAAGAGAGGGCTTCAGGAAGACCTTAGAGCACCTTCCAGTGCTACAAGAGAACTGGAGAGAGAATTTGCGAGGGCTGGGAGTGACAGGACAACAGGGAATGGCTTCAAACTGACAGAGGGCAGGTTTAGATTAGGTACAAAGACAAAATTCTTCCTTGTGAGGGTGGTGAGGCCCCAGCACAGGTTGCCCAAGGAAGCTGTGGCTGCCTCATCCTTGGAAGTGTTCCAGGCCAGCTTTGATGGGGCTTGGGACAGCCTGCTCTAGGGGAAGGTTTCTCTGGCCATGGTGGGGCAGTTGGAACTCTGTGATTTTGAGGGCCCCTTCCAGCCCCAACTATTCAATGATTTTATATCTACGGCCTAACCGTGACTGGGCACCCTGAAAATACACCCCGAGGAGACACTACACATACCCCACCTGATCTGCTCATGAAATCAGTTGGATTTTTAACTCTGCTCCTCAAGGAAGGCAAAGACCAGAGTCTCCGTGGAGGCTGAGGAGTTGGAGCTTGCACAAACAGGCTGGTAAGCAAGGAAAGCTGACACAAAATGCTCAGGAAGGCTTTTAAGCCAGATGCCAGCTTAGAAGAAGATAGAGGTGAAGCAGAGTGGTGTGGCCAGAGCTGTCCTTGGATTCCCCCAGCACTTCCCAAGTGCTCAGCACGGCAGATCCTTATCTCTTGCAGGCTTTGAACCGCAGCTGCAAGGGGCACTGCCTCCTTCTTGTGCAAGAAGCAACTGGGCCTTCAATCAGCCTAATTGCTGCCTCTCCTCTCACGCAGGAGGGCCAGGGGGACTGCTGAACATGGCGTGTGTGCTCGAGAAACACCCACCCACGCTCCTGCCTGTACATGCTCTCTCTTACCTGCTGCATTCCTCCTTGCTCTCCGTCACCCAAAAATGTGCACCCCTCTGCAGGCCAGATCCCAACTCTCCATGTTAGGCTGCTACTCCATGCACAAGTCCCTGCTCTCCCTAAGAGGAGTACTACGAAAGTTCATTAAATTGGGGGGTTCTGGAAAAGGCAGACTTGGCCATTCACAGGGATTGGCCCAGAAAAGCTGTGGATGTCCCATCCCTGGAAGTGTTCAAGGCTGGGTTGGATGGGGTTTGGAGCAATGTGGTCTGGTGGAAGGTCCCTGCCCATGGTGGCAGAACTGGATGATCTGTAAGATCCCTTCCAGCTCAAACTATTCTGTGATTCTATTCTATGATTCTCTGATCTCTCCCCAACTAGTCCTATGGTCCACAGTGCCTTAAACCATTCTCAGCAGAGGATGTTGGTACCTGCAAAGCCCATCACAGCCCCATGTTGCAGTGCATTCAGTCCTGCCAACAAAAAAATCTGTGAGATCCTCCCCCCACCTCAAGGTGGACATCCACATCTTGGATTCATCCCTGACTCCTCATCAGATCTAGGGACGACACCACAGATTCAGGAGGGACTGATCTCAGACTGTCATGGACACTCCTTTCAGAGCTCCACCACCACAGAACTCCCAGCTCACACAGACACATCCATACTGGAGATCCCAAAGCCTTGGGAGATGGCCCATGGCTCACAGCTTTCCCTCCCTGTCTGTGCTCCCAACCCACCTCAGCAAGCCGGGTCTCCACAGAGCAAGGAGGCAAAGGCTGCAGGGTCTTCAGTAAAGTCTGAACCAGCCACAGTCCATCCAGCCTCATAAGACAGGATTAAAAAATGTTTTCTGAGGGCTGCCTTGGTGCATTCTGAACCGTGATGAAACCTTCCTTTGATTATTTTGGACTGCTGCTGGCTCCCATGGCCAACACTGGCTCTTCCTGGGCACTGCACAGCTCTCATCACTGACCCCATCTACCTGCTTGGGATCAGCCCTTTGGCAACACCTCCACCTGAGGACATCCTGCTGCCTGAAAGGGTCTCCCCACTTCCCTCTGTGCCCAGGGAGCCTTGAACCATCAGCTGTGCAGGGGCAAAGGTCTCAGTTTCCCCAGGAGCTGGCAGAGCCCGTGGGTCTGGGCACACGGCGCTGGGAGGTGGGAGGTGCTGCCCTGCTTGCATTGCAGTATCTGGAAACTCCCATGCTTGTAGGGATGAAAATGTAGGGCAGGTCTCGGGTTGGAAAGAAAATTATAATGTTTGCAACAAATATAGCTGAAAAGTCAAGTGGGGAATTAGGCACTGCTTGGCAAAGGCACAGGAATGCGGATCACCAGGGGTGGGTTTTGCCCTGGGAGCTTTCCCTGGGAAACAGAACAAGGAGGGGAAGGAGAAACTCTTTGCCCAGGCTCAGAAAACAACCCCGACGGTTCAGAAAGGGAATCCTGCAAATCCCTGCTCCATGCCATGACCACAGCGAGGAGCCCGCGCTGCCTGGTCTGAGCCGCTCGCTGGGCAGAACCTCGAGGCAGAATTTGCTTTAACCATCGGAGAGGAGGAACACTTGAGTGGCAGCAGGAGAAGAGGCTTGGAGGGAGCTTGGAAAGGGCTGAGTCACTCGCTGTCGGCGTCAGCAACTGAGGAGAAAAGCGTGACTGCCAAACAGCCACCTGGAGCTTTGTCAGCTCATCCTTTAAAAAAAAAAAAAAAAAAAAAAAAAAAAAAAAAAAAAAAAAAAAAAAAAACACACTCCACTGCCAGCCTCTCCCGCATCCCACCGGAGAGCCGAGTGTGCGGCACGCAGCCGGGGAGCTCCGTGCAGGAGCAGTGCCTGTGAAAAAATGCCCTTCCCTGGCTGCAGGTGCCGGGTTCTGTTGCAACATCTCCCTCGGGGCTGGCGGGGCAGAGAGAGGAGGCGGCGCTGCTCCCCCACAGCACCCGGGCACCTCCAGGGACGTGTCCCGGCCAAGCCGGGGCTCGGTCCAGGGGCCGGGGGCGGGGGCGATTAGAGACACCTGGCGCTGGGACAGGCACGACGCAAGAGCTGCCTCCGCCCCCAGAGATAACTGCGGCTGCTTCAGCCTGACTCACCTGAGCCAGGGCATCTCGTCTGGGTATCAGGTGGAGACGGGGAGAAGCGGCGCATTTAAATGAGCTTTGATCTTTAGAGCAAACAACGCCGCCTTGTTTTGCAGCGCTCGGGCAGACGGGGGTGACGGGCAAGGACGGCCAGGCTGGTTTCGGGGGGCCCAGTTCAAGGCACTCTGTTGTCATGGGTGGGTGCTCAGCACCCAAAACAAGGACTGTGATAAAGGCCTTATCATGGAAATTCACCTGAAGCTGGCAAACACCACCCTGTGCCTCTGTCTGCAGGGCAAACCTGCCAGGCTGAGCGAGACACCGCAGCTGGGGAATGCAAAGAGGCACGACTGTGACCAGCCCAGCTGCAGCCAAGTGACACACCTGGGAAGAGGAGTCTAGTCCTCCTGTTTGCAGTTCCTCAGTTTGCTCTATCCTGTCTCCATTCTGGGAATACTTCAGGGTGAAGCTGGAGGGAACTGGGCTGAGCCCCATAACTGCCTGGCTTTGTGCAGGAGACTTCCTTCCAGCCGGAATCATCCTGTGGTCCTATGGAGATCCCAGAGAAGAAAGGATCACTTATAGCTCATGGAGCGCAAAACTGGGTCACTGAAGGAGATTCCAGAGAGATACTCCCCTTGGGGCATGTAACTCCTGACACTGCACCTGTCTCCTCCAGCTCCGTCTGTTATGGTTAAAATGTCCATAGCTGCAGAGAGAATTGTGTCCAGGCTGCCTGCTCCCCCCACAGACAGCTCAGTATCCTCTCTAAAGTGTGATAGCACCCAGTTTTATCGAATCCTGGGATCACAGAATGATTTGAGTTGGAAAGGGTCTCAAAGATCATCCAGTTTCAACTTCCTCCCCTGGGCAGGGACACCTTCCACTACCCCAGGCTGCTCCAAGCCCAGTCCAATCTGGCCTTGAACACTTCCAGGGATGGGGCACCCACAGCTTGTCAGAGGATTTCAATATCCACAACTGATCAGATGTGGATTTCAGACTCATCTCAAGCAGTTAAATCACTTTCCTACATGTATAACTCAACCTGTCTTCTGTTTTCTCTTGAGAGTGTTTCTATCATGAGATGCAGATTTACCACACTCAAAGCCCTGCAGAGAGATGTCTCTGGCTCCATCAGCTGTTGCCACATGATCCTTCATGTCCTGAAGAGTCTGAGCTGGGTCCCTGTTGGAATTTTTGGCTCTTTCTAGCTCTTGAGAATTTGGTCCCCTCACATTTTTATCCCTCAATCCACTATTGAGTCCTTTCCAGCTGGATGGGCTGAAGTCTGCACGGAAATGCAGGTGCCAAAGCATGTCCAGAAAAGGGCAGGGGGGCTGAGGGACGTCTGCAGAACAACTCTGATGAGGAGTGGCTGAGGGAGCTGAGGCCTGGAGGAGAGGAGGTTGGAGCCAGGCAGGGTTTGGTCTCTTCTCCCAAGTCACAAATGGCAGGACAAGAGGAAATGGCCTCAAGTTGTACCTGGGGAGGTTTTGATTGGATATCAGGAAAAATTTCTTTTCAGAAAGGGTGATCAAGCACTGGAACAGGCCAGCCAGGAAAGCTGAGCAGTCACCATCCCTGCAAGTATTTAAAAGGCGTGTAGATGTGGCACTTGGGGACACAGTTCAGTGGTGAACACGATGGTTCTGGGTTAACGGTTGGACTTGGTGCACTTAGAGGTCTTTTCCAAGCTAAATGATTCTATGAGTCTGTGAAATGGTTTCATGCTAAGAGGGACTGACCAGTCCCTGTATGTGTTTGTCCTTTTCAACCCCATTTTCCTCCCCTCACAGCTTCTTCAGGAGCAATTTCACAATTATTTTCAGCTCACTGGATGAAAAGACTGCACAGCTTTGGGCCAAGGATTTTCCACTGAAGAAGCAGATCCAGGCCCTGATGATTGCCCACTGATCACTACTTTTTGAGATCTGTCAGACAGCCAACTCTTAGCTCATTTAATATGTGCTCTACTGGTGTGTGGTGCTTTTCCCCCTCACTGGAACACCACACTGTACAAGTCTAACATTTTACAAGCATGTTGCATACCCAGTTATGTTTATGGGCCAACCTTATGATCTAAAATAATGACATCGAACTGGCACAACAAGACCCTTGTTCCTAAAAACCACATTGACTGGCATTTTTGAATGTTTCTGTTATTTATGCTTTCGTGAATCAGATTCTAGATCAGACTGTTTTTATTAACAATCAGCCTGTTGTTATTACTAGCCTGACATCACCCCTAGACATGTCTGGCCCACAAAGGCAGTTTTGCTGCTCAGCAGGCTCCTGAGGCTTAGCACCATGTTTGCACTGGTACCAGAGACCAGGAGAAGATGTTGGTCTTTGCATCTTGCAAAGATCTGAACTCCAGCCTTGCTTGGGTTGAGCCCGAGGCAGCAGTTCTAGATCCAAAAACTGCTTTCCTTACTTCATCCTGAAGTTTGTATGGCAGTCAGATAGAAGACAGATATTATGGCAGGCTCTAAACTCATGAGGGTTCATTGTGTCTCTTTGCACAGTGGCCAAGGAGAGAAGGTGGCTGTGAGGAGCCTGGCAGGGGACACCAGGTGAGGCCTGGGCTCACCTCCCTGAGCTGGAGGAGGGCACAGCCACAGTGACTCTGCAAACCCCTTTGTGTGTGACAGCAGAGTGCTGTGGTCTTTGACCCTCAGGCAGAGGGACAGCAGGGATCAGGCCAGGTGTGATTATAGAATCATAGAATTATTAAGGTTGGAAAGAAACCCTAAGATCACTGAGTGCAACCATTAACCCAGCACAACTGTGCTCACACCTAAACCATGTCCCCAAGGACCACATCTAAGTGTCTTTTGAACACTTCCAAGGATGGTGATTCAGTGGAGGGCTCACAGCTTTAGGAAACTGACCCTGCCCTGAAAAAATTAGGAAGCAGCAGCATCATTTCAAAACCATCAAATCCTACCCAAAATCAAAGGTGAAGCAGCTGATCTGCTGAGACCACTGAAACACATTGTCAAACCTTGCATGACCATTTCTATACAGATCCTCCTGTTGCCTCATCTCAGGCTCTTCCTGGGGCTGTTTGTCCTCATTTTATTCCACATATGCAGTTTCCTCCATAGCATGGGCTTAAAATCCTGATCTTCTTGGTCTCCTGGAAACCTCTAAAACTTCAGTGTGAAAAAAAAGACACTTCAGATATTGCACCAAACCAAATCCTGGCGCAGAGTTTCACCTCCTGGCCCTGAGCTCACTCACACCCAGCCCAGCCTCCTCCTCTCGCAGCCTGTGCTCCAGCAAGATCATTTGCACACTAAAATCCCCGCCAGATAAAGCGCCAGCCGCCCACCCGTTATCTCATTGCAGCCTGCCACAGGCGTAGAGAATCCCCGTCCTTAAGGACACAGCCTTGAACAAAAGCCAGGGAAATTTAAAAAAAAAAAATAAAATAAAATAAAATAAAATAAAATAAAATAAAAAAATAAAATAGGCTTCTCTGCAGCCTGACCTTTTATTGTCTGAACGGGGCTGCCAAACCAACCCAAACCAAACCAAACCCGCGCTGCGGGTCCTTCCCGCTCCTTTCCTTGCATCCTCCTCCTCCATCCAAGGAGGGCCTGGGGCTGGCTCGGTGCGGGTGGGACCCGCAGCTCCTGGCGGATGAACAGGGAGCCGAGGTGGGAAAGCATCCGCAGCCTCGCGGGGTTGGCAACAGGAGAAGGACCAGAGGGGACACGCCAGGTTTAAATAATCTTCTCCCCTCCAGGGCCCATACAAGATATTTCAGGATGAAAAAAAAAATTAAAAAGGAAGAAAAGATAATCCCCCTGTGAATGCCGGCTGCCGGAGGAAAAGCTTGGTTCAGAGCTGTGCTTGCCCCAGCAGAGCCTGTCTCGCTTTTGCTGCGCTCCACATTTCCCCAGCAGCCCCCGGGAGCTCCTGAGGACACTGAGGACACTCCTGAGGACACGGGCTGAGCTGGAGCACCCGAGAGCCCTTCGCAGGACGCGGCAGACCCTGCCCTCCCTCCCCGCCTGCCCCCCGGGCCGGGGCTCCTCCACATCACACAGCGCCGGCTGCCTCTCGTTAGGGCGGAGGGATAAATCCAGGGGGAGATGACAGCTCGGCGGGATGAATTCAACCCTTTCAGTTCTCCTCCCATCACACATGGCCGGGCTCGCCTGGTCCCACCATCCCCAGATGGGGAATGAACCCAAACAAATGGAGCATTTCCTCTGTGTCCTCCTGTTGGGAAGCAGAGCTTGTCCCGGCCTCCCTGTGCTGCTGGAGGTGAAGGGAGATGCCATGAGGTCTCCCCTGTTAGACAGAGAGGTTCAGCCACCTTGTCCAGCACAGACTTGCAATGCCAGCTGGCCTGGAGCACCACTTTGGTTTGAGAGGCAACTTGGGATGAAAAACTACCTGGGCTTGTGGTTTACTCCAGTGTCACTGTCCCCTCTTGAAAAACAGGCTGTGGCAGTTGTGAATGAGATTTATTGGAGCCAGTGCTCTGCCGTGAACAGCCAAAGGAGGTGGTGCCCAGCATCCACCCCTCACAAGCCTTGGTCCAGCCTGGCACAGGAGACTGGGAGGGGCTTTAAGAGCCAATGTGCCATGGATGAGGATGCCTGCTTGGAGCCTGGGTAGAGGCAGGTGGTGGAGGGGCTTCCATGGATCATTGAATCACAAAATGGTTTGGATTGCAAAGGACCTTAAAAGGTCACCTAGTTCAGACCCCACCAAACCAGGCTGATTAGAGTCCCATCCAACCTGGTCTTGAATGTTTCCAAGAATGGGGCATCCACCAACTCTCTGGGCAACCTGTGCTGGTGTTTTACCACCCTCACTGTAAGAAAACTTCTTTCTAACATGAATCTAAATTGACTGTCTTTGAGTTTAAAGCCATTGCCCCTTGAACCATCACTACAGACCCTGCTAAAAAGTCTGTTCTCTTCTTTCTTATATGCCCCTTTCAGGCACTGAAAAGGTCTCCTCCTGGAGCTTTTTCATCTCCGGGCTGAACAGCCCCAGCTGTCCCAGGCTGCCTCCAGGGCAGAGGTGCTCCAGCCTTCTGATCATTTCATGGCCCTCCCCCGGACCCACTTCAACAGATCCATGTCTATCTTGTACCCGGGTTGATAAAAGGCATTGCCCCGACCCAGGGGCAGCACCAGCACTTGGCTTTGTTGAACTTCATGAGATTCCCATGGCCCACTTCCCAAGCTTGTCCAGGTCCCTCTGGAGAGCACCATGTCCTTCAGGCACATCATTCAGGGTGGAGAGGCACAGCTCAGCCCATTTTTGCACCAGTGATTCTCTGTTCTCCATCCTGCCAAGCACAGGGAGGGGCCTCTCAGTTCCACAGTCCCAAGGGCAGGGGCTGCAGATCTGGAGGGGGAAAAAAGTCTCCTTGAGGGCTCTTCTACTCAGCATCATTTGGGTTGAAACTGCCTGGATTACTCACATAAATCTTGCTTCTTTAGGAAAATAAGGGAAAAAAGCTGGGCTGTGGTGTCAAAGCACTTTGCTGCGCCAAGAGCATCCCTGCTGGATTTGCAAAGCCTTCCCTGGGGTCTTGCAACCCCTCTCTGTCACTGGCACTTTGGGGAGACCACAGACCATCACTGGCCTGTCATGTTTTTGGGGACTGCCAGCCCCAGGGGTGGTGGAGAATGTCCTCTCTGCAGACCTACACAAACTACTCTGAGCCCAGCCCTGCTGCTGTCCAGGGTGGACAAACAGTGGATTTACCCCCTTCTGAGGAAAAAAAAAGGGCTCATGACCATTTCTCAGCTCTGACCCCTGAAAAGAAAGGGGAACCCTCACTATAAGGCTGTGCAAAAGCTCCCCAGAATTGTGCTTTGGTTTATGGTGCATTTCCCATGGCACCAGACTTGTCTAATAAAAAGCGAGAAAAGATGTAGGAAGATGAAAGCCTTGGGTTTGGGGTTAAGTCAGGGTGGGATACATGCTGGATTGGGAAGGAGGAGCTGTAGGATGTGGCTTCATGATGCTCAGTTACATTTGGGAACACCTAGTTCCTTCTGGAGGCATCTCAGACCCTGCCACCAGTCTGGGGAGGAAACCACCGCTGTGGGTTGGAGGATGAGGCACCAGATGAGGACATGGATGCAGAGACAGAGAAGGCTGGAGGCTTGAGCTGCAGCCTCAAACAGCCACTGATCTGCTGGTAAATCAATTCTCCTCTTTTGGAGCAGCCTGACTCCTTTTTGGAGCACAGTTTCACTTGGCTGTTGTGTGCAGTGGCACAGTGGGGTTGGCTGGGACAGCCCAGCCCAGAAGTGGCCCAGCCACTTGTGGGGTATCAATGACCTCTCCAGGAGCCCTGCAGCACCGTCACACCCTGGGCTTCCCCACATGGCACAACCAGGGAAGGGTCCTAAGGCAAACTCCGTGGTCTTAGAGCAGAGAAGGAGGCAGAAGAAATGTAATTCATGACAAGGTAAACTCACTTCTCCTTCTTTCCTCCCCACTAGCCTCCCTGGAGAAAACAGCAGGGGAAAAAAAGGCTAAATAGAATAAAACAGACTAAATAGAACAGAAGAGAACGCCTGGGAGCAGGTCTTTGTAACTCCAGCTGGAGTGGACTGTTCCTGAGCCAAGCCTAAAACATTTGAAAAAGGCCAACCTGGCTATCCCCCAGGCAGGCCATGTGAATGACAAATGCATCAGCCCTGCTGGCAGCTTTCTTGCATGAGTTTCTTTATAGAGAAATATTATATAATTAACTGCAGGCCAATTAAACACATCAAACAGTCATTGTTGATAACCTCCACCACTCTGTGCTGCCAGGAAATCTGAGAGTGGTAAAACAGGTCTGGCCCTCAGAGTGGGAGTAACAACTGGTGTGGCTGGAGGATGTCAGGGATGGGCCATGGCTGGTCACCTGGACACTGGAATGTCACCAGGCTCCTCCACATCTCCTGCCTTCCTGGCTCAGGTGGGTGCCCCCAGAGTTGTTAACCAAACCTCCTGGCACCACATCTCTGGCACACAAGAGAAGGCAGACACATATCAAAATGAAACCAAGAGCCCTCCACAGGCTCCCATCTGGATGGCCAAGGCCTTTTCCAGCCCCTGACGCTCCAGAGCTCCCAGCTTTCTGCTGTAGTACCCACAGCAGGTTTGCAATGAATTGTCTTTATTGTTTCTCCCCTGCTGCTCCAGGCTCTGGGAGAACTGCAGGCACTCACAGCAAACTGGTGCTGGAAAACCTACTGGTGTCAGAAAAACAGCGCCAGGATGTCATTGTTCCAGACTGTGCCATGCACGAGCATAGAAATCTTCTGTGGGCATAGGTCTGCTGCTCCCTGGGTTCTGCTCTGCAGGAGGGTCTTCTGCAGCCTGGAGGGCAGCAGATTCCCTAGGGCTGGGAGGCAGACCCTGTGCAGAGCAAGGGATGTTTCTGTCACAATCTTTACAGGAGATTGTTAATGAAATAATCTTACTGCTCGGAGCAGCTGGACCCAACTCTTCTTGAATGAACTCTTTCAGGGCCAGTCCAAGGAATTGCTCCTGGATCCTGGCTTTTAAGAAACCAGCAGTCTCCAGAGCAGTGGCCCTGGGAAGGGTGCACCAGGGAGAGAGAGTGCTCTTCCAGAGGCTTTCCAGGAGGAGAACCACAGCATCTTGAGAACACCTTACTTTTACTAATGCCACACACCTCGCCTTGGACATTCAGTGTGCCCAGTTAAAGCGTTCCTCAGGAGTGCAAAGGCTGGGGAGTGAGGAGCTGTCTCCTGGTGGGCATTTCTCGGTAGTAATGCATAGAAAACAGCTTCCCCAGCCCAGGATCAGACACAGCATTGGGTGGGTGCACCCCAAATTCAGCAAAATATCTAAGCACCCTTTCAGCTGACAGGTGGGGCTGGATATTCATGGTGCCTCCATCAAATTGGGTAAAGGGAGCTCAAATCCCTGTGGTACCTTGTGAGTGTTGGCTCAGGGTTTTCCTCCCCTTTAGGTCATTTGTACTCATTACTATTGTGCCATTATTTTAGGAGCTGACACTGAAAAAATGGTCCCATCACAAGGTGAGACAGATAGATGTGAGAGAAGGCCTTTGATTTTTTGGGGCTTTATCTTAATTACACAGTTTTAATGCTTTTGGGAGATTTTATCTACTTTTTTTTTTCCAAAGCAAAAGGAATGGGCAATAATGTGCTCATAGGCAGCCATATGATGTGCTTCCTTATTGGGCTAAGAATTACTGGGGAAAGATTAATGAAGGGCAGATATTTGAATAGTTAAGTACTTTTTATTTTTTTGTGCTTTTGTTACATGAGGGAAAGGGTTGAGTGCCTTGACTGCTACGCCAGCTACTCATTGGATCCATCAGCTTTGTGTTCCCTGTGTTCTTGGGCTAAGTTAACAAATATTTACAGGCTGGGGCTGTGGTTCAGCAGAGCACTCTCAGCTGTGTGCTCAAATCTCCTTGGCCTCAGTGGTGCTTAAATGCAACCTTGTGCAACGTGCTAGATGTGGGGACCTTGGATTTTTGAATAACAAAGACAACATTTGTCATTGCCAAGCCAAGGGTCACTGAGTCACGTTGCTGACTAGCACAAAGCCCTTCATCCCCTTTGTTCTCTCTGAAATAGTGAAATAGTAGCTGACTAGGTAATTTTCACAAGTGTCTCCTTTTTTTTCTGTGTGGGTTTGTGTGTGAATGTTGTTGATTTTTGAATTATCTGCATGAAAATGTTTTAACCTGGATCCTAAGTTCACACTTGATTTGCTTTTTTGTGCTGCTGCTGTAACATAATCAGGAGATTTTCTCATATCCACCAGGAGAAGAAAGATTACTGAGAACGTCTGATGTCCCTTTTTTGTGTGAAAATGTAGAAGGACTCACTCAGCAAGTGGCCAGGAGGGTTTCTTCTCCGGAAGAAACCTTCTTCTTCCTCTCTTCTCTTTCTCATTCCTCTTTGAGCCAGGCTCATGGAGCCCCTCAGATCAAACAGGCTCACGTTCAGTGTGTGCATTTCTCTTTTCCTTGCTCTTGCACTCCCTCTGCTGATCCCAGGGATCTGTTAGAAGAAAAATGCTGGTGCCAGAGATAAGCAAAGTACAGGGGGAAAAAACAGCTGTATAGCAAAAAATGAACCAACTCATCCCAGATGGAGAATACCTGAAGTTCAGAGGGCAGAAGAAAAAAAAAAAAAAAAACAGTGATAAATGAAGAAGTAGCAAATACAGTTCCTCCTATCAGTTGATTTCTTCCTTCTGGTGACCAGTGACATGACCCAATGGAGCTGTGTCAGGGGAGGTTTAGGTTGGATATTAGGAAAAGGAACAGATGGGATTAACCCTCCTACCCCCTTTCCAAACCATAGCCCAGGTCACCTGTCTGCCTCTCACCCACCCTCCTCTGTAGATTCCTCTTGATCCCTTCGGGTGAACTTGAGCTCTACTTGCCTGTTGAGTGCCTACACCTCAGAAAAACCAAACCCAGAATTAGAAGACTCCTTGCTCAGAAAAGCTGTGGCTGTTTCATCCCTGGAACTGTCCAAGGCCAGGTTGGATGGGGCTTGGAGCAACCTGGGATAGTGGAAGGTGTCCCTGCCTGTGGCAGGGAACAAGATGAACTTTAGGGTCCCTTCCAACACAAACCTCTCTGTGATTCTGTGATTTTTATCATCCTGCTTTGAGGGCCTGAAGAAACACAACCCACGGGGAGCTCAGTTAACCTTTCCCCAGGCCTTGCCTTTCATTAGCCAAAGAGATAAAAACTAATGGGACTGCTGGGCAGCAGGGAAGAAGCACAGAATTGCTCTATGTGTCCTTTGGAAGGTCCCAAAAGGAAAAGGTCCTTGACAAGGAGTTTATTTTCATTAAAAATTAGAGGCCCAGCTCAACCAGTCAAATAAACAAAGCGAGTCTGTAAAACAGCAAGTGCAAAAGGTCCTGGGTTATTTATAAAGGGCTTCTAAGTATATTAGGCCTAACACCAAGATAAATCAACCTCGCTAGGATTCCAGAGGCATATCACATGTGGCCCTAGCTGTTGTCAGCTTTGTCCTGGAGTATGTTTAGCTGCCTGTTTCACTACAAGCCTTCGTGGGTTTTTCCCTAGTGACTCCCCCTTGAAAATTAATACTTTGGTACCGGACACAGGTTTCTGTCTTCAGTCACATATTGACTGGATCAAATCCTTCATGGAATCACGGAATATTTGGGGTTGGGAAACATGAGAGATCGTCTTGTTCAAACTCCTCTGCCATGGGCAGGGACACCTTCCTCTATCCCAGGTTGCTCCAAGTCCCATCCAACTGGCCTTGAACGCTTCCAGGGATAAGGTATCCATGGTTTCTCTGGACACCCAGTTCCAGTGCCTCACCACCCTCACATGGAAGGATTTCTCCCTCATACCTAGTCTAAATCTACCCTCCTTCAGCCTAAAGCCACTCCCATTGTACACTTTCTGTATGCCCTTGTCAAAACCTCTTCACAGCCATTCAAATCCACTGCACTGAACAGACATTTTGCCAGCCAGTGTGTTATAGAATGGTGAAGGACCCTGTTCAAGACCAGGTTATTGGATCCAACAGCATTGGGGTTTTTTTCCTGAAACAGGATATTCAGTACAGAGGGTCACCAGCATCTGCCACTGAGAACTTCAGTTCAAATAAATCTCAGTGCTTACTTCTCAGCTGATCAGAAGGCAGATGAAGATCTTTGGGATCTTGTGGGATTTGTTCACATGGTCATTTGAAGACCCTGGGCAAAGTCAGTGCTAGGAAACAGCCGTGTGCTGCTCCAGCTAAACCTCCCTGCATTTCACATCACTCCTCACAGTGATCTGGCACAAACCCAGAGCTTCTTTTTTGGTGCTTTCTTCTCCAGCCCCACCAGAATCAATCTGCACCTTCCCAGGGTCCAGACCAAGTCCAGCACAACATGAGGTGTCCAGGACTGCACAGAGGGTTTGACTGGGGATTCATGGTGTGATTGTTGGGACTGTCCTGTGAAGGGCCAAGACTTGGACTTGAGATCCTTGTGGGTCCCTTCCAACTCGGGATACTGAGTTGCCTATGGAATTGTCTACATGGACTTTACTTTATGCTAAGGGGGCAATTTAGTGTCCTAACACAGGTTTTTCAGACCAGATGGGGTGTTCCCATCAACCTCCAGCTGCCACAAGGGGATATGGGTGTCTCAAGGGCTTTGTGGCCTTCCATAACTATCTGTGGGGTACCCTGGAGTATTTTAAACAGCACCAGATGTTTAGGCAACTTCATAATTCTCTGTAAACCCCCAGAAACTTGGAGAAAACTTATGTCATTTAGTGCCTTGCACTGTAAAGTTAGGGATAGCCCCATTTCCAAGTCTCATTTCTGCTTTTTATTCCTCCAGCTCATGTTTGGAAAGAATGCCATGTGAGGGAAGGGAATGTTTTAAAGGGAAAATATTCCTAGAGCAATGTTCAGACGCTCATGATTAGGATCTGGCTGGTTTTGCATCCCTGCTGGAGCAATCTGAACAACTGACCCACCCTTCCAGAGAGGATTCAGGACAGGCTTTTCTGCCTCACTCTGTGATGGAGTCAGACACATCTGTGATCCCCTGCCCAGGAAGGTGATGATGTTCTTTCACTGTCACAAGGCCAAGGACAACATCACAGGTAAGTTTTCTGAAAGGGAAAGCAGAGAGGGAAGTACCTGGTTTGGGAAATCCTTTGAATTTGATTTTTTTGATGCCAAATTCCTCAGCTGTTTCCAATCTGTTGAAATTAACTCTAGTTTAGTAACACCCAATAATTGCCTAATTGGTTTGAACGAATTGATTGCATACAGTCCAGAAGATGCCAGCTGGTGATCCCATGCCTTTCTGAAAGGACTGTAGGAATTGTCTGCAGGAACAATTGCTCAGCAGGAATGGCAAGTTTTGCAAAATCAAGTTTTGCTGTGAGAAAAAAAGCTGTGGTTTTGCTCAAATAATTCCATTTTTTTGTTTGTTTGTTTTTCTTTCCAGAAAACTCAAATAAAATATCTTCATTTGAATGAGGTTAGTGCCAAACATTTGCTTTTAACCTTGTGCCATGACACACACACAGAGCCCCAGATCCTTATTTCAGCTGAGCTGTTCTGGTGGTGCCTGAGAACACAGTTTTGCTTTCTCCTGAGACAGAAAAGAAGCAGAGGAAAACACTGAGACTGAGGAAAATAAAAATTTGGCTACTTAGTTATATTATATAGCAACTGCTATAGTTATTTGCCTCCATTATTAGAAAATAAAAGGGGAGGGGGGTTTGGTGTGAGCTCAGATCTCCATTTTAAATAGAAAATATTATCTATCATAAAGATAAGTTGTAAAATGTTTAGCAATCCCATAAACTCAGATGTTCCCTATGAAAAACAGGGGTCCAGCCTCCACTGCCCATTACTTTTCTTTCTTTCCTCTATCCCAGCACTCATCAACACGCTCTTTGATGCCCCAAATGTTTCTGAGGGGAGGATCAGGATGAAAATGCTGCAGATGAATGCCATCTCTCCCTGATGAGAGCAGCAGGGCCGGTCTGGGACCAGCAACCTCATCGTTGTTCTGGTCGGTTTTTCAATCCCAGGCAGGTATTTCCATGCTGGAGCTGCTCGGTTAATTCTGGGAACTTGCACCAGGTGGCGATGCCAGCCCGTTTCCAGCTTCATCTCTGAAAAGGCAAACTCTGAGGCATCTCCGGATTGTTTGGGTTTGGGGTGGTTTTGTGTGTTAATGGCTGATACCTGCTGAAATCCCTGAGACAGGCAGGGGTCCCACTGCAATATTTCCTGCTCAGGTGTGCTCCCATAGGAATTCGCTGCTGTACCTTGCCATCATCCTGTGAAGAACAGACAGGCAGGAGAGAAAACAGCCTTCACCGTGTTCAGGACAAGGAAATATTTACAGGGATTAAAGCATGGCTAGATATAAGGGGTCAGAGCAGAGGGGCATGGGAGCTGTCAAGAGCAAAGGTCAGGGCTGAGCAGCACGAGCCATCAGGAAACTGTCCTGTCTATTGGCCCAGTAGAATCAGAATCACAGAATATCCTGAATTGGAAAGGACACACAAGGATCATCAAGTCCAGCTCCTGGCCCTGGACAGAGAACAGCCCCAAGAATCCCACCGCGTGCCTGAGAGTGTTGTCCAAATGCTCCTTGAGCTCTTGTCAGGCCATGATCACCCTGACCTCATACAGATACGTGGGTATTCCCACCTCAGGGGGTTAAAAGCAGCTTGCAAAGAGCCCTGATAAATGCACATCTCTGATCACTGATCCCCCACATGCTGCAGCATCGACTTTGCAGTGATGTTCAGCAGACTTTGTAGTCTCTGAGGTTTTTTTGGGGGTCCCTTCCAGCAGCTCTCAAGGGCTCACTCTCAGAGGCAGATTGCAGCCATCCCAGTCTGCCTGGCCACGAGCACTTTCCCCACCCTGATGTATGTTCCCAGTACTCCCAGAGTCTGTCAGGGAGCTGCTCAGTAAAGGGCAATTGGATTTACAAAGCTCAATCTTGGATGGGAAGTACTGCCAGGGTGACAGGACAGACCCTGCCTGTGCCATCTTATCTCTGTCCACGTGGGATCACAGCCCTGCAACCCAAAGGGTGGGAGGCAGAGCTCCTGCCATGAGCTCTGGAACTCATCTCCTTCCAACACTTGGCCTTGGTTTGGGATGCAGCACAAGCAGGGCTGTGGGCTGCACGCAGAAACACCTGCATGGACACAAAACAGCCTGATGAGGACACAAAACAGACCTGTCAAGACATACTCTGGAAAAACTGAGCTGTTTCTGCACAGACCTCTGACAAGCTGACCTGAAAAGCAGCAGTCAGAGAGAAGGGACTGGTCCCATTATCACACTGGGGATGCACAGGCTGAAAGTTGGTCAAAAGATGCAACTTCCCAGCCTGGCCCATCTCTGTCCATCTTTTTCTACAGATTATTTCTACCTGAACAAGACTGTGAATGTGATTTACCATCTGGCAGCCTGGTCTCCCTCCTGTGCAGAGAGGTGAAGGAAGGCTCTGTGGGGAAGCAGGGAGAAGGTGGCAGGGTGGAGGAAACCAGTCTGGCCTCACTGGGACATGGCATTTGCCATTGCTACTGCAATAATAACTGCCTGCTCTACACTGCCATGGCTTAAAAACCCAGGTCACAGCCAGTAAAAATTTCCATTCCCCCACTGCCCCCTGCAAGCACAGCCTGACCCCAGGGGAATTCTGCAACAGAACCAAAATATGTCTAACATTAACATGTGCAAAGGTTTAGACCACAGCTGTCAAACAAACCCTGATCAGTAATTGTTTAGCAGCTATGGATCCAAGCTGCATAAATTGGTGACAGAGCTCACTGGGAATTCATCCACCTTTCTCTTCTGGAAGTTCTCAAGGAATTCAGCCATGACCCAGCTGATCTCTTCAGTCAGGCAGATGTGTTTGCAGGTGGTGTCAATCCCCCGCATGACAGGATAAGCAACATCTGAGCATGGGAAGAGCACAGAGAAGAGAGATGAAGGATGAACTGAGAGCAGGACCAAGGCAGCTGGGAGGTAGATACTGCACAGAGTTGTCATTCCCCTCTATTCCATGGAGTGGTAATCATCTATATCATGATTTCCTTATTCTCAGAACTTCTGACTGAGGAAAAAAAAGTTAAATCACCGTTTTTATCCCCAGAAAATTAGAGGGAATAGGACAAATGTGGTTACTTTGGCTCACCCAGCTCACAGACAGGTCACTTAGCAGTGTTCACATCTCTGTTCCACCCTCATCCAACCCAGCTGCCCAACTTCCAACCACTGCCACAAGGGAAACCCTATTTCCCCCTGTTATTCCAGAATCCCACAGTCTGGAAAGCTCTTTACAAAGAATGAGCTTTGTGAATCCTTTCCCAAAACTGGCCTCAGAGCCTTGCCCAGTCAAGATAACAGAGCCCAGTCCATGTTTAATCACCACTGCAAAGAATCTCCACTGTAACGCCTGTGTGGCTCCACTTTCTAAAAGCTGATATTCACAGCAGCAGGGATTTCAACCACTGTGATCCCTGTGATGTGGGATTTCCACATCCTCCAGGCTCAGAAAAAATGGCACACAAACTCCTTGTCTCTCTGGTTTTGGCCCTCAATTCAGACCGGGACCTGAGAAATTTTTCTCAACTGAGGTTTCATTGAAATGGGTATGTTCCCATGGAAACTTTCAGTTTCAATTATATCAGCACTTTTTATGGGGAGGAAAAAAATAAACCAGAAAACATCCAGTCATATCTAGACAAATTTGCTAATATTTACCCAAAAAAGACACTTGTGGCAGACTTGTGTCTCATTATCAAGATGTTTGGGCTTTCAGGTTATACCCAGACATCTTTCTGATGTAGAAACAAGGTATGAAAGGCTTTAGATTGATGACTTTAATATGTCTGTCTTTCCTTGATTAGGAGTGTTAGTGTTGGCCTGCCTTTGTTCTGCTGAAAAGCCTTTTCTGGATTCAAAGACATATTTATTGAAATCTCTAAATTCTTCAACTAAACAGGGAAAGGAGGCTGAATCCTTAATAAAGACTTCCTTCCTCACAGTGTTATTTATTCATTGGATAAAGATAGACTAAAATAAACACAAATTACTCGTAGACTTAAAAACTTCAGAGATTAAAACATCATTCTCCTGTGAACGCTCCACATAAATTTCTTGATTTCTAGGACACTATTTCTCAGTTCCTTCCATTGAGCCTAAATTGTCTCAGATGGCAGACAAAGCCAGTCTTTATCATGAATGAAGGTTAACAGATTTTTGGAACTAAACCCCTGTGTGCTCTGTGCTCTGAGGTGGAATTCCTTAAACTGGGAACCAGTTAGGGCAAAATATGGACAAAAAAAAAAAAAAAAAAAAAAAAAAAAAGTTTTCTGACTGCTGATCATGCTAGAACCCAACCAGTATCAGTCAGGCAGTCAAAGGGTTTGATACCAGCAAATGGAAAGGGCTTTCCTTCTACACAATCCATGGAATTAATTTGTGGGGCTCATTACCAAAGGAGGTCAGGAAGGCCAATATTATGCATGAGATTACAAAGGATTTATTAAAAATTGTGGAGTATTTCATCAGGTTAATTTAGCACAGTGATCTGGCTGTGACTTCTACATCGGGAAATCCCTAAAACACTGAAAAATAAAGGCAAGGTCTGCCTTGGTCTGCACATCTGTGTTTCAGATCCACTGAAGGGGCAGCAGACTGAGGTGCACTGGTGGAGTTTAGCAGCTATTTATTGACCAGGGTGACAAGGAAAAACTGGGGATTAAGGACATAATTCTATATTTAATAAGATGTGGAAAACAGGTTTTCAACTGCTGTAAATCAGTTTGTGTACCTGGTTTTCCACAACACTCAGGAGATTTTTCCTTTCCCATGGATCCGGTTCCTCTTGTCTTTTACTGACTGTGAGGACATCAATTTCCAGCTTGTCCAGAACATTGCAAAGGGTCCTGGCAAAGCTCTTGAGACACTTGCTGGAGTTTTCCTCGTGTCCCTTCAATCTCTGGATGTTCACAGGACCCTGACTGAAGTGCTGAGCCCACACAGCCCATGCAGGTGTCTGTCTGATGGAGTACAGGCACTTCAGCACCATCCAAATGCAGGGGAGCAAGCCAAGGAGCATTTCTCCAGTGCCAAGCCATGGATCTTACTCTCTTCTCACTTGATCTTAAACCTTTTTCTCTCCCTTCAGAACTGTCTTCAGCAGGGAGGGGAGGATTTCTTAGGAGAAGTGCCCCAAGAGCAGCTAAGAGCTGGTTTGGGAGGGTTTTGATAGAGTGTGGACTTCACTTGGCAATGACCAATATGCACCTCTTGGGATCCACCAGCCACTTGGACTTTGAGAGACTGGAGAAAGGTATAATCAAGTCCACTAAACAATCCATGATAAAAAAAAAAAAAAGACAGTCCTCAGAAATAAAGGCAGAAATGCTCTTTTGCTAGCAGAAGGAGACTGTGCATACTAAGCACAGAGTGGGCATTGCTAGGCAGCTCCCAACCCTTCCCACAGCACAGCTTCATCTCTTCTGACAGGATTTGCCACCACCTCAAAACATCTTGAGGTTTTTTTCCCTGTCATTCTCTAAATAAACTTTTCTAATATCCACAAGATGAACTGATCCCAGGTTCTCCAAAGACAGATGGCTCTGTCACAGATCAGTATCAGACACTGATGTAACACTCCAGAATTTTGCCTTCCTCACTTCCCACCTCTTGTGATACCCCAGCCAGCGGCCCAGCAGCTGAAAATGCTATGCAGAGAAGAGATCTGCTCCTGCTCTGAAGGATTTATGCCAGCTGATTCAGTTTCTGGAGGCAACTAGGAAGAAAGATTGCCTCCAAACAAGAATAATTTGTCTGGCAAGTTTTGCAGTTCCTGCTGGTTGACACAGACTCAGCCTGGGATGGTGGCAGCCCGTGGAAAACAGGAGATTTCAGACCTTTCTCTGCTGGTTTGATTAGCACAGATCCCCCACAGAACTGACATCATATGCCAAGCTATTTGGGATGAGAGACAACATCCATCTCTGAGCCAGTGGCTTTCCCTGTGTGAGTCGGTGGGGTTCAGGGACCAGCCTCACCCAGAGAGCAGAGCTATGGCCCAGGGCAGGCTCAGAGGTGCACCAAGGCCTGCTGCATGCCCGGAACTCATCACACTTGTTTTTGCTAGGAGTCTGATGCCTGGGAGGTGTTCTGGGTGTCCTGCTTGCCTGGAGGTGATGCTGGGAATCCCTCTGGGTGCATGGGGAAGGCTATGCCAGAGCCCATCCACACCACAGGGTAAGGGCTGCAGGAGAGTGCCCTAAAGCACCACAGTTACATGAGGCAAAGTGGGAAACATCATCCTCAAAGGCATGATCCTTACTGTGCTGCATGTCAGCTTCCCTTCTGCCTCCACACCAGTGAATCCCACCCCCCTGCAGAGCCCAAATTCAGACAGAAATGCCACATACAGCTCCTGTCCCCTCTATGCTCCCATCACCCAGCCAAGACTACTCCATGTGAGTGTGACAGAGACAGATTTCAGACTTAAACATCCTGCAGTTCAGAAGGGGCTGCCAAAGGAAAAAAAAAAATTAGTTTCCTTCCTTTCTTTACAATTTTCTGGCTGGATACACCTCAGGGTCTTCTCTGGTGTTCATCAGTCTTCTCTCCCCTGTCCCCACTGGATGGATGCACCTCCAATCCAACACAGGCCAGGAGCACAAGTCAAAACACTGAAAATCCAATGCTTGATACCAAGAATCACTATCATTATCCCTAGTGCCAGCTCTAAAGTCCAATGCTGTGTGATTATGGAAGCTCTCACTCCCATTTTGGCGTCTCAAGACAGCACTGCTGTGTCCTCTGAGAGCACCCCCTTTCCCAGGCATGCTTTGGAGCCCCCTCCCATCTCTGAAATAGAAGAGTCAAGTCACTGGGTCAAGCCTGGAGAGAGCTCTCAGGTGTCCTCACACTCAGTTTTGTCTTCAGCATCAATTTCCAAGGAATTGCACCAAAAGAAACCTCACCAGGAAGTTGTTGTCTCATGCCACCCAGTTTGCTCTTTGGTGTATGTGAAGTGAAAAAGCATTTCACCTCCCTTTGGGCTGGTATCTCTTCTGCTCCTTCTGCTCCCAGCTCTTGGTCCTTTCCTTGTTCCCAAACAGAACTGGAGAAAACGGCAGCTTCTCCTGAGCCTTACACCCTGCAAAGGGCTCAGAGAAACCCCAAAAAGCTGGGCCAGTTTAACAATACACTTTTTTATCCATTTAACTAACTCAGCTTTTTCTTCTGAGATTTGCTTTTGCTGACCCTGCAGGGCAGTTTGCTTCCCTGCTCTGCAGCCCAGACCATCTTCCCAATCCCAAATCCCTGCAGCAATCCTGCTCATCATCAGAGGAAAGACCCTTTGTAGCAGATGGGCAGCAGCAGAGGGGTTTGCTGGCTCTGCCTGTGACCCTGGGAAGTTCCAAGCTCATTCTTTCACCCCATGGTATCCTCTCATCCCTGTGGGTTCAACCTCTGTCCCATGGTAGACACTGGCATGGACATGAGCTCCGTTGAGGAAAAGGAAACCAAGGTGCCAATGGATCTTATAGCCCTGACAGCTGGATTTATACTTTGTTCCTCTGCCTTCACAACTTGTTGCTCTGCTTTCTGTCCAGCCCTGCTTCTAATCCCCCCTCCCTCCTCTCCCTTTATGTATAGATATTTTATTGCAAACACTCTGGCTTTTACGACCGGATTTTTCACGCTCTGGACCACTTCCCCTATCAATTCTTTTGTCACTTTTACTGTCAGCTGCTCCTGGATAAAAATAACAAGAAAAGCCAGGTTTTGTGAGCTGGCCTGTTCTCGGGGGGGGGGAACCTACCAGAATAACCTGCCAGGATAAGCAGTTGCTAATAATAATATGCCGAGTGAAGAGCCCTGTGCATTGTAACTCATTATTTAATTGAAATTATGACCTCCTTTGGGATCTTCATCTGACCAGAGTGTTCATAAGTCAGCCTCTCACAGTCCACCCCAGCCTGCGCTGGAAGCACACAGATGCTGCTGTAGCTCCCCTGTGAGACCCTGTTGCCATCAGAGCTGAGCTTTGTCCTGCTCCCACCCAACCATGGCACCCACCAGCCCCTCTCCCAGGCAATCTTTAGGGACTGATAAAGCATCATGCATTAAGTTAATTCCAGAGGGAAACTCATCCATTTCCAGCCCCCTGCACCTTGCCTCACAGTCCCATACCAGCTGTGTCTCATTAGGAATGGGGAAAGCTCCAGAGCCAGGGAAGGCTGCTGGTTCTCCTTGCTTGCACCTTGTGAGCTTTCCAGCTAAGAAAGTAGAATAATCCTTAATTGCACACCTGATGTAACGAATGCTGGTTTTCTACCACCTTTGAGTAACTAGAAAGGGACTCTGCTAGAGAGGGATCTTCATCAAACCCACAACAGCTCAGCCAAGCAGAGTTGATCCTGCTTCTGTTTTTAGCCCAAGCTCAACAGTCCCTATTTCTATGTCAGCAGGGAAACACCCCTGGGATCACACTGGAATGTTATGTTTTATATTGTCAAACTACTGACACAGACAGAACTCTCCTACATGATTCCCTAACACAAAAACCAGGAGTTAAAGCCAAGCTTTCCCACCAGACAAGTTGCATACAGCCACCTTGTCTTGGATGTAAGGAGTGTTCAGCCATGCCCTGGTCATTCCCACAGAGCTCAGTGTAGTAGGAAATTCCCTGACTCAGGAGAATTTACTGTTGCAGGCATCAGTGGCCTGTGCAGATGAGTTGGCATTGGATCTGCTGCCCTTCTTGCCCGAGCATGGCTCAAACTGTAGAGCTTGGTAGGACTATTCCTAATGGGACCAGCAGTCAGTGTGGCAGCCGGGAACTTTGCTCCATGTTTGCCTGCAAATCCAGCCACTGGAACTCATCCTTCACAGCTGTTCCCAGCTGCTGTGACCAGCAGATCTGTTCTCTGCTGGCCTCTGTGATCAGAGAAGTTCCATCTCTCTGCTTGTCCTCCTCCAAATTTGTTCTCCTGGCTTCCCACCCACCAACACCCAGCCCTGGTTTTAGAAACTCAGAGACACCTCCCAGCCTGCGCCTTTCTGCACCTGCACCTTCTGCTCCTTGTGTTGTTTGAATTCCCCAAATTAGCTTCATTTTAATCTTTGCAAAACAGAGGTCCTTTGGCTGGTTCTCAGACAGGAAAGAGGGGGCATAAGTGGGCATTTTTCTTCTCCACAGCACGAATCTGTGGGCTGCGGTTTTAGCTATTTCCCTTTGCTTTCCCAAGGTAGCGTTGACTGCGCTTCTCACAGCAGCCCACAAGAGCTTCCCAAAGTTTCACAGAATCCTTAAATGGTTTAGATTGGATAGGACCTCAAAAATCAGCCAGTTTTGAACCCCTTGCCATGGGCAGGGACACCTTTCACTATCCCGGGTTGCTCCAAGCCCCATCCAACCTGGCCTTGAACGCTTCCAGGGATGGGGCAGCCACAGCTTCTCTGGGCACCCTGTGCCAGGGCCTCACCACTCTCACAGTAAAGAATGTTTTGCTAATATCTAATCTAAAGCTGCCCTCCTTCAGTTTACCCCTTATTCTATCACCCCATGCCATTCTCTTTCAGTACATTGCCATTTTCTGGTAGAATAAAAGCCAACTGCAAAAAACAAACGAAGCACTGCTGCATTAACAAAAGAGAGAGCAAAACTTATTTCGCTTTACAACAGGCCTCCAACAGTCAAGCATTAAAGATGAGTCCATCATTTAAGTTTTTCTCCTCTTAGTATCTGAACAGACCATCCCATATTGCAGCTGACTCTTTTCAGATGTTAATTATTTCTGATAAAAATACCTTCCTATAAAAATGAAAGTTTCTCCTTTAGTGTTTGCATATCTGCCATATAAAAAGGGTTACAGTAAACAAGGGATGGCTTTGGCATAGAATTCATTTCCTTGCAGGGATAGAAAAATATGATTTAGAGTCTAATAGTTTTCTTTTGAAAATGATGCTGAAAAAAACCAATTTCTCAGGTTTTTTTCACAAGCAGAGAAGGGAATGTGGCACAGCAGCTCATAAACACCTGGAAGATTAAGCAGCTCATCTCCAGAGATATGAATTTCATTTGTATTACAAATGAAACAAGGGTACTAAAGTTGCACAGGTTTTCTCATATGCATTTGTGAGACTGAGAGTTTCACAGACAAAATGACACAATTGTGACTTTAATTGGCAGGAGAGAGCAGTTCCCAAGTTGACAGGAAAAAAAATTTCCTGTCCAAATTGGATTCATGTCAGTAAATGCCTCATTTTTTAGTTTCCTACAAACTGGAAAGCTTCCAACCATGGTGCACACCCACCAGAGTTGGCATTTTATCAGTTCCACATCAGAAATTGATACCAACTGTGCTGCAGTGCCACGGGCAGCGCCCACATTCCCCTGCTCCCCTTTCATCCCTCTGTGAACTCACCCAGGGCTCCAAAACTGGTAGGTTCCAGCATTCCTGGCCCATAATCCTGGCCAGCTTCCACTGAAGCCTAACCTTGGATGCAGTAAAATCACTTTTAACCCGGGTTTTAATTTTGTGCTTGCTGAATTGGTATTTTCCCATGACTTTTAAGTAAAAAAAAAAAAAAAAATAAAAAAAAAATAAAAAAAATTAGTATTTATGTGCCTGTCCTTGATTTTACATGGACATCTGTGCAACCTCTCCTGCCCAACCAAGGGCCAAGTATGCATAATGTAACCACATAGCTAATAAAAGTGGTTATTTCAGACAGCCTGGAAACAGGAGATAAAGCCACAGATTAAGAATAACTTAAACCCAGATGAAGTCAAGATTGAAAACTTATCAACAACTTTCAAGTAAGCAAGTTACAGAGTGCAGGTGCCAAAAAGACAAAAAAAAAAAAAAAAAAAAAAAAGCATTGAAAACACTGGGAAATTCCTTTAAGTTTAAATTTAAAGAAATCCAACCACTTCAATGTAAAGAAACACAAAGGTAGGACAGTGAAAAATACTAACTCTGTCTGTAGGAAGCCCACATTTCACTGTGATGTCTGCTCTAATTCTATTTTAAGTCATCATACAGATTGAGCTGCCCAAGGTCATGTTCGATCCTCTCACTTTTCCCTTTCGTGATGCAATTCAGACAAAATTAACAAAACAGACATCAAGAGCCTTAAAAAAGCGGTTTCTGCAGAAGGATATGTGGGCAGTGGAATTTTCTTGCAATAACAGACTTCTTGCTGGAGTAGTTTAAATCTGGATGAGGCACTTGAGAACGCAGAGAGGAGACAATCTCGTCCCGCTCCTGCCGGGGCATGTGGACAGGATGACCTAACAAGTCTTTCCCATCTGCCATCCCTGTGGTTCTCTGAGAAATGGAATCCCATAAGACCCAGGGCCTGATCCTGAGAGGTGAACCCAGAGGACCAGACTTCACCCTGCTTAAGCTTTGCTATAAATAAGTTTGTGTTGGGGCCAATTACTGGCATTTGCCTCTTTCTCAATCCTTTCAGTCAGAACCTCTTGGCATTTAACAATGTGATTTTTCCAGCAATATGTGAATTGCTTTCACTCCTGTGTTTTTTCCCAGCTGTCTGACTCAGAAATATGAGCTGAACAAGGGTGCCAATGCTAGAGAGATGGGATGGGCAAAGATGTTAAAAAAAAAAAAAAAAATTGTGAAAAGGAGGAAGTGAATCTGCCTCTCATGAGTCTCCCCTTTGCTGAGTTAATAGTGAGAATAGAGGATGGCTTTTCTGGCAGGAAAACTGGTGTATAAAGCACACATTAAGTGAACACTCAAAAATAATTCAAGAGGGTTAATTTTCATGGTGTAGCCCATCCTAAATGTCATTAATCTCAACAAAGATCAAAAATTCTGCTGTTTAACCTGTACCCTGCAAAAAGTTAACCAGATATGAAACTGTCACTAACTGAGAAATTTTTACCACCACAAGATGAAAAAATAATATCCCATAATATTTACAATCAAGAAAACCTTCATCCCCTAGAGGACAAATTAAAAACAGAAAATGAGGCTAAATTCCTGGCATGTGTTATTTAACTGAATTATGTTCTCAGCCTTCATTTCATTCTTTTCATATGTGCCTTCCAATGTGGGGAAATCATTTGACAGCATTTAAGGACTATTCAAATATTTTGGTGAGAAACTACATATTTGCATGAAATCCACCATTTTCTGTCCAACTGGTAATTTACACAAGAAGTTTCCAATTTTTCTGCAATAATTTTGGCCTTCAAAAATGCCTTGAGGTAGACATCTCAATCCATCTAATGGATATTATCAATTTAGTCACAGAATGGCTGAGTTTGTAAGAAACCAGTCATGGGGTTATGTGGTTCAACCTCCTCCTTCCAGAGCAAGTTGCCAAGAACCTGAAAATTATTTTTACTCAGCTTTCAAACATGGAAAAACTGGAACTTCAAATATTCTAAAAGTTGTATGAAGTTACAGAAAACGGCTTTTTTTCACATACTCATCTGTGGGCAGAAGGTGGCCTTCTAGCACATCCAAAGTTCTTCCTCACATGCTGGCTCCACTAACAAGGTCAGCAGCAGTGCTGATGCCAACCTGCTGTGTCCTGTGTCTGGCAGCTCCAAGAACTGGCCATCTCCAAAGTTGCCCCTCAATTCTTGAAGGAGAACTTCTTCTCCTTCATGCCCCACTGGGCCAAAGGCCCAGGAATCGATGGTGGAAAAATGATGATGAAGAAAAGATGGCACCTGATAAAGATAAGAGCTTCCAAGTTATGTAAATATCATAATTTCTGCAGCAAGAGTGGCTAGAGAGTTCTTCCAGGCCTTTTCTCACCCACAGAGGGTCCTGAATCCTGAACAGGACTTACTGTATCTGCTCCATGAGAGTCCTCCATGATTCAATAATGAAACCTCCATCCAGCCCAACTTCAGACCAGAAAACTCTTCCTTGACACCCCAGAACGAGATATAAAGGAGTCTTTTGGTGTACAAATTGGTGATTTTCTCCTTCTGATTAATTCCCTGGTTTTCATTTGCCATTTCCTGTCCACCCTTCACAGAATCACTGTCCATGGTGAAGGTGAGGGTCAGTATGGGGCTGCCCCAAAAGGCCACTGAGCAGCAAGATCAGAGGTGAAGATGTCCAAGTTGAAAGAAGAAAATGTCTTGGTAGATGTTGGTACCTTGACAGATGTCAAGGACTGGGGATTGGCAGGGGGATTTTAAAGGTCCCTTCCAACCCAAACCATTCTGTGATTCTGTGGCATTCCTGGCTCTCTGTACCTTTTTCAATACAGATTGATCTGTGTCTATCTTGGACTGAACCACATCATGCACCTGCAAAAAAGGCAACAGAGAGAATGTCCTCTATGCCCTGCTGTGTTTATATTCATTGTCCCTATCCATCCACCCAAGGCCTGGTCTGGTGGGTCCTTCTTGGTGGAAGAACATGGCATTTTCTTCTCATATCCACGTGGTCTCAGCACTTGACATCTGGACTGTGTCCTGAGCTTCCACCCCGCCTGATTGGGCTTTGGAAGTTGACAACCCTTCAGCAACACAGTCAATCTGTAATAATCAGATTGGTTATCAGTGATAATGTGAAATGCATTTTTGGGGAAGGCCGGGCCACACTGGAGAATGACTCCACATGAGGAAAAGACAACAGCATGCTCCTTCTCCCAGGATTTTCCCTGCACTGAGCTGGAACCAGCAGGTCACCAGGCAGGCAGTGAACTCAGGAAGGACTACTTCCAGTGGTGGAGATGACTGTGGTGTACCTCTGCAAAGGATCTGGCTGTAGGAAGCTCCCACCAGCACAGATTTCTCAACGCAGTCCCAGGAAAGCCATCTCAGGAAGCGCACAGTGCTGCCTGGTCTGCCCAAGCCAAGGCATAAACCTTCTGTCCACAGCAGTCAAGTCTTCAGCCCAGTCTATGCAATGCCTTGCCCTTACCAAAATGACTGGTTCCAAGGGGCAGAAACTGAGACCTCTTTATCTGAGCCCTGAGAAGAACAGAGTCAGCAAAGGTAGAAGGAATTAGGGCTGCTCTGTGCCTGGTAGGTTTGTGCTTCTGTACCTCTAGCCATGAATGAAAGCTACTCCTCTTCAAAGCAAGATCATGTTCCTATCTCAGCTGACAGCAAAACATCCAGTGGTTCCAGTGGCAGCAAAAAACAGCTTTGGGGAAAAAAGGGTAAAGAAAGGCAGCAAATTCAGTGTTGCCATAAATGTACCTGCACATCAGCTTTCTATCTGCAAAAGCCTTGTGTGAGCCAACCTCCTCCCCATCACCACAAGCCTGAGTGTGGATGGTCAGGGCAGCGTCACAGCAGGGTGGGCACACATCAAGGAGCTGCAGAGATCAGAGCCCTGCTCTGCCCAGAGAGAAGGCTCCACAGGTTGACATGGCTGACATTAGGTAGTGCTCAGGAGACAAGTGGATTTTGCTAATCCATCATGCTAGACCAAGGAGACAGATGAGAGAAATCAGGCGTGGGGCTGGGAGCCTCCCAGCATTGCCACACACATCATCATCATCCAGTGACTGCTCGTGCCCTGTTGATTTCAGAGTCTGTCCTCATAACTCCATGCTGCTGACACTGTGCAGATGAAGGTGACAGTACTGGGAAGGGTCTTTGAGGTGCTGTTTTTTTTCCCAGGAAATGGAATAGAGGCCAGGTTCCAAGGCAGATTGCCAGGAAAGCATCCTGGAATCTCCAGCTCTGGCCATTTCACCTGTGAAGCATCCTGAAGGTCCACTGAAAGCTCAGTGTGCCCAGGACGCCCCACATTAAGCAGCAGATAAACATGGCAGGAACCAGGCAGACGTGCACTACAGTCCATTTTGCTTGGAGCTTTATCAACCCAGCTGGATTTGCTGGCATGTCAGTGCCATGCAGTGCAAAGCTCCAAGGTATGGGAGGGTCTGGACTATACTCCCACCATAAGGGTAATTATTCTTTATTTGTCTAGTTCATCACTTAGGCAGTTTTCCTGGTGGGGCAGAAATGATTTCTTATTTCATCTATTCACAGCACCTCCTTTCTGAAAGTCCTGCAGAGAAAATTAGAACACGATAGAATTGTAGATGCAACTTTTCTCTTGGAGACACAACTATTCTCTTGGAGAAATGCCAATTTCTTTTTTTTTTTTCTTTTCTCTCTTTTTTTTTTTTTTTTTTTTTTTTTTTAAGGGATAGAAGTGTTGACAACCTTTTTGGGGGAAGGAAGAATAAATATTTTATAAGATGAAAGAAGGAGGCAGGTGTGACATGAGCTCTCATCTTACAGAGCTGTGGCCATAAGGAGGAGGATTAGGGCAAAGGTTTTTCAGGCATTCATCTCCAGCTCTTGTA
The DNA here is from genome assembly GCF_965231275.1 of Zosterops lateralis. Lineage (NCBI taxonomy): Eukaryota > Metazoa > Chordata > Aves > Passeriformes > Zosteropidae > Zosterops > Zosterops lateralis. Next base: position 153,417,739 of record NC_139762.1, read on the forward strand.
TAAACAAAACTCTTATCCATCAAGTGAAGGCTTTATGTCCCAGGGAATGTAACATTTTTTTCCAGAGAGCTCTTCAAAGGAAAAGAGAAAATGTAGTTCCAGAGCTGCACAACTTTCTGTAAGCCATCGTCACAGTTGATGTCACCATAAATAAACAAAGGAATACTGGGGCCAACCATGACAAAAATGTCAAATTCTTCCCAGAACAGTTACCTTGCCTGCTCTGAGAGCAAGGCAAGCTCTTATCCTGCTGGACAGAGGGGTCTTTGGAAAATGGAACAAAGCCTAGAAAGGCCACAGAGACCTAATTGCTGACCCCTATTGTCACAAGTACCACCATTTTTATCAGTGGACAGAAAGGCCCCAAGAAAATTGTACTGCAGGCCAGTCCTTCCTCATCATCCCTCATTTCTGTGGCCAAGGGTTATATGTGGAGGATAGGGGCATTATGGGGCATTATCATGTAACAAAACAAATGTTTGTTCTCTCCTCCCAAGTTTGCCTGAGAGGAATGAAAACAGGGTGAAATGGTTTGCATGAATGACATCTAGAAGGCAGTGCAGGTTGAGACTCCCTCCAGGTGAGGAGTGAGACCCATGTTTAGGTGCTTCCATGTAAATGTGGTGTCTGAATTGCCCTAATAGGCACTGAAGTTATAGTCAACAACTCTAGGACTTGATCCAGCCCAACCTCCAGTAGATATCCAGCTTGGGGTAGATTTACTTGCCTGAAAGGAGACACCTAGAAAGGTGTTGAAGAATATCTAAGTCATCCACATGAGGGTTTTTTGGATAAGACACAGAATCTACTTCAAATGAGGAGTGTTTCAGCAACTGAATCCTATCCACATCTGCTCCAAGGGGGTCAATGACATTGGCAAATCAAGTACAGATCTGTCCCCCAGGAAATATAAATGCTGTGTTTGCCTTGTGTTTGACCGAATGATTCCACAAAGTTTGGAGACAGTGTTAGGCAACTGTGCCATCTTTCCTGTGAGGTCTGAGAAAAACAAAGCTTTCAGCTCCCAAGGGTGCCAGAGCTGCATTTCCCCTGAGAGCTCTGAGGACATACCTCAAAACAATCACCATTCTCCAGCTCAATGGCATGTTGTATTAATGCAACCTCTTGATTTTCAGAAACATTCATTATATTTAGGGCTTCTTACTGTGTATGCACCACTTCCCACCTAGTCTTTGCAGTAGCTTCACCAGTGATGGTGGAACCTCTGTGCTAATTATGATCATCCTGTTTGACAGGAGTTTTTTCATCCTACAAGGCTACATCTAAATGTCAGTCATGTCAGCCTGTTTCCACTAGCTCAAAAATAAGGATTGAGAAGAAAACCTGAGTCACCAGGCTGTGTTTGAACCCAAGGTCTGAATCCTCTGGGCTATTTCAGTGTCTCTATTTGGTGTAAATGTCTCCATACTGTCAGTTCCTTCAGCATGGAGACTGACACAACAACAGAACATAACTGCATCCATTTTCCCACTAAAATAAGGATTTCTCTGACTCCACCCTAGACACTTTCATTCCCTGGCTCCAGTGCATCAAGCTGTACATGTGTCAGAGTCTGTCCGAGGATGTTTTATGCCTCACAACTGTCTCTGATGGTTGAAGACCAAGACCCCCGAAGAGACTGGGGAGAGCCCCTGGCCTGGCTGAGGTGGGGCCTTGCCGAGGACTGATGTGCATCTCCATGAGAACGGAATGCAAGAACAATAGTAGCTCGTTACAGTGGACTGAGCTGACTATACTGACCGTGCTAGAAGGGCACAGCTTGAGCTTGTTCCTGAGCACCCAACTTTGATGCAGGTGCCTGCCTTGGCCCTGTGCCCTCTTTGGCTCCGTTCCACTCGCCTTGGTCCTCTTCCTGACCAGCCTATAAAGACTCTGCAGATCCCGTGCACCCTTTGTGATCACCTCACTGGAGAAGATCGCGTCTATGGGCATCTCTACGCCTTGAGGACTCCGACTCTCCACGTTGGTAGCTATAACCCCCTAACCCTCTTTCTCTTTCTTTCTCACTATTCTCTATTTTCTTTCCCTACTATCGCACTGTGGGCACTAAATAAAAGTGCATTTTTTGTTTAAGCAAACTGGTTTGTCCCCTGTTGTGTCTTCTGCGCTTTGAGATCTCCAAAACGAACCATCAGGTTCCCCGCATATGTTTGCGGACCCTGACAACATGCATCACCTCTCCTGGATCCTTCAGCCATCCCCTGGGAGCAACAGGAGAACAACTTGTGTGAGTCAGCATCCTGCCTCCAACAGTGGACGCCCAAGAAGGAACATAGGCTTAGAACAAACATGTAACAATATTTCCTTGAAGCACTTCCCAGCATTCACAGCTTGTGGGTTGGAAATTTCCCAGGTAAGAAAAGGGATCTTTGCATTTTTTAGTCATCAGTAAACTTTTCTCCCAGAATTTTCCAGTCTCTTCTGGAGCATACTTTGCATCCACAACCTCCTGGAGCAAGGCACTCTACAGGTTTTATAACACTGTGTGAACAACCACCTCTCTATTTCTCAAATGTGACTCTCAGTACTTTCTCTTGGTGTCTTCTAGTTCTTGAATTGGCAGGGGCTGTGGAGAGTCATTTCTGAGTCCCCACCTTTGTGCTGCCGAAGTAATATTGCCCTATGTCCTTTCAGTCCTCACTTTTCCTGAAATCACAAAATTTGGCTGCTCTGCTTCTCCCCATTGCAAGTCAGCAGAGGGAGCTGATGGTCTGAGCCCTTCCAGCAGCTGCTGTCCTTTTTCATGTTCCAGCTTTTAACACTCAGTCTAAATATAAAACAATACCCGTTGTTTCTCCTGGCTGCACAGCTGAACGTTTCAGAGGAATGAAATCAAATAGCCAAGAAAGGCAATGCACTCAAAAGAAAGAATACTGGTAAATAAGATAATGGTTTATTCTGAATTAAGACAAATTTCAGGGCTTGTCCTAAGACAGCAGCCAAGAGAAAAAGACAAGTAAGAAAAAGCAATCCTGATTCAGACTCCTCAACAAGACTGACAACTTGACTTTGGTTTGTTTTTAACCAGTTCCCCTCTTATGTATCATCAGAATATGGATGACGTTCCCTTGAATGTCACATACAGTGGGGTCTGCAGGAGGAAAGCTTGACTTTTGTAGGAAACCCACTTTAATTCTCAGAGATGTTATCTGAAGTGTCTGTGCCTCAGTTTCTCCACTCCTTTATACTTTATCCATTTTATTATAGTTGCATCAGAATAAGGAGCATGTCACCGAGTACAGAATTATTTGGGTTGGAAAGCAACCTAAACATCACCCAGTTCCAACGTCCTTCCATGGACACACACAACTTTCACTAGAGCAGGTTGCTCAGAGTCTCACCCAGCCCAGTGTTGAAAACTTCCAGGGATGGGGCAGCCACAGATTCACTGGGAAACCTGTGCCAGGGCCTCACCACCCCCATCACCCTTGTCACACGTTCAGCTTGGAGGAACTGATTATCTGCAGCTGTCTGAAAAAGCTCAGTTTCCAGAGTCTTTCCCCAAATTCTTGAGGGTTTTTCCCTTGAATACTTTCCACACTGTAAAAGGACTTTGCCTGAGCATAGGGGAAACCAGGAGCTGGGGGGATGTTGCCCAGGAGGAAGTGAAGTCTATCATGAGATTCTGGGTGTGGAAAGTGCTGTCTGCAAACCCTGATTTCCCCACATGTCTCTAACCCAAGCCCTGCACCCACCAGCTGAAATGTGCTCCCTAGGAGCCTGATGCCTTCCAGTCTTCCAGGAGTTTCAAGGGGAAACAAATCTGGTTTTGGTCCGATTTGAACCCAAACCAGCTCATAAAAGAAAAAATTACAACCCAACACTTGATGAGATTTCCTACTAAGAGGAAAGGCAGCAAGCTCTCACTCCACTCCATTACCCCTGGTTTTGGCATCCTCCAGGGCCCAAGTGCTTTGGCCAAGTTTTGTTTGATCTGCAGTGCAAAGGAGCCCTGTGTCTCTGCTCCTGGCAGCTGGATTGTACCACCGGGTAATTTGTGGCTAAACTGTTTAAATAATGTTAATGGCTTTACAAATTCACTTTTAAAACAGCCTGAAGTGTAAAGCCAGCAGAGCTGAAGCAGCATGCTGGGGCTTAGGCATGTTTAGATAAGAGTGGGTGCAGAGTAAGCTTTCCGCATGAGCTGCAGGAACCAGAGATAGCTGCCTCTTAACCAGCTCCCCTGCACTGCAAAGGGGTAGATGTTCACTGCAGCAGGGCAAGGATGGAAAGCCAGCAAAGCTAGAGGCTTTGGGATCAGCCTTTTTTGTTCTTCTTGGCAGCTGACTCCCCCTGTGGCAGGTGCTGTTGGAGAAAACCACAGCAGAGCCACGGGTAGTCTCAAGTTTTCAAAACAGCAATAAATAAAATAAGAAATAAAAAATAAAAGGGTTAGCTGAATGCACGATGTAAAATCAAGATTTAACACAGGGCAAATCTGGCTCGTACCGACCTACTTGAGGCAAAATTGCAATTCTCTGACAGGTGTCCTGCTTTTAGCTTTTATTCAGGATGCTCCCTGGCTCCTCAGATGATAAAGAGGAGCTTGAGAAATGCAACACAGCTTGCTGGAGGGCAAAACTGAGCTACATGAACCTGAGGTTCATGGGGTTCATGGGGCGAAAGGTACAGGGATACAAGACCAAATGCAGAGGCAGGAATGTAGCAACGTGGACAGTGACTCTATTTCCCCATCCAGATCTTTTCTGGGCTCAGCACAGACAGCTGGGAACACCAGAGCTCCCTGTGCTCATGTGTATTTGCACACTGAGCCTACCTGGTACCTGCACTGGCTTTGTGCCCATCATGGGTCATGCTGTGATGGTGATAGTCCCAACAGCATCGTGCAGGATTATTTGTGCCTCTCAGCAGCCCAGATTTCACATGGGTCACCCACTGCATTCCCATAATCACAATTGTTCTCAATAATCTCTCTTGGCCAAATAAAAATAGTTTGGGGCTATGTTTGTGCTGTGATTTACATCAGGATAAATCAGCTGTTCCACCCCAGTGGTCGGCTGTCTACAGGCAAAGGAAGAGTGAGGTAAGGTCAGCACAGACCTCTGGAGTGTCTGCATGGGAGATTTAATGTCTGACAGCACGGCTCAAACTTGTGTTTAGGAAACCAAACAAGTTCAAAAGAAAAATTAAGCACATGCTTAAACAATACAGATAATACAACACTAAAACAAGTCAGTAATGGGAAGGAGTGGATTTGCCAGTTCTTGATCCTTTAAATCAAAATCAAAGAGTTTTCCAGTGAAACATAACTTATGGCAAATCAGATGCTCTCTGAAACACCCTTTGCCACAAACTGTGAAAGATTTGGAAATCTTTCAAGCAGGAAAGATGGGTTTCCAGCCAGTACAGAACCATCTTCACACTGATCCTGCCACCAACTAAGAGGAAAACCAGATATGACCAAGTAAAACCCAAAGTCCAAGCACAGCCCACTCCCCAAAGCAGCATTTATCCTGTGTCCCAACACAAACCAGCAGCTGCTACTTCCCTTTGGATCCAACCCTTTGGTTGTGCAGTGCCCCTGCCAAGAGCATCCACACTGTTCCCAAGTGTAAACCCAAGATCCCAAGAGAAGGGAAGGCTCAGGGGGGACCTTATCACTCTGTACAACTCTCTGAAAAGAGACTGGAGTCAGTCTCTTCTCCCAGGTGACAAGTGACAGAATGAAAAGAAATGGCCTCAAGTTGTGCCAGGGGAGGTTTAGACTGGATATAGGAAAAATTTCTTCCCTGAAAGGGTGGTTAGGCACTGGAAGAAACTGCCCCAAGAAGTGGTAAAACACCAGCCCTGGAAGCGTTCAAAAAACATGGATGTGGCATTTAAGGACATGGTTCAGTGGTCAGCTTGGCAGTGCTGGGTTAATGGACTTGATGACCTTAGAGATCTTTCCCAGCCTTAATGATTCTAAGATTTATGAAGCCACTGGCTCCAAACGTGCTCTGCACAGAGCTGTTGGTTGTACAGACCTTGTGCAGGCCCAGGGCTGGGCCTGGTGGCACAGTCTCATGCTCAGAGCTGGGTTTAGGCACTGCGTGGGACATGGTCTACACTGCCATGCCATTCACATGTCACACAGTGCTGGCACTTCTTTCATTGCACTGGAATTGACTGCTAAGTGTTCCTGCTCTCTCATGAGCTTCTGCCCTCAAAGTGGTGAAAGTGATTTTTCCAGTCAGCTGCACCCTGGAATAGAAAAAAATGCTAATACACCATTCCACCAAGCTGTCCCCTGTCTCCTCCCTTCCAACTGCAATCCCACAGGTTCTGCTACAAAGGAGCAGAAAGATGGAAAAAAATAATTTAAAATGGGAAGTCTAGGGGAAATTATTTCACTTTGTCAGGTCAGTAGATGCTCCACAAATATATTTTTCAATCTGTGCACATCTGGAGTTAATACAGATGGGTGAATAAGAGCATCCAGAGATTCATATGCGATGTCTGGCCACTGGTCATCTACAGGATCCTTTTTCTTAATACTTCCTCCCAAAACTGTTTTGGGCAAATTACCCAGCAATGATGCAAAATCCTGAGGCTGCTGAAGCCAGGAGGAGATCTGCCAGTGTCTGAAGATTTGCAGTCTGGTTTTTGTCCTGATAGGAAGAGAGAGATCAAACCATGGAATCATTGAATATCCTGAGTTGGAAGTGACCCACAAGGGTCACTAAGTCCAACCCCTGGCACTGCACAGGACAGTCACAAGAATCCCACCAAGTTCCTGAGATCATTGTTCAAACACTTATTGAACTCTGTCAGGCTTGGTGCTGTGACCAGTTTCCTGGGGATCCTGTTCCAAATGTCCTTGTAACCTGTTCATCCCTCACCTTGGCTGGGGTCAGGTCCTCCCCACAGGCTCAGGTGTGCCAGAGTAACCCTGTTCAAAGCACCCACAAAGGAGGCAGCACAGGGAGGAGGCACAAGTCCGTGTTTGCTGAGGCTGGACACAGCCCAGCAGCCTTCCTTCATCCCTCCCCAGAGAAGAATGGCCTGTGGTCCCACCCAAGGGCGCTCAAGGGACTTTTCTCCTCCCACACCCTCAGTCCCCATGTCCTCAGGGCCTCTCCCAGGTTGCAGGAGGACAAAGGCACCTCAAGCTGCTCCAGGTTTGCTGTGGCTCCTCCCAGCTCAACCTCTCCAGCTTGTGTGCCCTGCAGTTCTCCCCCAGCCCACGCCCTGCCATGATTCATGGCTCCTCTTCTGCTCTTCCTTATATGGGCACTTAGAACTTCACATTTCCTGCACTAGGAAAGCCAATGCCAAAAAGTGCCTTTTTCTCTTCTCTGCCACAGCCCCATTTGTTCCCCTGGTCCCCTGCCCATGCTGGGCACAGACCCAGCCTGCCCCACAGTGCTCCCCAAATAACAGTTTCTTGGTGTGGGGTATCCCCTTGTCCCACCCCATCCCCTACCCCACAGATGCCATCCACATCCACAGGCATGGGTCCCTTCCTCATATGGCAACCCCTGGTCATTCCCATGTCCCCAAATTCTGGTGGGACAGGGGCACCCCAAGGTACTGGGTGCACGTGCAGCAGGGCAGACTGTCCAGGGAACACATCCCTGCTGACCCAGACACGGGAGGTGCCTGTGGTGCAGCAACCTCTCTCTGTTTAGTCCTAAGATGTTCATTTTCATCTGATTGCAGCCAAATCAGAATTTTTGCTTTCATGTTTTGAGGTGAGATATTTTCTATTTGGGAAAAAAAAAAAAAAAAAAAAAAAAAGGGCTGAGCATACTTTTAGGGAGCAAAAATGTAATAAAGTAAGTAATAAGATAAAGTAATAAAATAAATAGAATACGATAAAGTGCAATAAAATAAAAGCACAAGAGTGCAGTAATTAACTCCTAGAGCCATTAAACTACATGTCTTTAACTGCCAGAGTCTTTAATGGGAATATTTGACAATCTGCCTTCTCAGCAACCCTTTCTTTCCAGACAAGGTTTTGTCAGTCCTGACTATGGCAACCAGCTTGAAAATTCTCTTTTTACAGCCAAGGAATTCAGCAGATATGGCAAAAAGGGATTGGCAGATTCTGGAAGGCATTTCCCAGAAAAAGAATCTGGGTAGTGAGAAGAGGATGGAGAAAACTCTCCTGGGACAGAAAATCCTTTGGAGGTGAGATGAGATGATGCAGCACTTCAGACACATCAGCTCTCCCTCCAAACATCTGCTTCTCCAGAATATAAAAATAAAACAAGGGTACACAAAGGGACAAACAAGTGGGGAGTAGGAATGAGTTAGTCAGAAATCCTGGAAAAGGAAAAACAGTTTTGTTCAAACATGTTGGATGGGAGAAGTGCATCCAGTAAGTGGGTACCCAAGCCCAGCAGGATGGTGGATCATTGCACAGCTGCTTCTCATCCATTCCCTCCCACCTGGTGACAACACACACACCCACAATGACAACTCCTCCAAAATCATTGCAAAGAGAAGTCTGAGGAATAGGAAAAAATCATCCTGCTGAGTCTTATCCAAAGGGTAGAATGAGTTTTCTGCAATTTCCTCCTCCAATATTTTCCACTGCTGTGTCTCAGGGTAGCTTTGATCTGTGCTCATTCCTGCTACTTTCCAGTAGGATAAGCCTTCTTCCCTTTCCAGGCAAAGCCAGCTTGTCCAGTTCTCCACAGGACTTCAGAGGGGTGGACAACACTGCTGGAGTCCCCAGGGCCCTGGCTGCAGTTGTGTTCCTGGAAGGAGTGGGGATGTGTGCCCAGGGTGATTCCTGTTTGCAGCTCCCACACTATCAGCTGGAGTCTGCAGCCACAGAGGTTTGGCTCCAAAGCCTCAGGTGTGATTTCAAATCTCACAGTCCATGCTACCTCCCTGAACTGCAGCTGCTTTTCCATGTCCCTGGCAGGTGAACAAGGAGGAGGTGACATGTACTTTCATGGGCCTTGGGCAACTTTTGCTGCTCACATTTAACAGCCACATGTTGCCACTGACATTTATCTCAGCTGCCTTCTGTCTCTCCACGAAATGATCACAGGTCTCTGTGTGGAAAATTTGGCTGCTCTGAGGATCAAGCTGTGCTGCTAGTTCCATGTGGGACGGATCGGAAGTGGATTAAGCAAGGTTTCAAAACAGAGATTGAAATGATGGGCTGGAACAAAATCTTGGTTTAGAAGCAGCATGAAAACATCATCTTAAATTTTGGCACGTTGAAAGTTAGGAGTGAATTGCACGCCAGGATTTTTCAGCCTGGGGAAAAAAAAAAAGAGAGAGAGCAATGGGAAGGATGACAGAGATTTATAAAACCACAAAAGGAACAGAGAGGGTAAGTGATTCTTTTCACTGTCTCTTTTAATGCAAAATCTAGGGAAATCTAATGAAATCAAAACAAGGAAACTTCAAGGCAAAATGCAAGTCAGTTCTTCATGTGACGTGTGGTCACACTGTGAAAATCCTCATCACAAGGTTTTGTGGTGCTAGAAGAGGTGAGGATGACAGGTCAGTCATTCCCAGGATCCTCCTGGTCATTCTTTTTATTCTCATTAAAAATGAGTCCAATAGTTTCCTTTTCTCAGTCCCTAGGGACTTCACTGAGTGCCATGACTTTTTAAATATCTTAGAGAGTGGCTTGGCAGCTACATGAGCCAATTCCCCCAGGACTTTGGGATGCTTCTTGTCTGGTCTGTGAGACTTATACATGTTCAGAATCCTCAGGTCATCACAAACCTGATCTCCTACAGTGGGAGGGACTTTGCTCAGCCAGTCCCTGCCTTGTAGCCCATCCAGTTTAACTGTACAGATCATATTTAGGCTGCTAGGATGCTCCTGAGTAATTTCCTGCTGTAGGCACAGCCTGTGCATCCCCTCAGCTCCAGCTATGGTGGGACACAGGAAGACAAAACAGCACAAAGGCTGCAGTGACATTGAGGTGTTGGATGAGGTGAGTTCAGCTGTCACTTAAATTCCCAGTGTTCTTCATGGCTTACAGCTGTCTAGACATCTGTAGAGAACACTGTTCACCTGATCCAAAACTGGTGCTGATGTTTCCGAGCATCAACGATCACTCAGCATCGATTAAACACTCAGTCTCCCCCCAAGCTTGTCTCTCTCCTGCTCTCTGCTCTCAAGTTCAGCCTTCCCCTGGGGGAATTGCTGCACAACTTGGCTTTAACCAAAATAAACTGTCCTGGCATGAGTTCCTGTTTTTCAAGATATAGCTTTAAAATAACAAGGAGCAGATTTTCCCCTTCCTTGCTCTTACAGGCGCCATTGTGAAAGCCTCAAAGATTGTCACCTACAACACCATGATGACCCCAGGGCACCCATATATTTATTCTCTCATGAGAGGCATTTCTGTAGCTGATGAAGATTAATAGGTTGAAAGCAGACAGGATTTTCCATTACTTGTAAATGTGTAGAAAAATCAGAGGGACAAAGACATCTTGGGGCTTCCAAGCTGTAAAACAACACTCAGCCCATCTGATTTTAAATGTTTTAGACTTTATATCAATATTGTTCTTCCATGGGGGGCGGGGGGGTAGGAAGAGGGACTCAGTGGGAAGAGGGACTCATTAACCCAACAGCAGGAGAAAACTTTTGGAAACAACAACAAAACCACAGGCCTGGGTAATCCCTGTTAGCAAAACAAAGCTGCAGTTTGGATTATATGTACAAACTGGAATCAGGCAAATTTATTCCCGTGGTGCTGTGAGACCAAAGAGACATCAAAATGGTCACAGCAGTATTTTGGAAACTCACCAAGTGCATCCTTTTGTCACCTTCTCTTTTCTACTTCAAGGAATTGAGCCCCAAGTATTCTAATCCAGCTTGGATCTCCCACTCTGCTCCTCCTGTTATTTTAACTTTAGGCACAGCAGTCCTTTGAAAAAGTGCCCCATTCCCACTGCCTGGGAGCCCTGGGAAAAAGCTATCTTGGTCCTATCAGGAATGTGCCTCGCCTCTGCCCTGCGGTTGTGTTGCCTTCAGAGAAACTGGTGTCACAAAGTGCTGCAGAGGGACAGGCCACAGCATTCCCTTGGAAAAGCTGGGGAAAGGAGGGGGACAAGTGGGTCAGGCTGTGCTGTTCCTTTGCTTCTGAGAAGCCGGAGGAAAGTTGGAGACACATGCTTTGTTTTTTCCCGGCTTCTTGGGGAGTTTTAGAGAGATGGAAAGTTTAGGACAACGAGCAGCCAGTGTTTGAAAAACCCAATCCCTATGAGCAGCTGAGCTGGTTTTGATGATCTTAATGGCCTTTTCCTATCTTAATGATTCTTCCATTCCAGGATGCTAAGGGAGATGCTGGGAAGCAACTGACACAGTGCTAGAAACCCACACATTTGCAAGTGAATCAAGACTTTATTGGCTGGTCTCTCTCCACAAGGTATAACAGGAGTTCAGACACCTAGTACACATGGATACATAGACATGGAGACTCCCACACAGCTGGGTCTCCATCCAGAGCTGAATCTCACCCTGCAGACAGTGAGATTAATTCCCACCCACCTGGCCAAACAGTTTTATGGATGTGGGTATCATGAGAATTACAGAGCAAGGGTTGAGTGGGGAAGAACACATTTTGTAGCTTGGGTTTGCTGCACGTTCTACCTCACACAGCTCCTGGAAATTCATCTTTCAACCCAAAGGCTCAGCTCCTTTGAAGGTGGAAGAACTGAAGTGAGAAAGAAGGAGTCCAATGAGCAGGTACAGACCCTCCATGTCAGCACCTGTACTTGCCTTCCAGCCAGGAGGGGTGTTAAGCTGGAATAGATTGCATGCTGAAGAGATACATCTGCTATTTCCCAAAGAGAACCATTATCTCTGTAGAGTATCCTGCCCCAAATTTGCCAACAGAGCTGCAGGGAGTGACCAGAAGAGGCAAGCTGAAAAATTGGGACACCCAGCCTCAGAAGGATGAGAGCCACTGCCCTCCATGCCACAGCCTGTGCAAGCTCCAAGCTCCAAAAGTGTCTCATGCCAGTGTCTGGGAAGTCCACCTGGGGATGGAAGATTTGTCCCCTCAAGAACCACAGGAGATCCACGACCTTCTGAACCAACTGATCAGCCAGTATTTCCAAGGGTATCTCAGATACCAATAAATGCCTCTGTTGAGGTAACTGGAGTCTGCCATTCCTGACCATCTGTCTCAAACAGTTTGACTTCAAGGAGCATTTGGACAACACTCCCAGGAACAGGGTGTGATCTTTGGGGTGACTTGTGCAGGACCAGGAGCTGGACTCAATGATCCTAGTGGGTTCTTTCCAACTTAGCTATTCTATGATCTTTTCATACAGCCAAACCCAGCACCTCTACCAGATTTGGAGATTTAGCTTGTGGCTTGTGGCTCTTGGCTGCTCAGAGTCCTGAAATGGGCAGGTATTTCTTCTCTTTATGTCTGTAGCAAAATGCTCACTGAACTCAGAGAAAAACCAGAAGTCATAGACCTCAGTGGTGGGAAATGCACAGGCAAGTGATGAGGAGGGAAATCACAGAAAACAGTCTGGCAAGAGCTCCCCCTGACCACTCCCATTGCCCCGTTCACCTCAGCCTACTCCTCAAGCAGAGAGACCCCATCTGTGTCTCCAGCTGCCAGGAACATTGCACTTGGCACCTGATGTGCTTCCCCCAAATACCCTCACCTGTGCAGAGCATGGTGGGCTCCAGTTTGAAAACACAAGCCACTCTGAGAAGAGCTCTTCCTCCCCTTGCTGTGATGGGACAGAACAGGTTAATCCTTTTACAAGGGTGCTAGGCCAGCTGCCAACCCTGCCTGTGGGGAATCCATCCAAACTTGACTCATCTTCAAGTGATTCAGATTGTTCCCTTTAGTACTTTGAAAGAGGTTATCAGTCCTCTTACATCAGGCCAGGATTGATGGATGAGGGAGAAGGCAACATGCACCACACTTGGCCTCCCTCAGAGTGGTTTGGGACTGGCTATCCACTTGCCCTCCACAGAAATCCACTTTCCACATGTGAAATGAAGGGGTTTGCACTTCTCTGCAGTATCTGAGTACCTTGGGAGATGACCTTGGGCTAGCCAAGCATCCTGGCTCTACTGGACTGAGAGCCCATAAAAGCAAAGTGAGGGCTGAGTCAAGCCCTTGGTATGCTCCCCTTGCAGCAGCTCTCTGCAGTAAATGCACTGGCCAGAGCACAAAGCCCAGTCAAAGAAACAGCATGTCCAGTGCCAGCACTTCCTAGACCTGGGAACATCACACTCTCCACGGACATCCCCAGGATCACGCTGTTTTCAGGCTCTGGAGAAACCTGAGAAATGCCTCACCTTTGCTGAAGCACCAAAGCCAGGAGAGGAGATGATCAGCACCCAGCCACAGGTAGTCACTGCCTCTTTCTTCCTCCTTTGGAGCAAACAAGCTTCACATCCTCATGCTCACAGATGGGTAGGATCTCCCTCACTGGACATGTCAGAGTGTTTTCTGGTAAATAACTAGTATGAACCTGTAGGAGTGGAATGGGAAGAGCAGGTGGGAGATGGGAAGAGCAGCAGGAATACCTGGAAAGGACTAGGGTAAGCTGGTTCTGCAGCAACACAACTCAGCACCACCAGGTTCTACACTTGGTCTTGGAGACTGTCTCCTCTGCCCTTGCAGGCATGCCTGGGAACTTTTAAGACCCAGGATAACTTAGGAGGAGAATTAGGAGTCCTTTTGACTCAATAGTGCTGAAAGTGAAAGAACAGAACTAAAACTAAGAACAAAGATCAGAATGTCACTTATACAAATTACAAATAATAGAATACCACAATAGTCCTAATTAGATCAAAGACATAAAAGACAAGTCATAACAAATATAATCTAGATGGGAGGTCATGTTTATGTCATTGTGTCCCATCCAAAGCAGTCAGAAGTGACCCCGGAAGACCTCAGAACCCGAGGCCAATTCTGGTAACAGCACTGAGCAGCCAAACAGCTCCCATTTGTTTCTCAGTGTTTGATATGGGTTTGCCTCAGGGCTGTGCTGGCAGGCAAAGATAAGTAACATCAGTTTCCCATTAATCTATGGCCACAGGGTTATTGGGTGTATAGAATCAAAACAATATTTCTGAGATCTACTTCTTTTCCCCATTTTTATACCCATGGTCTTTTGCCAAAAGCTTCCAAAGCCATCAATAGAAAAAAATCAATAACAGGACTGAAATAATTTCCAGGAATGAAATGCATACCTGTTTCTAGTAAACTTCTAAAGGAAAGAGCTTGGATTCCTTGCTCAAGCACACAGAAATGCTTTATATAGCACAAATTAAAAAGAATATAAAATATACCAAAGTACTAGCTATTCCTTAAATATTTTACTGCTGCCTTTTTTGTCAATGCATCTTCTTGATGGGCTTCTGGCTGAAGGCAGGTTGATGGATGCCACCAGTTGTGTAAGCAGATGGTGGGAGCTCGATGCTTCAACGCACATTGGCCAAGTTTGCACAGCACATCCCCTCCAACAGGCTGCCACAGCAGCCCAGGGGGTGATGTCAGAGGCCAAGGGCACATCAGAAAAGCAGCATTTTCTGAGCTCAGAAGGTTAATGACCCATGGCACTATGTCCTTACCAGCATCTACCCGAGTGTAGCCTTGCAGACATCTCCAAACTGCTGCAGCAAAGGCTAGTCCTGCTTCAGCTGCAACGACCTCCCAAGCACACATGAGCTCTCACACTCCTTTTCTGCAGAAAGGCTTGATGAGGAGCTGGTCCAGCATGGGATTAAGCAACATTTCATTTTTCCAAGGCCCTTCCATCTCCAATTCTCTTCAGTCAGTTCCTAGGAACTGACTCCAGCATTTGCCCAGTGCAAATGGGGCAGGAGAAACATGCAGCTGGGTGGGAAGGGAGGGTGCAAACACTGTAGAGCTCTGACTGAAGCAGAGGAAACAAACAGAACCTTAGGCATGACTCCTGTCCACCCACAGACAGAGAGGCAACTTCAGAATGTGGCCTCCAGCCCTAGAGAATAGTCCCTTGAGAGTGGTAACTTTGTCACTGCTACCAGACCCTTTTTTATCTTCTCTATTACTATCTTTATTTCCTCCATGCCAGAGCAGACTTTAAAAAAAGCCCAAAAAACAACATACTACATTTGCATCTCATACTACATTTACATCCAAAACATACTACATTTTTAGGGCTCCTTTGCATCATCAGAGGAAATTTTGCATGTTTCAGACTCAGGCTCACAGGTAGATTTGTCTATGGCACATATCCCTGCATATATCAGAGAGCATGTTGATGGTTTGCCATAGTCATACAAGAGCTTGGCCACTTTAAACTGTAGTTCAGGGCCAGCCCAGAGAGCTCCCTCTCCAAGGCAGGTTACTGTCACCACCTGCTCTGGGTGTAGACAAGGCTACTCAGTAGATACACATAGGAAGAAGAGCACTCAGCCATGAGCAACCTGGAGTTTAAACAGAAGAGGAATTAAAATAATTTCAGCTCTGTCTCACATTTCAATTGGTTGGTTTTTAACAAATTGCTTTGGGAAACTCTTTTATCCAAAATTATTATTCTGGAGAAGACAAGGAACAGCTAATACATCTCAATTAAAGACACATAAAGACCTATGACAGCTCTTGTATTCATGTCACAGTGCAGGACACATGGCCAACCATAATTTGTGTGGAAGATCCTGCCTAGAAGCCAAAGGACAGAAAGGAAAACTCCCACTGATTTCATACAGTCCTAGAATCGTGGAATGGTCTGAGTTGGAGGGCACCTCAAAGATCATCTTGTTCCAGCTCTGCTGCCATGGCCAGTGACACCTCCTATTAGACCAGGTTGCTCAGACCCTCCTTCAGCCTGGCTTGAACACTTCCAGGGATGGGACATCCACAGCTTCTCTGGGCAACCTGTGCCAGGGCTTCGCCACACTCACAGAAAAGAATTTCTTCCCAATATCCAATCTAAACCTGCCCTCTGTCAGTTTAAAACCATTCCCTCACAGTCTATCACTACATTCCCTTGTCAAAAGTCCCTCTCCATTTTTTCAACAGAAGACTTAGCTGCAGAAGATTAGCTCGCTTGATTACATCAGGAATGTTCAGATTCTTGACACTTACTCATCAGCCCAATGGGATTGCCAAGGAGCCCATCGAATTCCAGCCAGATGACTTTGGCTCAATGAAGTCCTGGCAATTTCTCCATTGGCTGTGCTGGTCTACATAAAACAAGTGTGTTATTTCCTTTCCAAACATCTCACCTTATCCCAGCCACAGATCTTTGAGTTTGCTACACTTACAGCAAACTGTCTGAAAGAGAGCAAGGACACACTTAACAAGAGTAGGGCAGGAAGAACATGAGTCCACGAAGCTGGAAATTAAAGGGAATAGATTTTTCCCTCCCTTTTTCTACAATGGGACCGATAAATCTCTCTAATGTCCAAGCTCATGTATCATCAGAGGTGGTCACTGATTACATACCCACATATGAAATTAAACCACAGAATCGGAGAATCATTGAGTAGAAAAAGACCTCCAAGATCATTGAGACCTCCAAGATCATTGATCAGACACAACAGCACATTGATATTGAATTGTCAAGTAAACTACAGCACTAAGTGCCACATCTAGTTGTTTCTTTAACTTCCAAGGGTGGTGACTCCATCATTTCCCTGGGCAGCCCATTCCACCACTTATATTCCTTGCAGGGAAGAATTGCATGTTACCTGTCAAAGTCACTTTAAGCAGCCAAGGTGCACAAAGGGGCATCTTTGCACTGAAGTAGCATTTTTCTAGTTCCCAATCTTGACAGGGGCTACCCAGCTTGCGGTAGCTCTTGTCAAGATTGGGAACCAACCCAGCTGGTGTTAGCATTGCTGCTATGCTGCAGGGCACCCACCCCATTGCACAGCTGGGATGGGAGCAGGTGCTTCCCCCCAACCTCCTCCATCCAAAGTTAAACTGTGGAAAATTCCCAAGTGCCAGACAATCTGTCATTAACCAATCAGTCTTGTATGTCCTTCTCTGACCAGTTGAACTAGGACCCACATGAGTTGTGCTGTTGACTAATGGAAAATTAAGCCTCCAGGGCTCTGAAGGTTGGGCCACTGAGTCTCAAAACTGCTGTGCTTTGCCAGTTTGTCTGAGACACTTCGGGTTGTACAGAACATTGCTGTTGGGGTTTTATTTTTACTTTTAATCTTAATTTTAGCCAGAATGGCAGAGCAAGAGGATGGAAGAAATGTAGTAAATGTATTTGAAATGGGCATGGAATTTTACACAGGGCAAAGTTCCCAAAAATAGCTACAAAACAGACTGCTTTAAAAAATTCGAAATGACAGATTTTATTGGTGTTAGAAGAATGATTTCTCAGGGCTGTATTTACTGTGGCAAACCTAGGAGGAAGGGAACATGTGTTCCTACCCAACAGAATGGAGGACGTGTGTCATCATGCAGGCAGACAGATCATGGGACCAGGCTGCTCCACAATATATGCTTATCACAGTGCCACTGCAGTACTGCATGTTCAAATGCTTTTGTAGATATTGACTAGAGACTCTTGAAGATTTGCTCACATCACAGGAGAGGAAATGTGAAGATGTAGATTGGTTGCAATCTGCTTCTTCACTTGGTCACTGTGGGAAAAAATATCCACATGTTCATGTGGTAAGGAAAATCCCCGGATATAGTTTCGTGTTTCCCTGGGTCTGGTCTCATACCTAAGTTTCCGTAATATAGGAAAGGAATAAAAAGAAAAGTTAGTAGCAAAATGAGCTCAGCCAAGTTCCCAGTATCCTCATGCTGAAGCTCTTTTCACAGAGCAGCAAAGCAAGGAAACTGCAGGTTCTGAATGCAACCTCCAGCTCAGGCAAATGCTCACTGGGAGAAACAATAACACTTGGCAGGGCTCCCAATGAATCATTATGTCTTTATGAGCCATTGTTTCCCATTGATGGACCTTCTCTCATTCACAAAAAAGCTGCTTTTGTGAGGCAAGAGGAAAAAACACATTTGGAAACACAGAGGCAAGTCCCTGAGTGGTCAGGGTGGATGGCAGCACTGTGAGAATCCAACTGTATTTACCCCACACAGCTGCATGGACAGCATTGAAATGTCTTCAGGGACAAACCCTCTTGCTGTCTGCTTCTGTCCCTTATGCCTGTAAACTTTGCAGTGGAGTTTTCCTTTTGGAGCTAAAGTTTGGCTACGGCACCTCTAGCAGTTCCTCCTGCTTTCCGTCCCACCAACACAGCCCACATTGATCACACGGCTTAAGCACTGCTCAAGGGTTTAAATGAAGACAAAAGAGGCTGAAATCTGTTCAGTTTCATCCCTCAACTGAACAGTTGGCCAAGTGAAAAGACCACTGCCCACCCAGCTTGGGAGAGGGTGCTGGGGCTCAATTTGGTTGTGCACCTGGCGGCACCTGGAGCCATTGGAGTTGTCACTTGGCACTCAGGTATGGCACATGGGAGCCCATGCTATTAGAGAAGAGCAAACACAGGTGAAGTTAGCACCTCTAAAATGGCATCTACATGTAGGCAACAGACTGGGGACCCTCCTGGCTTGTCCCTGAGTCTCTGTCCAGACTATCCAGCTGTGTTGACTGGATGTCCAGTGACTGGAGCAGGAATCTGGACACTCAGAGGACAGGAGAACACCAATGCTTAGGATTGTCCACACCAGAGTGAATCCAGCTCTCTGTGCTCTGATGTCTAGTGATGCCTGAGATGTTTTACTAAAACATACACTCCTCACAGGGCTGGGAGATGAGGCACAAGTCCTGCTGAAGACCTGTGAGCTCAGTGGCTTTCCAGCATCTCAAGTGGGCCCAGGCACCTCCATACAGAGTCCAGCACCAAGGTTGTCTTCTCTGCTTTCTCCCCTAAGCCAAGCTATGCTGGCCCATGCCATGAAAGGCACTGACATGTGGAGCTCAGGGTGCCAGGCTGCGCTGGCTGCTGACATGCAGCCCTGGGGACCAGCCCTGGGGACATGGCCACAAGGTCCTATGTGCCACTGCCAGCTTTGATGCCTCTTTGAGCCCAGCCTGGCTCTGAAGAAGGACACAGCAGGTTGGCTGGGAAAGGGATGCTTTTTGCAAATGCTACTGAAGCAAAGAGCTCCAACTGTGCTCACAAGGATTCCAAGAGTGGTGTGCCATCCTCTATCGGGTGAGAGGCATTTTTTTGGCAGCATGAAGGCCTGAACTCTTGTTTGACTCCCCGTCTGCATGTTCACTTTTGGAGAGGCCTCTGCTCTTTCTTGAATTATGCAGATTTGCCTGCTTGCAGAAGTGGTTTGAAAGCAGCTGTGGGAGCAGAGAGAGCCCATTCTGCTCTCTCTCCCCAGGATACCTTGGATGTTCATGTCTTCAAAGTACAGAGCCAAGCTCCTGCAGGCTCCAAGGGCCACCTTTGCTCCCAGCACTAGGAACTGCAGGAAATATTTTCTTCTATCCTCGAAAATTTCTCAGACATGTGCCAGGCTAAATCTACACTCTCCGAACTGCTCTGTGCTCCTCTACACAGCATGGGATTGGAAAGCTCATCTAAAACACTTGGAAGTTTGAAGCCTTATGAGTCTGACACTGCCTGGGGCCACTTTCCTGGAGGAAGAGGAAAGATAGGGAAAGAAGCAACTTGCTTGGAGCCATGCACAGCTGAATATGCACCAGGGCATCCTAAAGGCAAGGAGCAGCCAAGTCCTTCCTGGAGGGCCTGGAGAGCTGCTGTTCAGCTTTGAAGAAGAAAACATCCCACAGGCTGCAGCCACCCCGCAGAGGACCTGTGGGACTCCATCCTCCTGGAAGGTTTAGGAGCCTACAGCCTCCCTAGCTCCCACCTCAGGCTCATATGTCAAAAACTGTGGTCTTAAGCCTCTCCTTCACCAACTGCCCTGGAACCTGAAGTCTCCAGTGTACCTAGGGGATATTTGCCAATATTTTTCACTGTGAGGCTGAAGACACCTTTTCGAGGCTAGAGGTACCTGTGTTTTGAGATCTGGTCTACTCACCACTGAGTCTTGCTGAGATCAGTGGCAGTTCAGCCCAGGAGGCACCTCAGCACAACCAGCCTTGCAGAAGTGCACCAAAAGAAGAAGAATCTGCTTTTTCAAATACTTTTTAGGCAATAGTTTGGAAACTCACTCAAAATAGGGAGAGAACTGTTTTTTCTCACTGCAAAGTCCCTCCTGTACAGAGTGGGATTCAAATTCATTACCTGACTCTCAGTATTAAGATAAAATATCCAGGGATAAGAGCCTCACATTCACTGCTGTAGGAATTTCCTGGTTTCCACTAGGACTCTCTTGCAGAGACA
Source organism: Zosterops lateralis (assembly GCF_965231275.1). Lineage (NCBI taxonomy): Eukaryota > Metazoa > Chordata > Aves > Passeriformes > Zosteropidae > Zosterops > Zosterops lateralis. The sequence goes on from NC_139762.1 coordinate 153,437,989, forward strand.
TTATTGTGCAGCTACATAGCCAGGGTCATGGAAGAGTCTCCACTCTAATGAACATTAAGATATTCAAAAGAAACCAGACTCTGAATATATTCCTCCAGAGTTAACAGAGCATGGACTGCAGGTCTCCATCTAGGGTTTCTTATCTGTGAGGTGTGAGAGAGAAGAGCCACCAAACCTCTGCCATCCTTGAGTGTTATCACCATCTACGCATCAAGGACTATGTAATGAGAAGTGTACGTTTTTCACTCAAGTTGAGAGGTCTGAATCATGGCTTTCGAGTTCCTGAAGCCAGGTGTAATCTGTGTAGTGACAGTACACTTCACTTCCTGGACGTCTCTGAGAGCTCTAGGCAGGATATGGCACTTCGCTTTCAATCTAACACCTACATGACCATAAAATCTCCCTGAACAACCCTTCACACTTGCTAAAAACTGGGAAAGACTGTAAAAATCTCTGTCAGGTAAATAAAGAGTTAATATTCCTGGGAGATTATCACTAAAATGGGAATCCTGCCCAGGAATGATGGCTTTATGGGCATATCTCCACCGTGATGCTTTCTTCAGACCTAGCTGATCTGCCTTCCTCTGTTCAGGAGGTCCATTTGTAGTAAAAATCTATAAATAGTATGATAGGTTGGGAGAAGAGATGAAAAAGAGCCAGTGCTGGGTCATTTAATGTATAGACAAAGACATGTTCACTTCATCTGTCATGTAAACCTCAACTGCTCAAGTTTATCATTCACTGCCAAAAATGCTATTACAGCATCTTGAGATTAGAAAGACAGTTTTATTCCTGTTTCTGACTGACCTTTGGATGGATTTTTCAACTTGGAAAAAGAAAAAAAAACAACACTTTATATGCTCTGAACTGGAGCTTAGAAAAGTCTAACACATTTCTAAGTATAGATGTCGTGATTTACAAGGAACTCTTTTTCTGGTTTTTATAGGACTGTCTTTCTTCAGCCATGAACAATGTATTGGTTCTGACAAGGACACTGGGAACCTTGGAGAGTAGAATTATTTATGACTGGGATTGTGTGATCCAATGGATAAGAAACTGGACTTATTACCTGGCTCTGCCATGAATGTGCTGAACAAGAGCCTTCCCTTTCTGTCTCTTCTTTGTAGTGATAGTACATCACAGTAAAAAACTATCTTCTTGGTTCTGTTTTCTAAATAAACCAAGATAGCCCAATCATTCTGGCAGCACTAGATGATGCTTCCTTGTCTATAATCCCTTCTCCCTGCAGGGCTTTTTTTTGACCAGCCAAGTGTGCTCCAAGCCAAATACATCAGAGTCATCAGGTCATTGGTGCTTTTTATGAGTCTGGTACCTGGATTCACACAAATCAATCTCAGTGCCTGCTCCTAAAAGTTTACGATAAATTATTTGTATCAAGGTACAGATGGCCTAATAATGGATGACAGACCAGTTGTGTTAAGAGCTGGAAAAGGGATCCATGATGCAAAGAGAGCATAGGTTTAATTGTTTAATTACAGTTGGTCAGCAGGACTGGGGTAAGTTCCGTATTTGCCTTACCTGAGGCTCTGGGATCAAGTTCTCAACAGGTTGCAACACCACTCAACAACAACAACAACCACCATCAAAAAAATTTTTATATATATATATATATATATATATATATATATATATATATATACTACCAGCATTTAGGGCATGAAAGCCTGTCTGGAATTCCTGAAGTTATGTGGTCATGCAAAGGCATCTGGCTTTTCTCATGGCCAAAAGAAACCCTCAACATAGGTGTAATTGATTGCCGTGCATAATTTGGCACTAGTGACCACACTTGCAGGTTCCACTTCCTGATGGTGTTCTCCAAATCCCTCACAAGTATCAGACTTTTCCAAGCCCCCCAAGAATGTCCATGCACACTTTGACTGCACAGTGGGTGTACACAGCTAGGGGAGGGAAATTCTTTGTGTAGTAGGTAACGAGGAACTGGCCCAGGCTGCCCAGAGGAGCTGTGGGTGCCCCATCCCTGGAAGTGTTCAAGACCAGGTTGGATGGGACTCTGAGCCACCTGGTCTTGTGGAAGGTGTCCCTGCCCATGGCAGGGGGTTAAAACTAGATGGCCTTTAAGGTTCCTTCCAACCCAAGCCACTCTAAGATTTCTATAATTTCTGTGTGAGGGTCAGGTCTCCAGTGTACCCATCTTCAGGTGATGAACTACACCCAGGATTACCTGGTGTCCACAAGCACCTCTTCTTTCAGCATGAGCCCCTAAAACCTCACACCACTGCCTGCTCACATCACAAAAGTTCATCTCCAGCTCATCCTCACTCCTCTCCCTTCCCGACCCCTCCCCTCTCCCCTGAAGACATCCTTTTTACCAAAACGAGCCGTGGAGGCTCGAAAAGACACTGACGTCAACATAAAAGTAAACCAAAGAGGTCTGGTTCTTGTTTCATCCCCGCGCCGCGCTGAGGGAGCGCCGGGGATCGAACCCGCGGTCACTGGGGCGAGGAACCTGGAGCGGGCTGGGGCTCGGCAGCTGGGCTGTCTCATCCCGGCGCCGTGAGTACCGGCTGGGCGCGTTTCGGGCTGGGAGCGAGGGGAACAGCGAGGGAGATTCACCGGCCGCAGCTCGGGAAGGCAGAGCGCTCTGATCCCGGCTGGGATCGGTTTGGATGGGGATGGGAGTCCCCGCAAGCCGGGTCGGGAGCGGAGCACATGGGTTTGGATGCAGGGTGGCTCCACGGGGGTGGGAACAGCGCTGGAGAGGAAGGAGAGTGTTCTACACCTGGTGCTGGAGGGATGGAGGAGGGTTGGGGGATTTCAGAGCTGGTGCAAAGGAAAAGAGCATCTCATAGAGGGAAATGTTGGGGTTCCTATAAACTGGTCTGTTTGGATGGTAAAGAGCCTTGTGAGGGATTCTGCATGAAAACTTGCAAATGTCTGAATACAGGTTACTTGTGTGGAGTCCAGTTACACACACACCCGTGCATCCCACAGGTGTCCCTGGATAGAGATGCAGAGCTCGACACAGCATTTTTACACTCATCCATGGCCATGAAGAAGTGATCTGAGAAGACCCAAAATAAACTTTATAGTTTCAAGTTAGGAAGCAGAAAACTTTCCCCAGGGAAACAACATGGAAATGTCCTTACTCTGATTGCTGCGTGGGTGGGGGAAGTGGCTGGGCCAGAGCTGGGATGGCTGAGAGGGATGAATGGCCTCACTAGGTCCATTGGCAAGTCTCTGCCAACTGGGACATGTCTGGCCACAGTTCAGCATAGAGAGAGCATCTCCCAGTGTTTACACAGCCCACACTCAGTGGCAGTGTGATGGATTGGCAGCGTGGCTCTTCAGACTCATTTCAGCTGTGTTTTGGTGACAGGAGGTGCCTTTTCTTTTAACATTTCTCACATGCCAGGGCCAATTGCTCTTCTTCAATAAAAAGCCAGCTCTTTTCCTGGAATGACAGCTCCTTCTGCAAAGCTGAAACTCCCCCATTCAGAAATACAACAGTTTAATACAAGTTTAATACAGAAATACAAGTTTAATCCCTATTACTTGCGCGTGACAGTCCCAATTAAAAACCACCAGGGCAAATACCTCTGTCGCCCACGATCAGATACAATGCTGCATCTCTGTAAATCTCACCCTGAGCAGGGGAAATCTGGGCAGCCATGGGAAAAGGAGGCAGAAATGCCCACCACTTTCCTGTTGTAGCATCTGCCAGCACAAGCAAGAGCAGAAACCTCTCTTTGGCAGAAACCTCTTTACTAAGAATTTTTCCATCTCGGGCACAGATATCTCTGCCAACTCATAGTTAGAATGGAAACCCCCATCTTCCCCCATCTTTTCTTACAAGTACAAATGGCAACTTAGCAATAGCTACTTTATTAATCTATTTCAGAGCCTTTTCCCTCACCCTGCTCAAGCCTCCTTCCTCATGTTTCCAGTGCGCTCAGATAAAACAGACACAGAGCCATTTCTTCCTTCCCCACAGAGCCTAAAGGTGCCAAAACACCCTAAAAGTCTTTCCCCCCCCCATTTTGAAGCAGAAGGCAAAGGCCAAGGAAGGAAATGCACATGAAACACCTCTCACAGCACGTTCTCCCCGAGGCAGAGCAAGCAGAATGGAGAAGGCTGCTGAACACAGCAATAAATCCCACCAGGCGCACGTACCACAGCTCTGTTCCCCCTGCAGTGCATCATGCCCTTGGGATGATGTGGTTCTTACAGGGATGCAGGCTGTCCTGGCCCTACATCCCCTTTCAGGGGAGGGAAGACCAAATCCTGCCCTCCAACTTGTCAGAAGTGCTGCACGATTTTGACAGTCCTCATTTTAAGGGTCTGGAGACAAGTAAAGGGAGATGGTTAGCAGGCAGGTGCTCATCACATTCAGGGAAACCTCACCCATTAAGGAGGTGTGAATCTAGATGCCTAAAATCATGAACATCCAAATCCCCAAGCCCTTTTTAAAATGGGAGACAAAAATTCCCTATGGGAGTAACATTCAAAGTGCACATTTTTTGGACTTCAAGTCCAGGTTGGACAGAGCTTTGAACAACTTGATCTAGTGGAAGGTGTTCCTGCCATGGCAGGGGTCTTGGAATTTTAAGATGATCTCTAAGGTTTCTTGCAACCTAAGCCATGCTGTGGCTCGATGGTTCTGGGATTTCCCTTTCCATCCTGGGCTGTTAGAACAGGTTCCTGTAAATGTCCAGTCACCAGTTTAGGAGGAGGTAAGACTACTTATCACCTAAAGGTACATGTTAGTGAACATCTATGGTAAAATCTACAGCCCCTTCTGAGGAATGTCTGCTGCTTCTTAGCCAGCTCATCTGTAAATGCTGTAAGGACCCTTCCTGCTCTCTGTTTTGCCTCTCATCTCTTTTTCATCCTTGCATTTTAATTTGTTGCTTTTAGCTGTACTTTTTTTTTTTTTTTTTTTTTTTTTCTGCAGATCACAAATAGCTGAGCAAATCCTACTGATGGCTTAGCAGGGAAACACTTCCCATCCAGTAAATCCCAGACAGGCACAGCAGAGTCCAGCCGAGAATGACAAAGTCCAGAGACAGAAGTAGTTGTGCTGAGGTGAAGGATGAATCAGGGGAATAGAAAAGTGAAGCCCAGAGCCAGAGCAAAGGATCAGTAAAGCTGTGGGGGTCAGATGGGATTAGGCTGAGCTGGCTGTGACAGCCAAATAAATGATGTCACTCATCAGGATGACATTAACCAGGGATACTGCTGTTCAGCCTCAGCATGATATTTACTGAGATCGATACACCATTAGTGTATAGACACAGAAGAACTGAATTCTTTATTACCTCCTACACACAATCCATAAAAGATGTACATCTCATCTATCACAGCCTGAAAAGCACCACTACACCCATTATCACACAACAAAAACAATGGCTTCTTCCACATTGAAGCAAAAAAGATTTACTGTCAAGTGTCCTTTCCTCTTTGTGGCTCCAGCCACCCTCTCTACAAATACCTGCCAAAAAGATGAGGATCTGGGAAATGCCCCGAAGGCTAAAAATGGTGGGTATGGCTTCCAGTGTGATGGTCCAGCAGACAGCTTCCCATCCTTGAATGCATTGAATTTGTCACCCTGTCTGTGGCACCCCTGGAGTGGTGGATTTGTGAGGCTGCCCCACTGTGAGGCTATCAGAACTAGTCTTTGGCCTCATCGATGAGGGCAGGGATGCCTGCAGAGGTTTGCCAAAATTTTGTTTCATTCAGAGCTACCAACAACTGCAAAGACCTCCATCAGAGTAGGTTGTTTGCTGCAGGTAGGCATTGGCAAGGTGAAATGGCACTGAGCTCTGAGCACACTGATCCACACTGAGAACAGCACAGGCATTTGTAATCCACCAGGGTCCTCTGGGATAGGTGAACTCAGAGGGATGCAGTAAAGTGGGTACCTGGGCACAGCAGGACAGGGCACTGAGACAGCCTCAGCAGCAAAACCAGCTTCTCGCATGACATGGAGGAGGTCTCTAGCACTCAAGTGCAGAGGACAGGAGATTGCTGGAGGTCACACACCTCCACCACACAGAACCACTGGTGTACAACCAGCCTCTCCTCTCAGTGGGATGTATGGTCACCCTCTTGCTTGTCTGGCCATGCTCCAGCAACTGATCCAGAGCAGAGCAAAGTGAACAGGCAGAGCACACCTTTTCTTGCATCCATCACAGTCTAACTGGTCATTACCCATCTCAAGAGAGAGGCTAATGCATTATTAGGCGTATCAGAATCTCAGAAATACAGAATAGTCTGGGTTGGAAGGGACCTTAAAGATCACTTACTTCCAACCCTGCTGCCATGGCAGGGACACCTTCCACTATCCCAGGTTGCTGCAAGCCCCATCCAACCTGGCCTTGAGCACTTCCAGGGATGGGGCATCCACAGCTTCTCTGGGTGACTTGGTCCAGACTCTCCTCACCTTCACAGTGAAGAATTTCTTCCTCATATTTAATCTTAATCTCTCCTAGTTTAAAACCATTCCCCCTTGTCCTATCAGTATCTCCTTATTCAAAAAGTATAGAATTATAGAGCAGCTCAGGTTGGAAGGGCCCTTAAGTGAGACATTCATCCAGGTGCAATTTCACCTTTATCCCCAAAGTCATTTTTTTTGGCAGGATGGAGAGGGAAAGCTGAGTTGTCATGCTGGGTTTCACCTGCTTGGCACTCACAGAGCTGCAGCTCCCCAGCAGCCAGGCTGGCTCCTTTTGCCTGGGTTGAATATGCCAAGCAATACATCTCTGAGAAAAATCCAGGCTGCCAAGCTGTGTTATGCTGTCTCCGGCTACCAATTATGTGGATAAATTGATTGTAGTTAGAGTGATAAAGTAGCACAACAAATACACTTTCAGGAACCAGGCATTTTTCACACACCTACTTTGAGGCTTCCCGCTGCTTTGATAAAACACACAGAAAATTGTCTGCAGGCTGCAGTGGAGTTAGAGACATAGACTTGTGGAGGCTGAGGCAAGCCAGCAAGTGGTTTAAGATACACCAATTGCTCCACATTTGTGCACTATTGTTCAAGGCAGGTTGCTCAGATGCTTTTTGAAGGGGCCACCATAAAGCTCACTCCGACCAGCCTCAGAGGATGCCCAGGATGGAAATAGCAAGGGGCAGATGTCAGGAATCAGAGTCACTGGCAGGAGAGGGAAAGGAAGAGGAGTCGTGCTGCCTCTGTCCCCTGCCTAGATTAGATCTGTCTCATACCAGGGCTGTTCTTTTCCCACTCACAACAGTATCAAGTCCACCCAGAGAATCAGAGCTGCTAAGACTCTGGCATTAACAATTCCCAACTGTATTATTCTTTGTGAGCAACTTACCTAAGGAAGTCTAAGATTATTTTAAACACTGAGTTATTAATACACCCAGAATGGCTCAAGCTGCTGGTTCTTGCCCAGGGGAGTTCAGCAGTGGAGCTCAGCATCTCGACTCACAGTATTGGGACTGATATATGACTAGCTATGATCAGATGGCATATCTAAAAATACAGAGCCTGCAGTTTATTTTTCTTGGAAAATGGAAAGACACCCAAAGAAGCAGAGCCCAGTTTAGCACCACAGCAGGCTGGATTTTTGCTTTAAAGAAGCCAGCAGAATTTGCCCAAAAGAAGGTGCCATCTTAGGTTGTGTTACAGCCATGGGATTAACCTGTGGCTCCAGCACTGTGGGGGGAATCTCTGGCTGCTGCTGTGGCTCTAAGTCTGAATTAAACAGGACAGGGATGCTGACTGCATATCTCTGCCCTAGGAGACACAATCAATAGGATTCCTCTTATCCGAAGGAAGCCTCTACACTGAGGCCATGGCAAACTAGGCTGGTCATCTGGTCTAGACTGGTGTTAATGAACCAAACCGTGTGAGATGAACATACCTTGCACTATTCCCAGGGGAGCTGTCACAGCTGTTATCAGGTTTGCCTTCTGCTGTCTCTTCTGTAGACTAAACAAGCCTGATTCTGCTGCTCTGCCCTGATGGGTCATGTTTGCTGGCCCTCAGGTCATTCCAACTGGTTTGGTTGGGATGTTTTCCAAGGCAGAAACACATCCCCCTTTCATTAGTCAATTTAACAGTATTTATTACATGTAATAGTGCTTTTGTAGAGAAATAATCCCTCCAGGTGACATGAAAGGCACATCAAACAGCACCTTACAGCACTCCCAACAAAACAAAGACTGAAGCTATCGGTACCAAGATGAAGTTATGGAAAGGAATGATTCAGCAGTGACAGGTTAAGCTTTTGCTCCTGATAAAAAATTTGCTTTGAGACCTTAAACACAAACTGGAGTAGGGTCCTGGTCTTCCCTCCATCATGCCATCCACTGCCCACACCTCAGTGAGTTCAAGACCTCACCAGCAGGGACAGTCTGGTACTGTCCATAATCATATCTCAGACAGAGAAAATATCCCTTTGGATTTTCAACCATCATGTTTCTACCTGACTCAGGTCTCAGCAGGTTTTCTCTGTTGCAGGTGCGAGACAAAAGGGTTCATGACCCCATAGCAAAACCTACCACCACCACCACAAACAATACTGGCTGGATTCTGCTGCCCAGCACCCTGTTCCATTTGGTTTTAGGAGAAAAATTATTATTTTGGCATTACAGTTTCCAGTAAATCACACATGTGATTCTCTCCTTCCCTTCCTGAAAATTTCCCAGAGCACTTGTGCACATTGTGGTTAGAGGGATGGTTTCAACCATAAAGAAACTGAGGCACCTCCCCAGTTCTTTTGTCCCCAGTGAGGCCCCTCACAGAGAACTTGCTGCAAGGACAGGATCTGTAATTCTCAACAGCTGAGAACACAAAGAAACACACCACCTCCAAAATAAAAAGAGAAAAAAAAAATCAACAAATTTATTAGCTTCTTCTAGAGGCAGCAATTTTAGGAATCAGTTGTAAGCAAGCACCAGGGTGGTTGTTGGGGTTCTTTTCTTCCCAAATGGGGCCCTTTTTTTTCTTCCTGTTCCTATAGGGCTTTTAATCATTGTGGCATTTCCTATGATAATCCCCCAGATTTATGCTGCCCTGTTCCAAATCAGAGCTTTGCTGAGCTACGTGCATGTCTAACAAAAGACAGCCCTGCCCTGAGCCCTTCCAAATCTCTCCAAACCACACAAACAAAGGGAATAGGAGAGGAGGATTAACATGTCTGCAGAGAGTGAGCAGGGAGAGGATGTCTTTCTCTAAAGCCTTATTTTAGGTTTGTGGATTCAAATACCTGATTTTCCGAGTTGCAGGTGACCTTCCTCCTGGGCTAGGTTCAGACAGCAAAAAACCCCAAAAGTTGAACAGATGGCCCTGGGAGCCTCCTAATTCCCCTTTTCAAGTTTGTGGTCACTGCTAAATCAGAGCAGGTGGAGATACCAGACTGGATGCCTAAGTTCCCTGCCCCTTCCTTGCCATGGGTTTTCAAATGTTCCTCTGGCCCCTGCATCCTTGCAGGGCACAGCACATCTTGAGTTCAAGGTTTTCTGACTCAGCCCTGCCACACTGTGCTTCCCACTGCCACAAACAGGAGCAGAGTGCTGAGAGCTCTCTGGGGGCTCTTCAACCATCCAGGACCAACAATCCTGCCAATTCCTGCTCTGCAGCCTTCAAATCAGAGCTGGGCAAGAGCCACTCCACCCAGCATTAACCTCCCAGGGCCTGGTGCCCAAGTAATGCCAAAGCCCAAAGCTTGTGTAGCTTTCCCCTTCAAGCACCAGTGTCCCTGTGAGCCCAGTGACAAACAAAACCAACAGGAAATACTTTGCTGGGAATGGGGAGAGTTCTGCAGTGAGGTTATGACACTGGACATTGAGTTCTTGGCAATTAGTTTCTGAATCTTTGGAAAAAAAATAAAAATGTACAAGAGGTGACTGGTCAGACCTTGGCTGGGGGGCCAGAAAGGTCCCAGCAGAACCCTGCAAAGGATCCCAGTGTGGTTTGAATCAGTAGGGACAGCTGAGACATGACATGCTTTGTTGGGTAGCCAACGAGTCCTGGTGCCTCACTTTGCTGCTGCCTTGAACTGAGGAACCATGTCAGAACCCTCACAATTTTAAGACCTGTGGTAAACTGGGAAGACTGGGATGGAGAGAGGAATACTGGCTCACCATCACAGAGTGCATTTATAACAGGTAAGGGACTTCATACCCCTTGCCATGAAAGAACTGGAGATAGGCAGGACCAATGTGCTCTAAAGCAGACACTCGGGAAGGACCTCAGAGCTGCCCAGAGCTCTTTGTGTGCTGCAGATATCTTCATTTTTCTTTCAGCTCAACAGGTCCATCAGCGAAAATGCCATGGCCTGGGGAGAAAAATAGAGGGTGAGCCAGTGGTCAGCAAAGCCTTCCCAAATATGCAGCAGGCAGGCAGTAAACTGGCTCCAACACACTTCCTCCCCCATGCCTGACTCACCCAATAGGAGCCATGGCCATCATTTTAGGGCATCACTTGTCTTTCCCTGTCCCTCATCAAGCAGATGAATTGCAGTTGGATCCCATCAGTAGAGGCCTCATAATGTTGAGAGTCTGATCTCCCTCCTTGCACAAACACACAGATGGGGAGCCTGTTCAGAGGCAGGGATACAAAATTATGGTGGCCTCCAGCCCTTGCAGTCCTCTGAGGACAGCAAGTGACAGACCAGTGAGTGCTGGGAAGGGCCTGTGATCCTGAGCAGTTGGCAGAGGACACAGACTGTGCCCTGCAGAGCTGCTGACGTCAGATGGGTACAGCTGCCTCTAGACCCTGCTGAGACGCCATCAAGAGAGCCAGATGGACCATCTTTTGTTGCTCTCCATAGTCTCTGTTGCCCATGCTGACAGTCAGGTAAAAAGCCCTGGGAGCTTTGAATGTCACTGAGGGACCAATCCAAGTGCTCCTTCTCCAGGGGAGTTCACATTTCTTTGTCTATTTGGTGTTTCTATCCCGTCATTGCAAGAAAGGGACAAAGGTCATCGCTTGAAACAGATTCTGTATAAGAATTAATAGAGAGAGCTCTGATCTTTTCCTCCAGTCCTTCCAGGTACACCTTAGGCATTACCAGCATGAATGTCTCATGGTTCAGATCACAAAGCAGTCCCAGAATCTCCCAGATCTCCCATCAGGGCACACCTGGATCACCAAAAGAACAGCAGAGAATGACCTCGCAATAGCCCAGCAGGTGAAAGCACATGTTGCTCTCTTTGGCTCCAAATGAGCAAGGGCCACAAGCTGAAAGCCAGGCTGGAGACAGATACCAGCCTCAATCTTCAAGGTTCTTTTAACTGGACTTCCCTTGGATTCTACCAACAACACCACAGAAACCCTGGATCTGCTTTCAGGATCTGCCCATTTGCCATGCTATCACTTCCACAAAGTACCAGCTCAGGAGCCACCAGAGAGGAGAGTGTTCCCACACTGCTCTCCAAGGGAACACACGTCACTTCTTTATGATAAGGAAGTGTGGTGGGGTTGAAGAACACTTGACTAGGTGGAAAGTTCCTACATAGTTGGGAAGAGCCCTGTTGCCCATGTATTTCCCCCTAAACCAACAGTGACTCCTGGAGAGTGGTCCAGTGCAGAAATTTCTCCACCCCTGGACCACTTGTGAGAACCCTCATGGTTCTCTCGGTCAGTTCTGTTTGACAGCATCCCATAATAGCCCTGGAGACCATGAACAATCAGGATTTTAGGGCTCATGGGCAGTGCATATCATAGAGATATACATGAATGTTTTCCAGCACTTTTTAAGGCCTGAGGATCTTCTAGAGTAGATTTACCAGAAGGAAGAGTAGTTAGAGAGGGTAAAATCCATGTAAAGTCTCCTCTATGCCATTAACTTTACCTGCCATGGCAAAGGCTTACTCACCTGATCAGCTCACATTGTTGCCTCTCCATCAAGCCTCCTGCTAAAGAGAGATTTTCCAGACAGGACAGTGAAGATCCCACCCTTCAGTGTCTTCCATGCAGAGAGGATCTCACTTTTTGGTGACCTCCACACAGTCATGACTGTGGGTAAAGACTCCTCAGTTTTCTGAACTCTGTTATGTCTATGTCCAACACCTTGTTGTGTAAGAATTCTCCTTCACTGGTGAAGAAAAAAATTAATTTGTGAGGATCTGTTCAGTATAACAGAGCCTAAATTCAGCTTCCTGAAAAATATACAGGCATGTTTGGACAGTGGATTTGGGTCCTTGCAGAGCTGGTCAACAGAGACACCTTGAAAGCTGATCTGGCCATGTGCCTTGAGCCCATCTCAGCTCTGTAAAGCTCATTATTCAGTGCCCAATCTCCATCTCTTCTCCCACAGCAGGGGATCAAAAGATGCTCGATTTCCCTTTTTGAGTAGGACTGGAAGAGTACACCCTTCTCCTGACAAAAACAGGACACATCTCCCCAGAGGGATGTGTAGTATCAGCTTTTTCTCCACCTTCCTCAAGAGCTATCTTGGCCCCCTGGTTTTCTGCACTGTGACTCTGAAGACTTTTAACCAGAGCCGTATTCTACATGGCAAGGTTAAGGAATTGCTAGGAATTACCATGGGCTAGTAGCATCCTTCCCTGATGTAATTATTAGTCCTTCTACATGCTGATTTTGACTGAGCCAATACCTTCTTCCACCTACAATCTCACTCCAAGATTTAATACTGTTGTATATTCAATGAACAAGCTTGAAAATTTTCCACTTACTAAAGCTTTACTCTTTTTTTTCTGCCTTTCTCTCTCCCTCTGGAAGGGTGATAAATGACTGAAAATCAAGAGATGATAGAAGCTCTTCATTTATCAGCTATGGTTGCAACTCCTCCTGAAGCTGAGTGTGGGAACTGGGTCTGGGACAAAGCATGGCCCTGAGCCCGGATGTGCCTTCTCCACCTTAACAGCAGCATCTGCTTCCCAATATGGCATGTTCTGCACCATCTCAGGCACAACTTGAAACTTTGCAGCTGTTGCCACTCAGAGTCTAGCTCTAAATCCAGCAAGGAGGGAGAGGCTGGGATAGTGGGGGAGTGCAGGGGCACTGATTATCCCGTGCAGAGATGGGAATGCAGCTCTCATGAATCATGTGGAAGCACAAAACCAAACCAATCCTCACATAGGAAGGATCAGACAGTCCCAGAGAAGGTGGACAGAGTGCAGGTACCAATAGCTTGTACTGGAGAAAAGTCTTCTCTTTTTTGCAGTCTCACATTTGTAATACCAGAGACCCATTTCCTAAATATAAAAATTTTGTTGACAGGCTGTGGGAAACTTAAGCATTTGCCACTATAGGCATTGAAAATGGTAGAATTCATAGAATTCTGGAACGGTCTGGTTGGAAGAGACATTAAAGGCCATCCAGCCCCCTGCCATGGCAGAGACACTTTCCACTATCCCAGGTTGCTCCAAGTCCCATCCAGCCTGGCCTTAAACACTTTCAGGGATGGGGCAGCCACAGCTCCTCTGGGAAACATGTCCAGGTGCCTCAACAGAGTCCAAAATCACCCACTCTGCCCAACATTAGACCATGGGTTGGTTTCTCCTCTTTGTCCTTACCCCTGTTGAACTTCCAGGATAAAGGAATCTGAAGGCAAGATGATCACCCAGACAGGGCTCATGGAGTGGAGTTTACCTCTCCTCTATTTATGGATTTGGCCTCTTGACCTGGAATTCAATGCCTCTCAGTTGATCCTGTTGTGTTGTGACAGGCCATATCCTGCGTGTTTATTGCATTGGCACCAGTGTTGTCTTTATCTAAAGTGTGATGCAGGCCAGAGCTGATGCTAAAATCCAGCATCCATCCTTTCTATATTTCTAAACAACTAAATTTGATGCAAGCTCTCGCTTTTTTTTTTCCTGCCTTTTCTCCCAGAAGAAATCTCCAAAGCTACTGAAAAGCTCCTGGGGACAACATCTGTGCAAACCCCAAAAAAAGTACCTCTTTGGTACCTAGTTTAGAGGAAGAAGTGGGACTTGAGATGGAACTTTGGGGATTTTGAGTCCTTAGTGCATCAATCAGCACAGATGTCTTAAAGGCTGCTCTGGCCATGTGATTTGAACCCATCTCAATAATGGGATAATTCATTATGCTTTGTCCAATGTCAGTCTCTTCTCATGTAGCCAAGGGTGTAGAAATACTGAAATCTCCACTCTGAGAGAGATCTGACACCCACAATGACTCTACCACCAGTAGGGAAGGGCTGTATGAGGACAGAGGAACATGTTGGAAGGCTCCCTGGCAAAGCCTCAGACTCTCTATTGCCAGCCATGCTCAGCCATTTCAGCTCCGGATAGATATCATTATCTCCTCTCCCAAATGACTACAGACAACACTACCAAAGTGTGCAGGGTCACCCTTTGGTTCCCTGTGCCAGGGGTTTTCTCAGGGTCTGGACAGCTGGTTGGTTCAAAGCACATCACAGGCCTTGTGGCATTTGGTTCAGCACCTTGCTGCAGCTGCCAGAGATGCTTCTCTCTAATCCCAGTTCGCATCAGGAAGACAAAAAGAGGAGCATTTTCCACATGTCATATATGGTGGTAGCACTGCAGTGGCCTTGAGCTGGAAAGTTCCCAGCAGGGAGATTTTGTTCCCACAGAGACATATGAAAATTGACCTGGTGGCAGCAACATCAGTTTTAGTTTACTAGAGATGTTCAGCACTAACACCGTGAGTACGGCTGGAGTCCTCTTCAGCATTTACAGCACTTCATAAATTTCAGAGAGATCTAGGGCAAGGAGCCAGATGTTTGAGGAGAAATTCTGAACACTACAGACAAGTGGAAATTTTTTTTTTTTTGGTAGTGTATATTTTTTCCCATTAGTTGCAAGGCTATATTTAGAAGAGAAGGGGGGAGAGAGGGAGAGAGATTAGGCATTTCTTCATATTCTGTAGTCACTCCAGTTGTTCTGCTTGTAGGAACAGATGTCTCTTTCCTGGGCTGATAGCAGTCAGGTCCACAAGGAGACTTTCTTACCAGCAGCTCCTCTAACATAGAAGGGAGATCAGGACAGAGGTAAGTCAGTCGGTCATGCAGGAATACACTGCAGTGACCATTGCAGGGAATGCTTTGGGATATTGGTCAGAGACAAAGAGGGGGGGCATTGGACCAGAGACAGTGGGGGGCCTGGAAGAATTTGCTGGATATTGTATTTCGAGTCCTGGCTATTGCAGCAGGGAGCCCTGGCAGGGGTAGGACTGGAAAGGGTCCTGCACTGAACATGTGGATGAGCAGCTCGGTAAGTCTCTGGCTCTGTCCATGCAGCAGGTGTGGAAATCCCTTGGGATTTCTGACCCAAAAAGCCAGGCTGTGCCAGCAGCTAGCAGGGGCTGCAAGGAGCTTCTCCCTTGTGACTTTCTTTGCTCTTGGGATTTGGGGCAGTGTAAGGATATTTGGTTGTTCTTCAAGGAGATGGAGGGTTATGGGAAGTGTGCAAAGTTGCAGGCTCTCCCTTCTTGAAAAGTACTGTGACAGCTCTTGTGAAGGGGAGGGTGATGTAGTTTGTACATATGCACTCCCAGGCATAATTAAATTTTGGTGAAATGCATTCAGGAAGGTTTTGGAAGCCAGGAGAAGAGATGGTGCAATGCCCAGGATGGGATCAGCTGTGAGTGGGGATGTTTTACCTGTTTGGTAAAGCTCAGCTCTAGGAAAGGTGCTGTCTTCCCTCTCTGAACCCACTTGTTGGGTCAGTAGAAGGAGAAAGCAGATCCTTTCCAAGGTCCTTAGCAGACCCTTTCAGAAATGCTCCCTGCTTTCACAGCAACACACTCACCAACAACACTGAGTTTTTCCAGGCTGACCTGGTGAATCCAAAATTTGTGGAATCCTGAAGGCACTGTGGGGTCTGCATAGCACTGTCATACGTGTCTTACTAAGAAAACTACAGAAACCAGTCTCCCAAAGGGTTAAGACGTGGTTGTCCATCCTGGGATGCCTCAAAAACTGTCTGCTCCCTAACTGAGTCTCCCAACTCACTGCATTCCCGGGTCAAGAGCTCATATGGCTCCGTGCCTCAGTTCCTCCCTGCAGCCAAGAGAGCAGCACAGCTTGGAGTGAGTACTGAGAGGCAGAGCTGGTACACCTGACCCCTCTGCATCATCCCTTCATCCCTGCACTGGTGTCCTGTGCTCCCTGGGGTGTGGGCATTTTTTCACCAGTCCTGCATTCCCTGGCTGTGCAGGAGCCCAGATGTTTCCCCAACATTAGAACTCTGCTGTTGTTCTTCTTTTACTGCCCTTCTCAGCTTCTTGCCAAAGCACAAAGCAAGCAGGCAGCTGAAGGCAGAAAGAGGAGAAAGTGCTCAAAGTGTGCTAAATTTGCGATTAAAATTTTCCTTCTTAAAAGCAAGCAGCACTATGCAGGCCAGATATTGTTTTTGCACTTGCCTGTGAAGTTCCTGCATGTGCCAATATGGTAATTTTCACTGCACGGTTCTCCTTGCACACAGCCACAATAGCTGTTATTCCAAACTGACATTGTCTCGGGCACACTGGAAATGCTCTATGGATTACTGTAATCCCTATAAAATCAAACATGTTTCTCTTTTACTGTTACAACCTCCCAAGAAGACAGGCTCAAATCCATCTTTAGTGGCTGGACCCATAAGAGTCCAAAATCTATATGTTTTGTTTAAGATGTAACTTTTTTAAAAAAACTGTTAATCATCTTGGGAAAAAATTCACCCAAAAATATGTGTTTTCCCCTGACATATAATGGTCCACAAGGGACAGAGAGGGATGCACTCAGGAAGTCATGCTCTGATTTCTCTGAAAGTAACAGAGCTGGAAACACACTGCACCTGCTGCAGAGATGTCACTTTGTACTCCCTTGTGACAGATGGCACTTGGTACAAGCCCTGACAGGGTATGAGATATTGGTCTTTTAAATGCTAGCAGCATGATTGATAGAGCATTCACTAAGACACTTAGCATTTCTGCCACTCCAAGGCCAAGATCTGATAACACAGAAAAGAAGGACATGAAAGATACAGAGGTACTAATTAGGTATCATAATGTTGGAAACATTCAAATATTTCAGGAGGGACTTTTCTACATAGTGTGATATAAACAAGCATAAAGAAGCAACCCCCCTTTATTATTACCTTAATTATAGGTGAGCAGTACTAGGAAGCCTATCAGAGATGTGCTGGGGGAACTCTTGGTGCCCACCACTGCTGGGTGCATATTTGTACATCTGGAGAGGCAATGTACAATCCCACTTTTCTTTTTTCTTGCACATACACATCTGGGCTCTTTCTTTCAAAGGCTGAGGCATTGCTGCTGCAAATGCCATAGAAGAGCTATAAATTCATAAGAAACCTGCCAGTATGTAAATTTTGTCCTCTTCATATCTTTGGGAGCTTCATTTGAATTTTTTCATGCATGCTCAGGGCAAGGGCTGAGGGAGAACTATGCAGACCTTTCCACGTTTTAAATAGACTGTCTCTGGGGTGTCCAGGACTGTGATCTGTCACCTGGTTTTAAGCCTCAGGTTCAAGCCTGGATGCAGAGAGTTGGCATTTGGTCCAAGCCAAGTGGCATCAGTCCCATCTGGGTCGCTTTGCTCCGTGGAGAGGAGGAATGCACTTTGGAGAATTGTGCTCTCCCTCATCTAACTGGCAGTGATCCCTCACGGCCTAGGGTGACCTGCTGGTCTAAATCATTGCTTGGGCACCCACAGACTATTTCTTGTCTCAAAATGAGCTAGGGATGTGGGTCCCTCACTTCAAAGGATGTGATTTTGGCCTTGGGCCCAGAGAGAGCACAGAATCCACCCACATACACACAGAGAGTTGAACCTGGTGTGGTGGGTGGAGCTCAGATCACAACACAGCAATATCCATTGCCCATCCACAGCAGGGCCTCGGAGATGAAGGAGCGCACAGAGGCAAACTGGCCATCTCAGGCAGGAGGCAAACAGCTCAACAGCACATCAATAACACCAGCCCAATAACCAGCATTGCATCAGCCTCCACACATCCTGAGTCTGTGATTGCTTACAGGTCTTGAAGAATTAGCCCTATGCCTGAGACAGGACATAAGTTTTCCCTCTTGCCAGATGAGAAATTTTATTTTCATGGCCAACACTAGAGATTCAAAAGTCACTGTGGTGGGGTTAATCACTCTTGGCCTTGAGAGGAAGCTCTATGAGGAACAGGTGAGATCACTTGATCTGCTCAGCCTGGAGGAGACTGAGGGGAGACCTCATCAAAGTTGCAACTTCTTTGTGAGAGGAGGGGCAGGCATGGATCTCTTCTCTTCAGGCCAAGGTAATGCCCTGAAGTGGTGTCCAGATAGGCTTAGATTGGATATTAGGAAAAAGTTCTTCACCCAGAGCCTGGTTGGGCACTGGAACAGGCTCCCCAGGGAAGTGGTCACACCACAAAGCCTGACAGAGCTCAAGGCTTTGGACAACTCTCTTGGGCACATGTGGTGACTCTTGGGGATGGTTCTGTGCAGAGGCAGGAGTTGGACTCTATGATCTTTGTGTCAGGACTCTATGATCTCTAAGTCAGGATATTCTGTGATTCCAGACAAAAGCTGTAATTCAGCATATGGCCATTCAAACCACCAGACAACGTAGGAATTGCTGCCCATCACACTCTTTGTGGCACATGGGCAAGCAGGCCATGGCTGAATAGTGCCAGCACGCAGCAATCAGGTATTATCTGTCCTGTTCAGGCTGGTTCTCCCATGGTTTGGCATAAATCTGAGATTATTTCTCTTCATGAAACCAGCAAGAACCAAGCACCACTCTCTTTTTTTCACACAAATAATCCAGCCCTCTTTGCTGTGTTTCAATGCCAAAGCAATTGTGAATTTGCAGGGAATAAGATCTAAATGAAAGGATGTGTGGTGGAGAGTGTTAACAAATGCCTTGCAGGTTCACATTAGAGGAAACAAGGATCACTCTCAGTGCCTGTTTGTGTGGTTGTCAGCTCTGATTTCCTCCATCCTCCTAATGTTTTTCATTCTGCTGCCTAATTTCAGCTAGAATTTGGCAGAAGGGAAAGATCACCTCAATTTTCAGGAAATTAGGCAGCAAAGAAAGGAGAATATCAAACAAGTGTCGGAGCCAAGGGAAGAGCTGGAATGTGAGTGATCATTAAGGCAGCCAAGTGTCCACATGGGAAAAAGTTATAATAAGCAGGGCAAAGCATTCTCCCAGCCCTGTGAGACATGAGACTGCATGAAATCAGGTGTCATTTAATCTGACACTCATAAAACTATGTGTTTTGTGTCTCCAAAGTCCCTTTTATGTCCATGGCATTGAAGGGGAAGGAATAACCCAGCTCTGCTCTGGATTTGGCTCTTTCCGGCTGCCATTCTCCAAAAGGTGCATGTTTCACACACTTGTTCCGGCCACCCTCAGACCTGGAGGTTTAAAGAAGACCTCAATGCCCAAGAATCAAGTGAGAGCAGAGATCTGATGCCCACAAAAATGAGATGTCACCTGTCCTGAGAATAGCCCCATTTCTGCTTTGGAGTTGTTAAATCTGTCTCTCCCAGAATTAGCTCCCTTCTCACAGTCCAAGGGCCAGATAGGCACCAGCTTTTTCCTTTCAGCAGCTGGATTCATTCCCTTCCTCTCCCTTTCTCTCTCTGTTCCCCTTGTCAGCAAGCCCACCCTCCCCAGGCTGAGCACAAGACATGCAGAACAAGCTCTACCACATATAGGGCAAGGTCGACATGCACAAAAACACCATATTTGGCCAGTTTGAGCCAGAGTTGAGTGAGAGCCTGCCAGAAGGAGAATCATACAATTTAAATTGAATGAGAATGAGTTTAACCCTTCATTTATAAATATGATGATAAATCACCCAGGGAACTTTAAACACGGGAAGGCTGCAAAGCTAAACACACACGGCTGCCACCCCAGGCAGCAGAATAACACCAGCAGGCAGGACAGGGTGAGGGGAACAGGGAGGATGAAAGAGGAGCCAGGTTGCCATATCAGATGTTCCAGTTCAGGACAGGGAGATGAGAAAAGCTGAATCTGTTCATACTAAATTACACTCGTGCTTGTTAACGTCCTTTTCAACTTTCCAATCCCAGTGTGTGGCTCTGGTGTTCTCTGGGTCTGCACACAGAGATCCTTTCTGCACACCAATAAATAATCCTTTTGGCATGCAGTTAGAACAAAGCTCAGTTGTCTGACCTGCCTTTTCTTTTGTATCCCATTACTTGAATTGCTGAGCCAGATCCAAAAGTCCCCTGGGCTAAGGAAGCGAACCCCGTTAATTTCAGCAAGGTCAGGGTGAGGCTTAAGGCTGTCATCAAGCACAAAATTGGGCGGGATATGGGAAGTGGAATATGGGATGGTCAAGGATCCCCTCCTGGAGCAGACACAGCACTGAGCTGCCCATGCTAAGTTAACATGTGTGATGCCATGCAGTGAGTGAGGGAAGAGGCTGCAGGACCTGTTTTCAGCACAGTGACCATCTGTTTCCTATTTGGCCCAAGAATGATGGAACTGGTTGCGTCACACAACAATGAGAAAGTATTTCAGAGCAAGTCCCCCTCTCCCAGTGCTGAGCAGGGACCTTTATCAGAATGAGGGAAAGGAGGTCAACCTCCATTCTCTGTCCCTCCCTTTATCCCATTTCTACCCAGATGTCTGCTGTACTTTTAAGGAAATGCTACCCACAGTCTCCTAGCCAGACAGACAAAATCCAGCCTGAGAGGTATAATATAACAGCACAGGTCAACTGGCACGGTCAGACAGCACTCAGAAGGATGTGTGTTTACCCATCTTGGGCTTTGCATACTGCCAGCTCCAAGAAACGGGGATTGCATGGAAATCTGGGGGTTGAGGGCTCAGTTAGATATGAAGTGGGCTAAGCTCCAAGCTCTTTGAAGATTTTAGGAAGAGGGTTATCTATTACAAAATCTATTTGCTCTGTAAGTAAAGATGGTTCTTACAACTCTGTGTGAGCTGATGCCATAGCCACGAGTAATAAATAGTGCAAAACACAGCAAAATAAAGGTTTGCAGAGGCTGAAAAGCTTCTCATTAATTTAGTCATGCTCCTCACTGACTTCCATATGCCACCACATCATGATGATGGGTAGCTGAACTGACTCACTTTAAGACCTGCATGAGTATGTCTGATGGTAGAGAAAGAGACCTGGTTGAGATAATATTTGGACTTGGAAAAGGGAAGAATTTTAAATCTTTGGAAATGTTTAGCTTTGCTCAGACACAAGGTCAGGCTGCCTTTCTGTACTGCAAAATGGGGCAATGTACCTTTCTCACGGGCTTGGAGTCCCACAACGGAAAAATTCTTAGCAGCTCTAAACTGGGGGTTTGATCGAGCTCCATCTCATTAAAAGCACTCAGAGGAATTCTGTTGTGCTGCTAGTTCAGTTCTTCATCCTTTCTGCTTGCAAGCCATGAGATGACAGCAGTCCCACAAAGAAAGGAAGAGGCCATTCACCCAAACATCCATCAGTAACAATTTGATTAGAGGAAGATTTTTCCCACCACAGCCCAAGAGGCAGCTTTTACACAGACTGTCAGGGAGGAAATCTTCAGGATTAATTAAATTTGCTGGGACTTCTTTCATGTAGTTGGTTAGATTTTGCGTTCAGATAGGGCAGTGACGGACTGGGAAAGCTCTAAGGCAGCACTGCTTTGCATATTCACTTTGGCAAACACAATGTTACCTGTTGTTTTTCAGCAGTTTAATATATCTGGACTTTATTTCCTCACACATGTGGCTCAGTGGAAAAGGTGACTATGTAAGCCAGGACATTGTATATGCTGATTATTTTAATTTTCTATTGGGAGGTAACATGCCAAACATCCCTCAAAGGCATTGTGAGGATGAGGAATATTTGAATGTATTTGGAATTGTTGATTTCATTGAGACAAGAAAGGCAAAATAAGATGAATATCAGGTGTTTGTGATAAGGGATCTCAGACTGAAGAGAAATCTCCCAGAGGAGGCAAGCTACTAATAAGATGCAAAATCAGAGCAAACAAGTGTCACGGAATTACAATGAGAAGACAAAAGCATGTGCAATTCAATGTAGTTTAGTCCAAGCTCACGGATGGGATGGGTGATTTTGTTTTCTCCTCTTGCTCAAGTATGTGTCTGAACACAGATATACAAGCTCACACTGCACTCCAGGGGCATCAAAGTCTTTCTTTATTCCTTGGCTTCCACAGTGCTCCTCTTGATAGCATCTGCAAAGAGAAAGCTGGGAACAGATCCAGGCATCTGCTCATTTCAGTTTGTTTTCATAATTAGAGAGTGAAACAAACAAACAGAGAAGATGGTGAGAATTTTAGGAAATCAGTAGAAAATAGGACAGGGTTCTGCATCCTCCCCATGCATTTTTCACAGGTGCCAGACTTTGCAACTCCACTACCTTCAGCCTATTTTGAGGTCAATTTTTCCTGTTTTTCTCTGACAGTGTGCTTGGCACAAAAATGTAGAGACAAGGCTCTCCCTCAGGAGTCTGAAGGTTCAGTCAGACCCAGACAAAATGCCATGAACATATGTACTAGTTTGAGCTCAATGTAGGGTGAGGTAATCTGGTCATTCCCAAAGCAGATGATGTTCCAATGTCTGGTTTCTGCTGGAGAGGGCCTAGAGGTAAAAAGGAACAGAAATTAGCATTGTTCCTCTTTGCCCAGTAGTTCTTTGGGGCATTACAGGCAGTCTGACCCCAGGCTTCAGGATTTCAGTCCTGCAGTGTATTCTGGCACTGAGTTGGATCTCAGGAGGGCTTTATGTTTGAGCACCAATGGACAATTCAGCTCCTTGGGCTTCAGTGGCTACCTAAATAGAACAAATTGCCATTTGATTGGATATAGCCTTCTGAGCTCAAGGACATTAAAAACCAGCTTTTTCCTTCAAACCACTTCCACAGACTAAGAGGTGAGAAGAAACTAGGGCAATCCTCAGATTCCAGGCCAACAAGCCCAAGATCCATTATGATGGCAAAGTCACTTCTCCAAGAATTTTCATACCTGGTCTTCTAAATTCTCCGTCCTAATCTCTGCTTTTTCTCAACACATGTTCTACTTCATTCTCACCTGGCTTGAATGAATCACAACTAGGCTGTACATCCCATGAGGACCCTTTATCTTGAATGTTGACTATTGGCCAAACACTGGTGAGACACATTAGGAGTATTGTATGCAGGAAATGCAGAGAGACATGGTGGGCTGGCAGAAGGTGGCTCTGGCACTCATGAGGCAGGCTCAGAACTGCCTGTGGTGTTTTCTGGACCCAGTTAGTATTGTCCCTGCAAAACATTTTCTTTTGGCCGGCAGAGACTCTCCTCGGGATCCACTTTTCACTTTTGTCCTAAGTAGCTTCCTTCACTTTGTACACAGCCACCAACAGCTTGAAGCATCTCACAGGTGATAGAGCACCTTTGGTTCATTTTCCTGATCCCCATAAGCAGCAAAAAGGATTAGAGGGGAGGAAGAAAAGCTGTCAGAGGATGGGGTACGCTTGGAGGAGGTGGACATCCACACTCCCTCAGCAATTCCACAGTGAGACACCCAGCCCAGGCACACGGGAGTCCTGTGAGCACTGGGAGATGTGTTTGCAGCTCCTTGTCTCCCAGTCCTTCTGCATTTGGCTCATTGGTAGCAGGGATTTCAAACCCTCATAAATCAACTCTTTCAGCATCATTCTCTGCTGATCCAAGCTGATTTTTTTAACCTCAAAGCGCGCCCAGCCACTTTGAGATATTCCAGACATTTTTCAACCATTTATTTTTATTGAAACCAGCCAAGTCTCTGTATATATTGGGGTTTTTTTAAAAAAATCTTTTTAATATACAAATCAGTTTAAAATAGTGTATAAGTCAGGAATTATTTGCAAATTAAACTGTCAAACCCTGGCAGGACTAGCGGCTGACACTCTTAGCTTGAAATCTTCCGGCTGCTGTTGCTGTGAATGCAGATCTCTAGAAGATGCCACACAACCTGCTTCTGCTTTCTCAGAAAATTCAGCCTTTCTTTGATTTCAGGGTAATCTTATAGCTCCTTAAAACACTGTTGCATGTAGTTCTCTAATGGAATCATCTGCCCAAGGCAAGGGATATGATATTTTAGGAATCAAATGCTGGGGTTATAGTTATGCAAAGGTATTCTGACCTTAAAACCATTCTTGTACAGGAGGAGGAAGAGAAACTTGAAGTGGAGGGTGTGTGTCTTCCCTAATACATGCATCTGGAACCACTGGAAGACACTAATTATAAGCCCATGTATTTTTCTTGCAATTATTGGTAATCCCATATTTGTAGATAGGGATCTACTATTCAGGATGTGGAAATATATTGGTTAAAATGTTTTTAAGTGACAAGATTTTGAGCCCTAAGGAAGGCTGACATATTTATCACTATACCTCTGTTTCTTTTCTTCCAGATTGCTGGAAGTCAGTGACCATGCCAACCTCCTCCACCCAACTGCCAGCCCTTGACTCTATCAACTCCACCGAGCAACCTAACTCCAACATCAACCTGTTCTCCAAGTTCATCCACTCAGACGAACAACTGTTCAGAGATTTTTATAGCCTGTGGATTGTCCTGATGGTGGTCAATGCCATCATTTTCCTGGTGGGTGTTGTACTGAACAGCTTGGCACTGTATGTCTTCTGCTTCCGTACCAAGACAAAAACCACCTCTGTTATTTACACCATCAACTTGATCGTAACTGATCTCCTGGTGGGCTTCTCCTTGCCTGTCCGGATCATCATGTTCTACAGTGCAAGGAATTGCAAGAATTGTCCCTTGGTTCACATCTTTGGCTACTTTGTCAACATGTACTGCAGCATCCTCTTCTTGACCTGCATCTGTGTTGACCGCTACCTGGCAATAGTGCAGGTGGAAGCCTCACGTAAATGGAGGAACCCCACCTGTGCCAAGGGGATCTGCATCTTCATTTGGATCTTCGCCACTGTGGTGACTTTCTCCATCCTGACCATGGCAATAAAGTTTGCCGAGTGCTGCCTCTCCAAGATCCTTGTCCTGATGGTCTGCGAGTACTTCTTCCCCCTCATCATAATCATCTTCTTCACCACCAGGATTATGTGTGCCCTGTCCAAACCCAGCCTCATGCACCAGAGTCGGGAGAGGAGAATGAGGGCTGTGCAGCTTCTTATCACTGTCCTCATCATCTTCATGATCTGCTTCACTCCTTTCCATGTGCTACAGGTTGCAATCTCCATCAACCCAGACATGCCCCACAACGTCAGCCTCCTCGCCTACAATGTGACAGTGACTCTGAGTAGCCTCAACAGCTGCATGGACCCCATTGTCTATTGCTTTGTCACCAATAACTTCCAGTCAACCATGAAAAACATCTTCAGGAAAACCGAGCCAGAGCAAACTAATGCAGACATCCTGGATATGAACAAGAACTCCAACGCAATCATCGCCTTCTCAAACACAATAGGAAGCCCTCTGAGCTTGCCATCACCAAGCAGTGTCCAGATATAACCCACATCTGATGGGACACGTTGCAGTAAGCCAGTGCCATGATGCTGGAATATTGATAGGATGCACAGTACTATAGTTTTTGAACTCTTTGTGTTTTAGGCTGAGGTTCAGACTGGCAGTGGTGGAATTTATTCCTCAAGAACCTTGTGGTCTGTTTGGAAATGGAGCCTACAATGCTGTTAGTACCATACAAAAGAGTCTATTATTTACTGTTCCCAGCAGGGAAGTTTTCTTTGTATTTTAATACAGACATTTTGCTAGCAACAAACTCTTTACTGTGGTTTTCTTTTCATGTTTGTCATCATAATGCAACACTTCTAGGATGACTTAGAAAGCAGGATAGCTCTGGTTTGTAATTAAAGATTTTTGTGCCTTGGGTATATGCTTAAGAGTAAAGCATAAGTGGGATGTTTCCAGAGCTGTTCACTACAAAGATTTTAGATGCCAATGGAATGGAAAAGAAGGTATTCTAACCCACATGTTACTAGTGACTACTTATTTGTTCCTGAAAAATCTGAACCTTCTCAGGGAAGAGATGAAGTCAAACAGTGAAGTCTCCTCTTGGCTATAAGAAAAAATACATGTCAATGTATATATTTTCATACACATTGTCTGTGTTGGGGAGAGGTTAAGGATATGTTCCAGTCTGTGTTTGGATCACTAAATCCTCTGAATTGTAGATGAGTACACAAAAATCTGTGAAAATGAACATGAGTCCCAGCAAACTCTGCTGTTCTGCTCTGTCTGCCTGAGGAACAGCCAAGATCAGAACCAGACTATGATGCTGTATTTCTCTGGTTTGGTTTTTCTTCCTGGCATGTTGTAACATCAGGGCTTGCTGTCCTAATTCCCCCAGCAGTCCATCCACTCAGTCACTCAAAAGCCAGTACTCCAAGCACAGAAAAAGAATGCATCTCAGGGATCTAGGTTGAAATTCACTCCAGGACAGACTCACTGGGATGTTTTAAAGAGGAGTGTTTAAAGGCTCTTAAAGGCTAAAAGACACTAAGGATGCTGCAAAATTCTAACCCTGATGGTGGGGGAATGTTTTAGATGACATTATATCAATGGAACAATGCAAATGCAAATGCAAAAATTAAAAAAAAATTATCCTAGGAAAACGGCAAAACCTGTAGCATGAACAGCAATAACTGTTGTTGTTGCTCCACATTTCCTCACTCACACCTAGGACCATTCCATCTGGAAGGCTACTATGAATTCATGAAGTCTAGTGATCAGCTTTTCCTAGCACTCACTGGTGTTACCTGTCAGAAGAGCGGGTGTTGGTCCAAGCTAGAGCATCCTGGAGTACTCCACTTCCCTGAGATCTGACTGTGGTACAGCCATTTCCATTCCCCAGGAACACAACAGAAACAATGCCTCAAACTGCCTCTTACAACAGGGTTTGGCAAGAGTTTGCCTCTTACAACACATATGTTTCACCTAACCTGTTTCCCTGACCAATGCAATGAGTATAAAAGTTGAACCATCAATATCACTGCAATACAGGGAACTGGGTGTTCCAGGACCTGTTCCAGACAGTGGAGTCTGTTATTGCCAGTCACTGCCATTGCCAGGCATGTGAGCCCTTTCCCAAGCAATGCAGCTGGGTCAAGTGCCCTTCTGCTGAGACCTCTATTCCTTTAAAGAGAATTTTCCCTCCAGGAGTTTGATGAGGGCCACCAACACTATGGCACTATCCCATGGGAGGTAAGACTGTTGTCCTGGTCATGGTTTCACTTCCCAGGGCCCAACTGTACCATGGTTTCCTTCTGCCTCATCTATTTCCTTATTCCTGTAAATCACTGATACAGGCACCTCACAGTCAACATCTGTCAAATGATGCATCAGCACACATGGGTCAGGCTCTGACTTCTCGGCCAGGCTGGCCACTTGACATTTCTGCCACCATTTTCCACCAGTCCCTCCTCTGGAGAAAGTAATTTTGTGCCTCAGAGGTCTGCACTTCCCTGCAAACTCCCGATGACTCAAGCCCACCAACCCACCACACATGCTCAGATCTTTCCATGCCTCCCAAGCTGCTTGTAATGAAAATCTGTGTCACATATACAGAGCTGTTAACTGCACTGTTTTGCCAAGGCTACTCAGAGAAACAGGAGGAAATGTGCAGGCCCTGTGCACAGCTTATTTTAGCTTCTTTGTTCCAACAACCCACAGATTCACACCTCCCATTCTCTTGCTATCAACAGTATTTTTGCCATATACAGAAATGTCTTAACATCTTTCTCAGTTCAGTTGTTCATTTGAGGTCAGTTTAAAATCTCTAAGATGATTTGCTTAGATTTTTTTAAGTTCCTAAACAGCGTCTCAGTCAAAGCTCTGTCTGTCTGCTGTAAACTTCACTTGTAGTAGTCTGAATTCCCCTTACTGTCAGTGTATTATTCACTCCCCATAAAAGCCTCCTGAGACTGGATAATTCTCTTTATTTTTAATGCCTATTGCCTTATCCAGAGCTTTCAGTGGTTCTTCTTCATTTTATACTAGCTCCAAAACAGGGTCTGGTCCTTTATCAAGGAAACAGTCTCTGAAAATTGGAAAGAGATCAAATTTTTCACAAACTAACATACTTTTTTGTGGCTTTTTGAGCTTTTTATTTAATCCATACTGTTTACACATCTTGCTTTTCCTCAGGGTGCAGTACTTGCAAAACTTCTGTCCTATTTAAAATCAACCATTTGTGCTCAGGGCACAGAGTTGAAAACCAGAACCGAACACCCATCTATCATCAGAAATATCTCCCCAAACAGCACAATTTGGAGGGGAGGAGTGAGGGGCCGTGCATCTTCCACTTGCCAGTTCCCATTGCTGCTGAAGCACCCCTCAGTTCTCTGCGTTTCTGGAGACTGGGCAAGGTGTCTCGCCCCCTGATCTGCACCATGCCTCTGCTCAGGGTATCTCCTTAGGTCGCCTCTTACTAATCACCAACAGGGACTGGAATTGTCCTGTTACTACTCCAACCTGCCCTTTCTCTAATGAGAACAGCCACACATAACAAAATAGGGACACTTCCAAGGACAATGTGAGTGATTCCATGCATCACTAAATACAAGCAGAGACTGCCAAGGTAAAGCATACACAAGTCAACTTTTGCAGGGCAGTCCTTTATGCAGAGTATTTAAAGATTTAGATGGCAAATTCCTGATGATTTCAAATTAAATCCAGTATTAGCACTCTTTGAGGATCTGGATCATTCCCTAGAGGCTGAAATAGTAATTAGGATGGATGGGCATTGCATGTCATACTACCACCACCGAGTCTGTGGTAGACAGAATGCATTCTGTAAAGAGCTAAACAGCAATGAAGAGCTCTGTAAAAAGCCCTGACCTTTCAGGGAATTACAGCGTTCATTCCCCTTTGATGTGCTGTGCTTCTCTTGTGCCTCTAAAATCCTATAAAGCAAATTAGGAATATTCCCTTCTACAAGCTGCGCAGAGGCCAGCAAAGAATGATGGTGAAAAATCTCTCATGTATTTCCTGGGATCTCAGTCATTCCTGGGACACAAAATCTCTGCTAACCATGAGCCTGAGTCACAACACACAGATATCTGCAGTCCAGAAAGTGTTGAGTGTCTTTCTCTCCCTGCTGTGTGTCTCACCTGCATTGTATCCAGCACAGCCCACGATTCAAAGCACTTTCTTTGCAAGGTTTTTCCTGCTACAGCCCAGAAACCTGTAGCAAGGCAAAGCTGCACAACAGCCAACCCTCAGTCACACTGCAAACATATCAGGTCCCAGCAAAGCTGAAGAACTCGAATTCTGGAGCAGAAAATGAGCCTCTGACCCCACACGTGGGGTTATCTGCCAGCCTAGCTTCCTCCTGGGCTCCTAACAAGCTCTGCCCTCCCTCCACAACCTCTTGGTAACTGCCAAGAGGAAACAACACAGCTGTGTGCAAGGGCAATTTCTTCCTTCCTTGTCCCTCTGGGGTTTGGTCTCTTTAAGATGTGTGCACAAGAGTCTCATTAGTCAGGCTAATCAGCAGTAGTAAGCACTGTTTGCAGGTGTGAGCTCTGTGGGCAGAAAGGCTGAGGAAAGTGGAATTGCCATGTTAGGAATATAAGCACAGGTCACTCTTCCTCTTCTGCACCTGTCTTCCAGGTGTAAGGGCAGGAGTGGCTCTGGGCAAGGATTTGGGAGAAGACAGGTCTGATCTCCACAGCTATTCTGGGACAGAGGAAGATGAGGAACACATCGCAGAGGAACTCAAGCCACGAAGTATTAAAGGAGGAAGGGAAGGAGAGGGACCCAACACGTTAAATGAGTTGAGTTCCATGAAGGTCAGGGCTAGTAAGAACAAGGATGAGGAAGGTAGGACAAGGAGAAACAGATAGGGAATGCAGGGACATGATACCCCACAAAGGATGACATAGGAAAACAAGTGAGGGCTGGCTTGCTTTTCCCTTTCTGGACACAATTAGTCCCAAAACAGGAGCTCTGGGGAGGGTGCCAGTGCTTGGATCAGAGCTGGAAGACTCCCATTTTAGGAAGAAAAAGCTTTAAAGCAGAGCAGTTTATCGCCTTTCCATGGTGAGGCCCAGGAAAGGGACAAGGGTGATCTCTCCACATTCATCTGAGCTTTTGTGGTCTTGCAGTAGAAGACAGGACAACCTCCAGTGTGCTGGGGAAGAGGAAGAGGGTCTTTATCCTTACACCCTTAGGAAGAGGAAGCTGAGGATGCAGGAGGGGATCTGGTATGGTGTGGATGCTCATGGACTCATAGCAGCATCCATTGTAAATGCGCTACATGACGAGCAGAATTGTCATGGTAAATACTGGGTGAGGCTAATGATAGATGGTGCCACCTGAAATATCACATCACAGCAAATGTCCCATACTCTGCAGGGCATCCTGGGCAGGGCAGGCTGGGATTACAGCATGTCCCCTAGCACAAGAAATAATCAGTCACTTCACTGTAGTATTTCAGTGCTTTGTGGTGGGCCCTGTTTGGCTATTGGGGCCTAATGGGGATGCCAGGGAGAGTATCTACTACAACAATAGAATCATTTGGTTGGAAAGGACCTATAAGATCATCAAGACCAACCCTTCCCCCAGCTATGTCAAGGCCACCACCATGTCCCTAAGTGTCACTTCTACACATCTTTCAAGTACATCATGGGATGATGAATCACACACTTCCCATCATTCTGATTCCTTCTTCTTCAAACACATCAAAAAGCATCTGAACTTCCCTGACAGAGGTGTGAGTTTCTCTAAGTGTTCTTATAAGCAGCCAATGCTGGCAGGATATCAAGATCTTAGCTTATGTAACTGTCCTTCATGATTCTTGACAATAGTGTCAGAGATCAGATTAATTTAGGTATGGAGGTATAGATCTGAGGTCTAACACAAGAGATTTTGCTTTTCCTTCATGGCTCTATGCAGAGCTAACAGCACAGCTCAGGTCTGAGGTGGTTCTTTCCAACTGCTATGCAACAAGAAAGAGCCTGTCAGATGAAATAAATCCAAGTTTACATGGAGGAGAAAGTCCTTTTTCACCTCACAGCACTCTCAGAGAAAACTCACAGAGAGGAGCTTCTGCCATCCCAACAAGAAGATAAGTAGAATAGTGGAATCACAGAATACCCTGAGTCGGAAGTGACTCACAAGGATTATTGAACTCCTGGCCCTGTGCAGGACCATACCCCAGAGTCACCATGTACCAAGAACTCTGATGCAAACGTGACTCCTCCAAGCACTTCACCTGTGTACTTTTCAGTAGAAAAAGTCAAAGAGCAAGGACTAGTCTGAACTCCAGTCCCAAAAGAAGGATTCATGGGAATGTCTTGAAGGCCTTGAAGGAGACCCCTTGGCTTCTATTTAAATCCCTCAGTAGACTTTCATAAGACCTTCCTTAAAGCAACCAAACAAATTTCCATCTATGTGGTTCAAGTACCCAGGAGTAAAATAGCAGCAAATGTTTTTGTTTAGAGCAGTTTTGCTTCCATCTCCTCCAAAAGAGGACTCTAAAACAGGCCTAGAAGTGCTTGTTTGTCTCTACAGATGAAGAAAAGTGGAAATTGCTGCAGATCAGTTAAACAGATTTCCCCAAGAGACTTGCCCAGGGGAAGTCCATATGGGAGTAGGGCATGGCATGAAAGCCTTGGGCCAGAGCCCAGCCGTTGGCTCATCTGTCCTTTGATCCCACAGTCAGCATCTCTCCAGAGAAGAATCCTTATAAATTCATTCCTGAAGTTCATTGGACAGGAGCTTACACCAAAGCCCAGTATCCAACCCCTTGATGTTTTGGGTAGCTTGGAGACTGCCCAAATCCTGTCTTCCCAGGGAAGGCCTCTCTTGATTGATTGTATTTAGAGTTAGAAATGCTGCCTTGCCCGCATTGCTTAGAAAACACGGTGTGCTCAAGACGCCGGTTCAAACGGACTTCTCTGCACAGCTGCCCATTTGCAGAGCATGTGGTGGGAATCTGTTGATAGGCTCTTGACAGAAGTTATGGCTTGTTTATCTGGTAGCTTCACTTTGTGCCTCCTACCCAACCCGGAAACTCTTCCTCTTCTAACCTCTTGGCCTGCTACTATACACAGAATCATCTACACGATAATTTTGGTAACCATGACTCATCTTACGACAAACATTGCATAAAGCAAACAGATTTGTATTGTCATAATTAAAGCAAACGATTGGGTGGTTTATCCATACAATCCTAACAGTTCTGCCACTGTTAGTACTACACCTGACCTGCTGAGGTTTCAGTAAGTCACTGTAGGGTGTATTAACCCATGGAATATCAAAACAGGCACAACTTGGCTGTTGCTCAAGGGTGAAAGGACTTGGAAGCCAGATGGACTTCTAAGACTACTGATTGCCTAATGGAGGTGAGAAAGCCTCTCCCAGTCATCCCAGCATCAACTCATTTAAACTGGAGCCCCTTTTTCAGGAGGCTGCAGTTCTGCTCTAATTTCTCTGAGGTTTCTAGAAGATACATCTCCTTCTTTGTCTTTGCAGTGTTACATTCCAAAGCCACAGATATTTGCTCTTTGTCTAAGAGATAACTACACCCAGAGATGCCAGACCATTTTTTTCCCAGCAAAGGTATTGTAAACAACCCCCTCTTCCTGCATTCCAAAAAAAAAAAATTAAATTACTCTGTCTCTCTTCCTATGAAGTGTGTTTCCAGGGTCAGGCTTTCTGGTGGTTATTTGCTGAGCTTCTTCAGGTGTCTCAGCTGCCTTTTCCAGGTCGAGGCATGACAGAAAGATGAGAATAGGGAACAGAGGAGAGTTAGTCCACCAGTTGATTTAAAGTAAGTTAAACCCCTTCTTTACACTGGGGCAGAAGTGGGGTGATACAAATGGACTGAGGAACACAGTTGATATTCCAGGACACAGGAGCACAGTGCTTCCACATGCACCACCCTGAGCTCCAGATCTGCCAGCATCAATGAGCATCCTTAACATTTTTTGCTTCCTTTCAGCCACCACACAATCTGTCTAGACCTGCCCAGCAAAGCCCACATATTCTGCACACTTGGCAGCCACGTGTGAAGCCCTCCCAAGCCCAGGCAGATTGGAGGAGCGGGTGGGAGGTGGTTCTCTGTATGTTGTTTCTACAGCTGCCATGTCTTAATACCAACAGCAGCAGCTGCCAGTACAAGGGATGTGGATGTGCCACTCGTAACTTAACTTTCATGAACAATAGCACAGCTGTTTTTGCTGCAAAATGCTGGGAGGCAAGAAAAATCAATTGGTTCTGCCATGAGTATCCTGGAGGGTTATTTGTCATCAATGCTGAGTGAGGGAGCAGCAGAATCCCCAGGACAGATGCACAGAGGAGGGTAGGACACCTGCACAGAACATAGCTGTGCAGGTAAGGGTGCCAAATGTGTGTTTGCAGTACTGTGTGATGGACAAACAGGGTAAGGAGCTGGCAGAGGCAGTTGCAGGGAAGTTCTTTTGTCTGTGGCAGGCAGCAGGGGCCTGTGCTTTGTTTAATATACCCTCAAATTCCTGCTATGTGATGCAGATAAGACATCACCCAGATCCCAATCCAGCACCCACTAGCAGCCAGGGAGGATTTCAGAGGAGTGTCTAGTGTCTGTTCTGGACCATTCCTGGAGGTCCTTCTCACTTGTAGCTCCAGAGACATGGTGGAGTTGGGGACTTTGCAAAATCCCCTCTCTGAGGACCCCAGCACCTGCCTGAACACCTGAGGACACAAACACCTAAAAAGCAGGAAAACAAATTCACAATAAATCCAAAAGAGACAAGTTTGTGCAACTATGTGTTTGTGTATGCATGTGGTGAGAGAAAAAATTATTCAATGTGACTGGGGAGAGGATTCACAGACACTCACCATAAGGCACAGACCCTGAAGAGACCAGGGAGATGAGAAGCAGGACACAGGTACATTGCGGAGGTGTGGGGTGAAAGCAAGAAGGAAATTAAGGCACAGTCTCTGCATTCAGGTTCTAATGAAAGATGTCAGGAGTTTATCTATGCCACATCCAAGGGTGTCCTAAAGGGGTCTGGGGAGGTTCCCCCTTGCCAGGAGTGTTTATGGTGGGAGAGCAGACAGCAGCATGGGCACCAGCAGATGACATGAGCAGGTCAAAATCACAAACTTTTGTGTGGGAGGGAACTTTATAATGCAACTTCACTGGAGAAGGAGAGCCCTTCATTCTCTCTCCAGTTCCCCTCAAGGACAAAATTTCTTTCTGTACATGGCAGGGTACAATTTTTTTCCCTGCCATCAGCAAAAACCTTTCACAGATTAAATATGTTCTAATAACTCCATAGGGGAAACTCTTTATCCAGCTTGAAGTGCATAAAATCACAGGAAACAGCCTGCCTGAGGGCTTTCCTCAGCAACTGGAGAAAAGATAAAGCTGCTTGGACACAGGTGTAAATATCCCATCGGTTCTTTTTAGACTTGGGCTTTATGCTGTGAAGTCTCATCCTTTTTGCCTACAGCAGGACCAGAGGATGCTCAACACCAGGCAGAATTGGTGTTACAACTGTCCTGGGTATTGCACCAGAACAGCTGCTCCATTTGGCCCAGGTCCTTTCATCTGTCAATGCTTTCACAGCCCTTCCCAGCTGGAACCTATAGAATATATTGTTTTTGATTAACATGTAGAGTTAGTTTTTCCTGAACAGCATTTTGACCTAGGTTTCACTTTTAAAACCCCCATACATCTGTGTGGGGAGGGGCACAGGACTATGTCAGGCACACAGAGGGATAAAGGGCCCCAGGTGGGCAGGTAAATCACGGCTAAGTGCTTGATTTTATTTTTGAACTTCAGTTCCAGTGCTCTTAGTCTCCAATTCCTCAGAAGCGCTGTTCTGCACTTATATCCTTGTTACAGTCATCCCCCCCTCTCCTCTCACCCATTCTCACTCACAACAGTGAACTGGAACCCAGCTCTTCCTGCCCAGAAGTGGGACACTAAAACTGGGCTTCTCCAGCAACCCCAAGGCTGCTCTGCACCAGTAAGTTCAATGTCTTGTCAGCTTCCACCAGCCCTGTACACAGCAACTGGCCAGGAATCCCCAGCCTTGGCTTCCCTCCCACAGCTGCATTTGCCAAGGCAGCATCCACAGGGAGAACCATCACAGGAGTTGTCCCCCAGAGTTCTGGAGCAGCTCAGAGCACCTCCACACCAACTTTGCTGTGTTTAAGTAACTTTCCCAGGACCACTTAGGATACGTTGCTTGGTCCAGGTGGCTGGTATCCCTGTGCAGAAGGAATCTTTCCTTCTTCCCGCATCTCTTCCCTTCCCACGGGAACAGGATGCCCCAGTGACAAGACACTGTATTGCATCCTTCCCTCATATGAACATTACTGGTTACAATTACTGTTTAGGGAAATTTTATAAACACATACAGCAGGTTTAAGCTTTCTTTTTATTTGTTTTAATTAAGTACTTGTGGATAACGAAATTACAAACTTCTCAAAAAAATTTAGCAGTAAACCTAAAGATTTAAACAAGGTCAAGAAATAATAATCTTTTTCCTTGGAAAACCTCTTTTAGATTTGTAAACTCAAACAGGATGGGAAGAGGGAAGTTTGCTGAATTTCCCCAAGAGACTTCAATGACCCACCATTATCTCTGCATTACACTGGTGCAAGGCAGGGAGGATCTGCTTGCACCATCCTTTTCTACAGCTTTTTTGGATATTCTGCAGCAGAATGATTTCAGCAAATAGCATGGCAGTGGTTTAAGAGGTCTGACGCTGCCAGCCAAGTAGTGACCAAACCAACCACCGCCCTCTGCTGAACGCAGCCTGGAATCCCCATGGAGCTCCCAGTGGTCCGGAAAATTACGGTCAAAATCCTATTTTGCTGTGAGGATGGAAAAACTCACACTATTCCCTCAGATCATGAATCTTCCCTTCATGTCACCTGCCAAAATCCTATAAGTTCATGGCTTCCATGTTGTATTCCTACTGCAGTGATGCATCTTTACAGCTCATTTAAGTATCTCCTTCAACCTCAGAATATTAATCACTCTGTTAACTAACTCAATTCAGTTTCCCTCACTACAAGAGCTCAAGGAGCCCTGGGTGTTTCCTCATGCACACCTTGGTGTGCTGAAGGCCACAGAAACCCCTCGTAGGGTCTCCAGTTCACTGCTGGCAACACACAGCATTGTTTGCTCATGGCCTTGGACAGTAAGCACCGGGGAGACTGTACCCCAAATTCTGTGCTCAGTTTTGGGCACCTCGTGACATGAAAGACATTAGGGGCTGGAGCAAGTCCAAAGAAGGGAAATGAAACTGAGGAAGGGGCTGGAGCACAAGTCCTGTGGGGAGTGGCTGAGGGAGCTGGGGGGCTCAGCCTGGAGAAAAGGAGGTTCAGAGGGGACCTTATCGCTCTCTACAACTCCCTGACAGAAGGTTGTAGCCAGGTAGGGGTCCATATCTTATTCCAAGTAACAAGAGGCGGAACAAGAAGAAATGGGCTCAAGTTGTGCCAGCATAGGTTTAGGTGGGAATTAGGAAAAATGAAAAGGATGGTCAAGCATTGGAACAAACTGCCCAGGGAAGTGAAGGATACACAGACTTGGAGGCATTTAAAGGACACGTAAATGTGGCACTTAGGGATGTGATTTTGGGGACTTGGCAGTGCTGGGTTAATGGTTGAACTTAATGACCCTAAAGGTCATTAAGTTTTTCCACCTAAATGATTCTATGATTCTGTGATTTCTTACCCCCCTCAGAGGTTGTTGAATACCTGTCCCCAGATCCCTGAGGGTCAGTCACCACCACCCCAGGGCAGTCCGTGCTTGGGGACCTCTGCCATGGCTGGAAATGGTGGCCAGAGCTGCATTTAGGCGAAGACAGAGGGTGGGGAGGCCCTGGCACAAACTGCCCAGAGAATCTGTGGCTGCCCTACCCGTGGAAGTGCTCCAGGCCAAGCTGGACAGGGCTGGGGGCAGTCTGGTGCTGGACAGAGCACCTTTCGGGCACAGCAGCGGCAGGAGGCTGACGCTCAGCCTTGTCAGGGAGAGGGCAGCTGCCGGGCGTGTCCCCGCTGTCAGCAGTCTGACAGGCCCCGCACACGGCCCGGGCCGGCCCAGCCCCTGGCTCTCCCCCGCCCCGGCCCAGGCGGGGCTCGGCGCTGCTCCGGCCTAACCCGGGCCCGGAGGGAGCGCGGCGGGACGGGCCCGGCGGCCCCCGCCAGGTGGCGCTGGCGGCGAGGCCGAGGCGGAGAGCGGCGGCCCCTCAGCGACGGGCCCGGGCCTCGGCCCCCAGGGACAGGATCTCCTCTATCCTGTCCCCTCTGGAACAGGACCCCCGGCCCCTTGATGTGGGCACAACGTCCCCTCAGTGACCGGATCGTCATTCCCGCAGTGGTGGGCTCAGACCTCGTCCCCTCAGTGACCGGACCGCCATCCACTTAATGGTAGGACTCCCTTCTGTGCACAAGGGGTTCAGAGTACATCCTCTGAGGCAGAACTCTCACTCTGTTCCTCAGTTTGGGGGCCTCAGATCATGTCCCCTCAGAGACAGGATACTCCTGCTCTGCAGAGGGGCTCAGGACACACAAGGCAGGACACCTGTGGTGGGGCTCACACCTTGATCTCTCAAAGGCAGAACCCACAGACCCTCGGTGGAGTGCCCAGACTGTGTCTCCTGTGAGGCAGGAGCAGCCTGCCCTGTGGCGGAGCTCAGCCCACATCCCCTCAGGGGCAGGACCTGCTCCATTCCTCGGTGGGTTGCTCAGAGCTCTTTCCCCCAGAGGCAGGACCCCAGTTCTGTCCCCTCAGAGCCAGGGTATTGGAGCTCTCTGGACACTCCTCCAGCTGCCCGTAGTCAGCAGCAGGACCCACACCAGCTGTGGGTGCATGTGGAAGCACTGTGCTCCTGTGTCCTGGAATATCAACTGTGTTGACAGCTGTGGGCAAGGCAAAAACCACTGTGACCGTGGCCATAGTGAGAAGCACAGGGTCAGCAATAGAGGGAGCCCACAGATGCTCTGGGCAACCTTGCTTCCCTCAGCCTGTGACACAGGAAAGAGAAGATTTTCCTCTCTTTGCTCACTATACATAACATAGCTGAGTTGTGCCCCATTGCTCAGCTGCTCTGGGCGTTGAGCAGCCTATGTGCTCCCAAAACCAGCAGCAGTCAGGCACAGGACATGGGCCGGGCTGGGAATTGTCTTTGGGCGTGTTCACAGCTGGGAGTTGGCTTTGGGTGATGCTGTGCAGGGGTAGCTCCTCTAGCCAAGCACTGGAGGAAATGTCAGCCTGCTACAGACCCTTCTCCTGTAGGGGTGCTGCTGGCAAATTTACAAGAAAGGTTCTGTTCTTGCCTTGGCAAGTGCTTGTATAAATGCCATGGGATAGCTCTGGGATAACCTTCCCCACTACAAATCCTTCCTTTCTATTTGCTGAAGCCCCAGGCTGGTCTGAATGACCCCTTTCATCCTGTAGCCACATGAGGAGGTCACTCTCTATGTCTTGACTTGTTTGCTGAGCCATGTTCAGTGTCCCAGAAACAGCTGGCTAGAGCTGCTGTCATGGTCTGGAATGCATCCACTCCAGGGACAACTGATCCAAGCCCAGGCCTCCAAGAGAACTGTGCTTATCCAGCATGGGTGCACTGCTGGATCCATGACTGGGAAATGCCCTGGGTCAGTCACATCACTGGAGCATGCATGGGAATATTTTTTCATCTCCAATACAAACCTGCACAGTTACACACTGCACTAGACTCTGACAGTTTCCCGTCTGAAACTGTTTCATTTGTCATCTTCTTGAGCTGCAAGTAAATCAGAGGGGGGGGGAAATGCTATGGCTTGTCCCTTCCATTCTCAAACACAAAGTGCTCCTGGTTAGGCAGTGCCTGCATCAGGAATTTCCTTTGGGTTACCAAGTCACTGCGGAAGGAAAAGGTTCTGATGGAAATAAGTCACCACACACTAGTCCTGGGAACCACTTACCTTGGAGCACAGAGCTCCAAAATAGATCACCATGGTCACCTTGTGCATTGTCCCCATGTAAGTGCATGTCTGAAAAAGCTCCCAAAAAGCTCTGTTCAGGGTCTTGCTCAACTACAGCCCTTCATGGGCATCCCCAGCAGTTCACAGTCAAGAAAAGACTTGAAATGTAAAGGGCTTAAAGGCCTCCAAGTATAATGTGCCGTTGCAAAAAGGCAAGAGACAGCAAGTATGTTGCCAAGGTCATGGATCCATGTCAAATGATGTCACCCACTCTCTGCATTACAGAGAAGGAAGGACCCAGCCCAGTTCCTCTCTGACGTTAGGTCTGACTCTGGGACAATTTTTGGGTGTGAGAGTGAGTTGGGCACTCAAAACATTTTTTCCTTCTTCTAAAAGAACAAATGGAGTGCTCAACCTTGCCTCAAGCTAATTTTGATGTGAGTCCATCCAATGCTAACTGGGAAAGGAGAGAAAAAATCCCAGGAACAAACTGAACCTGAAGTGAAGTTCCCCATTCCTCCTGGCAGAAACCCTGAAACATGAGAATAATCAAACCCAGTGAAAATGGCACATAACAAACTGAGAACAGCAATGATCATCTCCTTCCAATGCTTTCCTCACAATATCGATAAATTCCACACCCTCACTCTGGCAGTCCCTGTGCAGTCCTTTCCTCACCTTTACCCCTTGTACACTGAAAGGGGCTTGGTGCCTTTCTTTGGAAAGGTTTCCTAAAAAGTCTCAGAGGCTTAGAAACACTATTCTCCTTCCCAAGCTGAAGATGTCCACGTCCAATTTATTCCCACTTGATCCTCCACTGGTTCCATGTTTTTACATAAATATGTCTTTTACCACAATATATTTAATATAAATACTTCCTTTTCACCCAGACTTCTTTTGCTTTGGTTACAAACAGCATATTTCAGCTTTGGTTGCCTAAGTGTTTTGGACACTTGTAACAAAAAATACATCTTGCTTTCCCTGATCCAAGTATAGTCTGAATCTCCTGAGGCTGTGCTGCACTCTGCTGTGGACCTGCTTGTAATCCTCAGTGCTTAATTCCTCCTTGTTTTTCCTAAGGAGTGGAAATTTCTGCAGTTCAAAATGCATCAAGAGAGACAATATTTCCCTTATCCCACTCCTGTCTCTCATTGCACATAGCTCTGTCCATGACACGCAGCTTGCCACAAAGCCATGAGGCATCAATATACTGGGAATATTTTTTGACGTTCCTTTCCTAATCCATTTGAACCCCTTACAATTTGACAGGTCAGGCAGACCTAACAGGTTTTTCTCGCAGCTGGCAGAGCAGAACAGAAGAGCTCATCCCCCTTTAAGCAGGACCCAAAGGACCAGAAGGCCATATCAGCCTCCAGCCCTGTGAAATGCATGATTTGGTGGGGTCAGGGAGACAATCGCCAATAATCCCGGAGCCTTTCCCTCTAATTCACACTCACGAGGACAGGGCACGTAACCTGCCTGTGACTCATCTCGTTCTCAGGCAAAGTGCTGCAAAGGAAGGACACTCCAAATGGCTCAGAACAAAGCTCAGCTGCTTCACTCAAAGTAAAACAGGAGAAGGAGAGGCAGCTGCAGAGTTGTTTCCAAACAGATCCACAATGATATAGTGACACAGCAACTCATACAAGTCCAAAACGGAGCACAGATCTGACATAACCAGCCTCTTTTACGACCCAGCCTAAGAAGGGGAGCAGCTCACCTGGCTGAAGATTTGATCTGTTTCTGAGTGACAAGTCAATGCAGAAAAACGTGGCAATGCATCAGTCAGAAAGAGTGGTGTGCAGCAGCCATATAACTCAAAAACCTGCCCCCTCTCTTCTTTTCTGCAGAGTTCTGTCCCATAGGTCAGCACAGGTTGTTATTTCCGAGGCAGAGGAGTCCCCAGCCTTGCAGATGAAGTGTAGAAACCATGGAGGAAGTGCAGTGAGTGGTTACATCTGGCTAAATATCCATGTGGAGAAATGGAATCATTACCACCTTGGCAGTGTTGTCCATCAGAGCTCTGGGGTCTCCTATACCCTCTACCCTAAAACACTAACCCAGCCTGGTAGATACTATGGTTTTCTCAGTATACTGACAGCTTGCTTAGACCACATTGAGTTTCTATGTCTGCACTGTGAAAACTAAAGTAACTTTATTTCTAAGCAGTTTCATTCACTTTGTCCTAGTTTAATGCATGCACTTTCAATTCACCCCTTGGGTAGTCAATTTAAAATGCAAAGATGTTTCTGCAGAGATGAGGTCCTACCTAACTGCCCTGTGCTAGTGCCTTGGCACACATCACAGGCTTCTTTCTCTGCGCTTTAGTTTAGCCTGGAAGTAGAAGCCAAGGCATCACTGGAAACTCCAGCAGAAAGGTGTAACCTGGCTAGTATTTGTAAGGTGCTATCTACATCCTAGCTGAGACAATTTCAACATAAATATTGACTGTATTTATTCTCCCATACATTTGCTCACACAGGACCCACCTAATCCTCTTCCCACTCACATCCATCTAGTGAGCTGAGCCCAACCCTTTAGAACTGAGTTGATGCCAAAGCTGTAGTGTAGGAGGGCAGACAGACATGGGGAGAAGGGCAAATACAGCTACAGCTATCTAGGGAGAGGAGCTGGCATAAGCCAGCAGGAACAGAATGAATGAGGCAGGGATGTTGGGTAGAGCAGGCGAGTCCCTCTGAGACTATGGGGTTGCTGTCAAGTCTGAGGCCGTGGTGGTTGAAGGGAAGAGGAAAGTGCTAACAGCTCAGAGAGCAACGGACAGAATGCTCTGGTCAGACTCACTCAAAACTCTGAGTCCATCCTTTGTATGTAGGGAAATGTGGTGGAAAAGGATCCTCCTTCCCTCCCTAAGGAGACAACACTCAAGTCAAACTCACCAGTAGAGAGTGGCCCCAGCCAAAGACAAGGAAGAAGAAAAAGCATTAGTGATTTTCATGAACAGGCCCTGCTGCATCCCAAATAATCTTTCTTGCTGAGAGTACAGGAGCCAGCAAAGCTTAGAATCACAAAATCATAGAATATCTTGAGTTGGCTTCATGTAATTCCCTGGGTCCTGTAACTGGTCATCAGAAGAAAGACACTGATGCTGTCCCTCCACTTCCCCTTTTGAGAAAGCTGTAGTTTGTGATGAGGACTATCCTCAGTCTCCTCAAAGCTGAATAAGCCAAGTGACTTCAACTAGTCCTAGTAAGGCTTCCCCTACAGACCCTTCACCATCTTTTGGATGCTCTCTAACAGCTTAATATCTTCCTTGAATTGTGGTGCCCAAAAAAACAAAAAGTGCACACAATATTCAAGGTGAGGCTGCCCTAGTGCAGAGCAGAGTGGGACAATCCCCTCCTTGATGGCCCCAGGACAGGGCTGACCCTCCTGGCTGACTCACATTCAGCTTTCCATTGACCATGACCCATAGGTCTCTTTCTGCAGCACTGGTCCCAGGCTGTCCATACATCCAGGGTTCTCCCATCCCATGTGCAGAACCCATCACTTGCCGTTGCTGAACTTCATATGGTTGGTGTTTGTCCAGTCCTCTATTTCATCAAAATCTCTCTACCTTTGACAGAATCAACAGCTCCTCCCAGTTTAGTTGCCAGGGTCATTCTTCTTGCTCTTCTTGAAAACTGAGACAACATTTGCCAGCTTCCAGCCCCTGTTGCATGTAGATCCTACCAAAACAGAGAACATGATGGATATCTTCAGGAGGGCTATTAAGCATGCAAAGGGAAGCTCACAGTGAGATGAAATGAGGTACTGTATTTTTTAGAGTGTAAATTATGCCTCTCCTTGTACATCATATTTCCCACAGATTGGAAACTGCATTCTCAGGAATGTCCAAGCTGATCTGTATCTCCATAAAAGCTTAGTCTTCATTAAACCAAGGAAATGCATCATTTGAAGGAAGCCTTTGTGCACTCCAAACACAAACTTCTCCAAAATCACCCTCAGCTGAGACAAACTGCTCCAAGACTTCACCCTTCTGCTGCAGTACAAGCAGCCACAGTGTTTCAGCTGACATTCTGGTTCTGGGAGAAGGTTCAAGTCTGCCCAGGGTTATAACCAATAAGTGAAATTAGCAGTGGCTTCATCTCAGTTAACCTCAAATTGCCTCTGTCTACACAGACATGCCTTGAAGCAGTTGAACTCGAGCTTTCCCTTGGCACTGGATCAAGCACTATGGATTTGCATTTGAGTTTTAGCTCATACTTCACATAACATTTATGCAGACAACAGGCATATATGAGCACTCACCATCAGCTTCCCTTCCTTCTTCCTGTTTCCACAGCAAATTGGCAAGGAGTGTTTCTGACAGGTTTTTGAAGCCCAAATGGTCACAATAAATAGGTATGTTATTAATAAACTACTAAGGCTATAGGAATAAAAATAAGAACATGCTACTGAGCTGTAAAACTCAGATTCAGCCTACATAAAATCTTGACCTTTAGAGGTCCCTTCTGACCCAAATTATTCTATGATTCTATGCAAGCCCCTCCTCACACAGCGCAAGACTTCACTGTGCACAGAGGTTGTATTCACATGTGACACGTGGTTACCACAGGTGAAAAATTAGAATACTTGCAAATCATTCCCTTCACCCCCATCATTCCCAGCATTCTATGGCACAGAGGTCACTGGACTGCCTTTAGAGATTTAGTTTCACCCACTGGGTCCCACTGCCTTCCCCACTGAGAGACACAGGCAGTTGGAAAAGTCAGTGGTGCTCTGGAGAGCCTGGGAGTTTGGTTCATTGCAAGCTGGTGTTGGAGCTGGTGATGGAGTTTGTTTATAGCAATGTCGACAACTCTTCATTCTTGCAAAATAAAGCTGTGGGTGTATCATGGCCACATCTCTATGGCTGCCCTAAAACTGGCAGCAATACCTTGCTGAGTTGTGCAGATGTAAGAAAACACACAGAGAAAATTACTTGATGCAGACAAGGACAGAGTCGTGCCCTGTGCCTTCCCAGATCTCCAGGATGTTGTTCAGCACAAGACCCTGTGTTTCACCCCACCAAGCTCTGCAGAAGAACATCCTTGCTGTCATCAGTGATGTGCTACAAAACTTCAGCAAGTGACAAGGCTCTTTGGGATCTGGCTAGAGAAATTCAGACACAGGCCAAAAGTGGAAGGTAGCCTACATGGAAAACAAGTCCTGCTGAGAGATACCCGCCTTCATTCTCTTCTTTTGGGGATCTCAGCAAATTTGAGCAGTCCATAAAAGTGATACAAACTGAATGATGGCTGGAGGAGGTGGCAGAAATCTGTCTCAGAGGTGAGCACAGGCTGAGCTACAGCAGATGTCTGCTTAGACATCAGTTAGACAAAACCCTCTTTTGTCTCTTTCCTTACAAAACCACAGTCAGATAAATATCAAGATCTTTTGATGTTCCTGAAGTACTGGGGGGTCTTGGCAAAAGACACAGTGAGATGTCTGGGACTTGTTTACCTGGTGCATGCATGTGGTAGTTCAACAGC
Organism: Zosterops lateralis; assembly: GCF_965231275.1. Taxonomy (NCBI): domain Eukaryota; kingdom Metazoa; phylum Chordata; class Aves; order Passeriformes; family Zosteropidae; genus Zosterops; species Zosterops lateralis. Next base: position 153,482,301 of record NC_139762.1, read on the forward strand.
ATTTCTCAGATCAAAAGGAGAGGTTAGGCCTTTTGTATTCCAAGTCCACAAGGTCTGAAATCCCCAAAGCCCTTCATTTCTGTTGATTTAGCACTTCCTTTGTGCTGATTTTTCATTTCCGTCTGAAAACCTTCACCTTTGGATTCAGGTGCTACGATGTGAATCAGATGCTGTCAAGAAATAACAATATCTGTCCTCTTAAAGTGACAGTGTATCCCTTGCTTTTAAAACAAGAATCATTGGCATTGATATATTTCACAGTTACAATATTACTGCCTGCTGATCCCATTCCTCTTCAATCTGTCCCCTTTCCCACTGTCCTTCTGGACACATGAACATTTGCAGATTATAATCCTGTTTCCCTGTCTTCTGATAAATCTTCCCAGAGTCAACCAGGTACCCATATGTCTCCTTGCAAGGACTGTTTTCTACCTTTTCTTTCCTTTCAAACCATTGTGTCCTGGAAAAATATCTACATCTATCACTGCTGCTAAATTTCAGACCATCTTTCTCAGTTCTCTCTAGAGACTGCAGGTTCCCACCAGCCTTAGCCTGCCCTATGGCTCCACAGCCGTAAGAATGGCAGCTCCTGTTGTTTCAAAAATGATTTACAGCAGAGGCAAAACAGTAGGCAGGAAGATGCTCACAGAAACTTCCTGAGACTCCTTTCCCTAGCAGCTTCCAAGCCCTTAGGACCCAGCAGAGGCATCTGGAAGACACCTGTGCCTCTAAGCCCTTCAGAAACCCTGTGGACTATCTCTGCCTGTCTGAGCATTCTCACCACATCTTTGGGCAATGAGGGACTGAATGGGCTTACTGCTCCTCTAGCAGACATAAAGCACACATTGCACACCTCCCTATCTTTTTGCCTTGTCCTGTTTATAAGAAAGGATGTCAGTGTCAGGCACTCTTCACTCACTTGGCTGCACTGCTTGGCAAAGGAAAGGTGCTGGATCAGAGGCTGCCTGTTTTTCCTCTCCTAAATCCCTGGTACTACACCTCATGGAAACTTCAGCCCACACTCTGAGCTGGCACAAATGGCTATAGCACCATCAAAGGTGTTTAAGCTGCTGTAAAACAGGAAGGATCTGGATCATTTGCTTCTGGTGCATCCCTGCATGTGCCGTGACTTTATAAGCAATAACTAAGAATAATATTTAGCCTCCCAGCCTGAGTGCTGTGCAGAATATCAAAGTAATTCACCAGGAGTGCAACAACATGACTTTCTCCTGTCCTTCATAATCATAAAAATGTCCTCGCCTCCCACATCCTGGGAAACAGTTTTGTTTGTCCCCTAAATTATACGGAAATCAACAGAAGCAGCAGAGTCCTTGTTTTACCTGATGCTCCACTTGAGAAGGAGCAGCGTGAGAGGCTCTGTCATGGCAACTGCTCGTCCCTTGCAGACGAGCTGTCTCCAGGCCTCTCCGATTACATCTTTGCTGTTATAATTCACATCCTGCACTTATTAGTGATAAGGTCAATGGGAGCAATTACAATGGGAGTCGCTGAAAACTCTGTTGTTGCACATGCTCCCAGCGACACTCACTGTGCTACAGAAACCAAAAATAACTTCCTGGTCTCCCAGAGCAGCATGGAAAATATTTCCCTGTATTTTCTAGGTTATGGATAACTTCCCTTCTTTAGGTTTACAGTGGCTATTTCTCCAGGAGAGCCAAATACAAATCTCCCTTGGGGCATGTACCATTTTCCCCTGCTATCACCCTGGAGATCTCCATGTCCTCCTTATGAGGGCAAAAAGTCACTCTCCCTCACTTCTCTGACTGCTATTTACATGTACACAGCTTTAATTCAATATTTTTCCCTTCCTTTTTTCCAGCATCCTCAGACTTAGCCTCTTTCTTTAGGACTTTTGATAACTGTATGAAGGTGTGGGCTCTCAGTACACAGGCAGAGAGCAGTGACATTGCTCATGTCCTCTGTTGTTCCTCTAAATGAAACACACAAAACCCCTGAAAGTCCCAGAGGCTTTTTTTTTTTTTTTTTTAACTTTCATTGTAAAGAGAAGGAAGTGTTCCATGAGATACATTTCTTCCCTAAGAGAAACCACATCTACACTGCCTAGACAGCATGACAGCAATGGACCAGAAAAATTATTCTGCTCAAGAGATCTAATTTTTCTGCTTCTTCCTATCATTTTCCCATTTCTTCCCATGCTGTCTGTCACTGCCTTCACCTGGCTCTGGCTGGCAAATGCAGAGATTGCCTCTCTGCACTGGCTTTAAAGCTCATGAATTATTTCTGATGGTCTATAAATGTTATTTGGTTTTGACAAACAGTTGTAAATTACAGAACCGCAGTGAGTATTAGAGGAGACAGGAATGGGATATGAGAACCCAGCTAGGTTGAGAGGTGTATCTAGGGACCTTTGTGAAGGTCAAGTCCTGCAGATAAGTCACCGTATCATAAAAGCCATTAGCACAAATTGTTTATCTAGGAAGAATCCGAGTTTCTTTTCCTCATATATTGGAAAACACAACTCACACATAGAATGACCCTAGCACTGCAATTGCAGTGACACCTGAAGGCCTCAGATGCCAGCAAGGCTGTACTGTCCTATGGAGATGAGGAAAATCCCTGACCCCAAGCAGGATAAACTGGCAGGGCAGAGAGGGCAGAGCAGGCACAGGCAGTGCTGGGCAGGGGAAGAAGAGATTCAAAGCCCCTTCACCCTAAATTTAATATTGCACTAGTCACAGAGAGATTCTTTTGATGGGGCTCATCTGTCTGGCTGATCCAAGACTCCCAAAAAAGCACATGAGCTTCTGCAGTTTGAAGTATGCAAAAGACTTTGGCTTTCCCTGATCCAGATGCAAAAAACACCATCATTCTTGACAGCTACAGCTGTGGTGATGACTCATTGTCAGAGCAAACATCTGTTTCTCCTCTAACATATGGGACAGCACAAAAAGGGACCAAGTTATTCTATAAAGAAACCTGATGATCAGGCCAAGACAAGGAAGGCTTTAAGCTGGTCTGCACTGCTCTGCAGTCTCCAGAACACTATTAAACGTATGAGGATGTGCAAGGCCTGGAACAGAGATCCTGTTCCCTTTCCTGACCTCACATGCTGCATCCAGTTAAGATCCTGAGCATCACCATTTGTAAGCAGCCAGCTGCTAAGGAAGGAAGCCTGGATTATGTAGGAAGGGTTGAATCCTGCAGGAATAGGATCTTCTCTGAATGGTAAAATTCCCAGCAATTGTTCAGATCCCCTCCAAATCTATGGCCTCCCATCTTCTTCTTCCTGCTCACCTGAAACCAAGATCCCAACACTTGGACTCTACTCTCCACCTCCTTGACTCTGTTCTCCCTGATTCCTGGTCCTTTTCAACAGCAGCCTTCCCTCCATCCATCCCATAAATTTCACCAGTCTTCTTTTTCTTTCATGTCTTCTACATCTTCCATGGCCCAAACCTTGGGTGTTTTAGAGACAGCCCATCCCAACATAGGGAACTATTTGGTTTATTCCTGCACTCTTATGGGATCAGATGTGACAGCAGTGAACACAACAGAAAAGCTCTTCACTGGAGGAAATACAAGGAGACTGGAGTTCAGATCTAATGACTGGAAATCATTTCAAGTGCTAATCATTCTTTGTTGTTCTTTATCCAAGTTGAAGCTAAATGTTAATCTCCTTAATCCCACTATTTCCATGTGAAAGGTCTGCAGGCAATGTGAGAGATAAACTAATTTTTTTTTTTCTCTTAGAAGTTATGTCAAGGAGCACGAGACGGGAAGATCTGCATAGGCAGGAATTTTTAGGTACAGTCCCCCAGGGTGCAAGAGCCATGTTCTTTTTTCAAACCTGATTAATTCTGCATCAGCTGGGCACATTACAGACACCATTTTCCAGAAGTCTACAGTGTATTCCCTGGGCCACAGCTGCTGCTTCTGCCACTACTTGCTATTTGTGGAGTGATTGCATCTGACAAATAGCAATGGGGAGACATTTCAGGAATGACTCAGAGGCAAAGGCTATTTCATATCCAATTTTATATCCAAGGACAGCTCTTCACTGGTTACAGAAATATGAATGGATGAGGCTTACTCCCACTGCAGCACCCTCTTGGGATCTTGTCACATCCTAAACCATGAGTATCCATCACCCTTCAGCATTTCTGTGTGCCAGGCAGTGGGGGCAACGACTATCAAGCCCTCAGCACATTTCTTGGGTTTCTCCCAGGCTGGTGACAGTGTGCTGGGTTTGGATGTACCTATTTATCCCTGAGGTAGCTGCCAGTGGTTGATCTGTTAAACCTGAACTACCTTAGTAAGTCACCAGGATTTACTAACTGGTTTTTCTTTCCCAGTCTTGGTGTCCTGAGACATTGCACATAGTTGTGCTGGGATCTTGCTGATTTGCTCATCTAGTGGCCATCTACACCTGCCATTTTTTGCAGCCCTCTGCTGTTTGTGCCTTCCAATTCTTCTACACCAATCCTCATCCAATTTCCTTTCCTTCCATTCCCAGCACTTCCATTATAATTCCCCAACACACACAAAATCCCTTCTTCCACTGACAGCGTAACACCTTCACGATGGGAAGATGCTGCCACACAGGAATCTGCCCACACAGACCACATCATCTAAGATATTTCAAACATAGTCCCAAGTTCCTGTGGGAAATACTGCAGGATCAACAAATTCAGGCTACTGCTCTTCAAATCCCTTTGCTAGAAACAACTGTAAACTTTTAACCACTCTGGTGTAATCAGGCAAGAAACACCCTGAGCCAAGGTTTGCATGTTCACACCAAGTCGTCCCTAGAGGAACATTTCTCTTTGGTGCAGAGATTGATGTGAATTTGTCCCAGAGAGGGCTAGGACAACAGTGACCCTGCCTTCCTCCCTTCCTGCACCATTCCACAGAGCAGAAGCTCTCTCTGCCCTGTCCTGGGGAGGTCTGTAACATGTTCCATGTCCACCAGTTTTACGGCACATGGCACTGCTGGGCAATTTGTGGAGTGGGAGCAAGGTTAAGGGCTGTAGTGATGAATTATCCATAGTGAGCAACCAGCCTGACAGAACTGAGTGCTCCAGCTCCCTCAGGGTGATGAGAATTGAGGCTATTTCCCTTCATATCCAGTCCTTTCTATAGCACTGGCCAAAGCCCATTCAGGAAACAAAGTGGCAGATGTCAGTAGTGCAGCTTGCAAGCTGAAACGTTACTGAGCTTCAGATAGAATCCCAGAGCTGGCTAAATCCCCAAACAACTAAAAATGGATTAAAAATTGATCTTCAGTGCTCAGTTTCCAAAGCACCCAGGATATGAATTACTGGTGACAGAACATGAGTCGGGGTGGGATATGGCGGCAGCAGCGACTCCCCTGCACCTGCAAGACCCACCTGCCCATGGGGACCAAGAGAAGTCTTGTCCCCCACTGTGGGTAAAGTTGCCCCTGTTACCACATCCCTGCTACCCCTGCACAGAGAATCACTGGATCACAGAACCATTTAGGTTGACAATGACATCTACAATCATTTGCAGGCGTTAACCCAGCACTGCCAAGTCCATCACAAAACCGTGTCCCTAAGTGCCACATCTACACATCTTTTAAATACTTCCAGGTATGATGATGCCATAACTTCTAGGGGCAGCCTGTTCTAATGCCTGACCACCCTGGTCAGACCACATTGTTTAAAATCCCATGCAGCCAGGCCTTGGACACTTCCAGGAATGGGGCAGACACCTGTGCCAGGGCCTCACCACTCTCACTTTCCACGTAAAGAATTTCCACTTAATCTTCATCTTTAAGCCATTCCCTCTTGTCCTATCACTGCCTTTGTCAAAAGTCCCTCTCCAGCTCTCTTTTAGCTTTTTTGGGTACTGGCAGGCTGCTGTAAGGTCAGCCTTCTCCAGGCTGAAAAATCCCAACTCTCTCGGCCTGCCTTTGTATGAGAGGCACTCCAGTCCTTTGAGCATCTTCATGGCTTCCTCTGGACTCACCACAACAGGTCCATATCCTTCTAATGTTGGGGACACCAGGGGTGGATGCAGCTCCAAGTGGAATATCACCAGAGCAGAGCACAGGACAGAAACCCATCCCTCACCTGCTGCCCTCACTGCTTTTGTAGCTGTGTAGGACACAATTAGGTTTCTGGGCTGCCAGTGCACGTTGACAGCTCGTGTCCAGCCTCTCATCCACCAGCACCACCACCAAGGCTGCTCTCAATCCATCCTTTGCCCAGCCTGTATTTGTGTTTGGGAATGCCCCAATGGAAGTGCAGAACTGTGCACTTGGCCTTATTGAACTTAATGAGTTCACACAGTAATGGTAATTAACAGTAGATATTAACAATTAAATTTATTTCCATTGTTATTAATATTAATGATAGTAATTGTTGTTATTCTTCTGTCAATTAGAAGAATAACAGAGTTATTGCTGATGCTACATGTTGTTGTCATTGACCTGTAACGCTGAAGCACCTCAGAGTGCTCATCATGGGTGAGGACACCCCTTTCATGGCTTTCTCTGAGCCAGCCATGGTGGCCTGAGCCTCAAAGCACAAGCCAAGAGGCTGCTTGGGGAGATGCTGGAGGGAGGTGAAGAAGTAGGGACATGAGATATGTCAGCATGTGATGAAAGCATCCAAGTCAAGGAGTTAGGTGATCCATAAGCATTCTCCATCTCTATCACAACCTTCCTGCATGACCTCCAAGGAAATATTTGTAAAGCCACCAGAGACAGGAGGCAGATGCAGCTTACAATGCTAATTGCAGGTGTCTCCTTGTGTGTTAATGCCTGATCTCACATTACAGCCACCAAGTAGCTCATCAGTGCTGTCAGCACAGACAAATTAGCAATTTAACTGAGTGAATGTACAGCTAGCCCATTTTCCTAAACATAGCACCACATGTTATTTGAGATGCTTGGATGTATCTCTGACTGAAACCTGCTGAATATCTTCATGGTGCAACTCCCCACCAGTTGCATGGAGATGTTACAGCTTGCTCCTCTACAGCTGGGTGCTCTGACATCCCCCTCCCCACAGTAAGAGAAGCACAGAGCTCTGTGCTCAACTGAGAGACATCAGTTATATCAGTAACAACACAAGAGTTTTGCTTTGTGGGAAGGCCACAAGGTTCAGCACTGATTAACTCAGTTTTGGGTTTCTATATGAATCTCACATCCACATGGAAATCTCAAGGTGAGCCAAACACTATATCTATATTTTGAATATATTTAAATATTTCAACCCATCTTGGAGGTTTATAGCATCTGCTTACATTATCTGTGAGTGAGAAGACAAGCCCAGCTACATATGCTGACCACATCATTAACAGTGATTCACTGTTCCAGTCAGGAACGTTGCAGAAACCAGCATTGGTCCTGCTGGCCACCCTCTTGCTCCCCAGGAGTGGCACATGACAAACGAGATTTCTTGTCCTTCCCCCAGGTTGTACTAGAGAGCTTCCAGTGTCCACTCCAACCTGAATTATCCTGCAATAACAGACTCCTGCAACAAAGCATGGATGCATGATGTGAATGTTGTGCCCACCAGTGTGGCCTCATGTCAGGAAGGGTTCTTTAAGGGGCAGATTTTTGTTGATTCTGGAATAACATCAGTTGTGCCCTTTGTCCTTCTGTCATATCTCCCCTGTGCCAGGAGGCCTGGGGGGCTCTGCCCTGACAGCAGACCTCAGGTCACCCCAGGCAGATCAGGCTGTGGAAGGCCTGCCAAGGCAGCGTGGCTGGGGCACACCTCTGCCTCCATCCAGCTCCCAGCAACAGCACAGCAGGGCCAGAGCGTTGTCTTTGGCCTTCCTCCAGCAGGTGATTGACCTTCCTGCTTCTGAGCAGGGGTTTTGGCAACAAGACCCATGAGGTCCCTCAGTATTTATTTGTGAGTCAGACAGATAAAAATAGCAGTTAACCCACATCCAGAGAAGGGCAACACAACTGGGGAGGGTGTGGAGCATAAGTCTGGTGAGGAACAGCTGAGGGAGCTCGGGGGCTCAATCTAGAGAAAAGGAGGTTCAGGGGTGATCTTCTTGGTCTCTACAACTCCCTGAAAGGAGGATGTATGTGGGTGGAAGTGGTTCTCTTCTCCCAAGTTACATGTGACAGGACAGGAGGAAATGGCTTCAAGGTGCACTAGGGGAGATTTCAGTTGGATATTGTGCAAAATTTCTTCACAAGAGGGGGTAGTCAGACACTGGAACAGGCTGCTCAGGGGACTGGTGGAGTCACCATCCCTGAAGGGATTCAAAGGATCCCTTAGATGTGGCACTTGGGGAGATCATTTAGTGGTGGAGTTGGCAGTGATGGGTTAATAGTTGGACTCAATGATTTTAGAAGTATTTTCCAAACTATATGACTCTATCAGTTCTATTTCAGCTACCTTTCCTTATGTGTTTCATTAAGCTGGTGACTTTAAGCCTTGGCCTACGGCTACACAACCAGCCTGGATCCCTATCCCAGGAATTAACTTTGGTGATAGTTGCTGGATGGAGCTTGTGATTTCCTCCTCCTGGCCCAGGACCATGGCAAGGACTCTGTTACTCAGCACCCTGTTTAATCATTTACAACAGGGCAAAGGTGGGGCAGGCACGATGTCCCCGTGCTCTCAGTCCATCAGGAGGTGTCACACTGGAGGGTCTCCCAGCCTGCCCATCCTGCTCCCGCCAACCCCACACGAGGCTGACCCAGGGACTCCTCCACTGCAGTGGCAGGGTGCTCTGGGAAGGCTGAGTTATTTCAAGTAGGTTTCAGAACACTGTGTATTCCACATCCAGGTACAGATCTCCCAGGTAATGCCATTCTTTTGCTTCACACTATGTGCCTACTTGACCCACACCCAGTTCTTTGCCCTCACCACACATGGAGAAAATAACTCCTTCCCACCCATGGCAAGACTCCCTTTCACACCCAGGGAGCCCTGGCCATTCCTGGTGACACAATCTCTGTCCACAATGCTCACACGCACTCTGAGCCCCAAAATGGCTGTGGGCATCCCAGTACCTCCCTCGGGATCGGGAGCAGCTCTGCAATTCCCTTCCCCACCAGCATGCACTGGGGGTATTCACATTCCTGGTGGGTGAGCACCTGAATCTTCCACTCATGGCCCCAGAGCCCCAGGCACTGCAAACACTGTGGGAACAAGAACATCATAAGACATAAACAAGAAGACTGTAAGAAACCTGTGTGTCACTGATGGGAGGGCCTTGTTTCCAAAGTAACTGGGTGGATCTTCAAACCACTGAGAGTAGGATTGGAAAGGACATGAGGAGGTGACTGTGTCCTTCCCTCTGCCCCAAGGCAAGAAGCATGCCTGAACCAGTTCTGAGAGCTCTCAGTTCAACCTGCCTTTGGAACATCCAGGCCCATGGCATTTGTTGCCTCCAGCTCTACCAAATCCCTGCCTCAGTTTCCCTACCTGTAAAAGGAGGAATGGTCAGAACCAGTGGATCCATTGCTGTGTTGCTGGAGAGGAAAGAAGTGGGAAAGGAAACCTTTGGCTGGTGATTGGTGATACACAAACATCTGGTGAAAAGCAGTAAATAAGCCTGCAGTATTGTGTACCTATGGGCAGGAACTTGGACCAGATTTCAGGATACCAGATAACTCATTTTGCTTTTTTTTTTTTTTTTTTTTTTTTTTTTTTTTTTTGGGCATGGAGAAGTGTGGGAATTACAGAGCTGGACTTCCTAAGATAGGTCCACATTTGGTAGATTAGACCAGCATCTGACTGCAGTCAGGAGAGTGGTAAGAGGATCATTATTTGTGTCCAACACTACGTGTATCTGACATCCATGTGAGCGCACGATTCCAAGTACACCCAAAAGGGTGTTTTTAAAAGGGCAGAATTTTTATGGCACTTACAACCTTAAGATTTGAACTCCACTGCCTTGAAAGATGTCTTGAGCCCCCAAAGCTGGTTATTGTAGGTCCAGGTCTGTGGTCAAGAAGTGTCTGTTTGAAGACAGGAGGTGACAAAGGCTCCAACATGGGCTGTGGGTATCAAAGCCCTATGGGTGCTGAGGTTTGTGCAGAGGCAGGAACCTATTTCAGCTGTCTGAAACCTTGGATGTGCTGCACCTCTGCTGGAAAACATGAAGAGCCATGAACAAACCTGGGCTTTTAACCCCAGGTGCTCTCCTATACTATAATAGCATTACAACATACATCCCAGAAACTTCCAGTTTGCCAAGGGGACAGGGAGAAAAAACAAAGCCAAAGATGATTTTTTCTCAAATTTGAACAATAGCTTTGGCACATGCCAGAGCAAACTTAGCTGAAGTTGATTTGGTGTCCTATATCCTATTATGTTTCTAATTTAGCTCTCAAGTCACTGCCTCAGCCGGTGACTTGATACACTAAACCTGTGTCATTAAATCATCTTGCAGCTCTCCAGGGAACAGATAAGATTCAGGATGGCCTCTCAGCATTAATGTGCAATTTAGGTCTGTTTATTCCCTTTAGCAAAGAAATATGATGAAAATGTATCTAGGAGACCAGTAATCAGCCATACAGCTTCTAGTCTTGACAGATGCAAAAGCCCAGCTTTCCACTGATAGTAATTGCTGAGAACTAGGACCTCATGATTTATCCAAGGCTCTTAAGAGCCTTGTGCTGTTCTTCCAGCAGGGCAATGCAAACTTTAAATATAAAACCTGCCTTGAAAAGTTCTGTGCAATCCAATCAGCCAGTATATTTCTTACAGATGATAGCACACTGATCCTGGCATAATCCAATGTTTCATAAATGTCTTAGAAGATTAAGGCATCATTTTTCTGCCCAAATGACAGAGGAGATTCACATGTCTGCAGAGTAAACACTGGCAACACTCTTGCATAAGAGCCAGCAATATTGTTAAAATTCTCCTCTGTGCTTCCTCACAAGGGCAATTACATAACCAGAAGCCTTCCATCTATCAAAATAAATCCTTTTCATTAAACAAGATGCTATAGTGTAAGTGCACAAACACACATCCATGGGAAGGAAGGGAAGGTGGCTGGATTGAATTGCCTGACTGACCTGGAAAGAGGATTTTAATCCTGCAGTGACTCACCCCTGCTGGCTATGCTCTTTGGTTGATTTCTAGCCCTGACTCATGAATCATAGACCCCAACATGCCAGACACTTTGCTTACAGTCACACGTCCCATCCTTTATAACAGACAGGGGTTGTGCCTGCAAAGGAGAATGGGTCAGAGCAAGACTCCGGCTGAAAGACCTGCAGGTGCAGAACTGCCAAAGAAACCTCACCAGATGCTTGCCAACATGTATCCTCCTTAGCCAAGCTTCCTTAGGGACTAGTAGTTCTGCAGCTTCCTCTGCCAGAGGCTCCCTTAGTTCCCAGTTTATCCTAAACTGCAGTGAGATCTGCAAGTTAGGGAGATTGCTGTCTGAATCCTAAGGTGACAGCAGGCAGGAGCAGGTGTCTGGACATGACCTTTCATCCAGATTCCATAGCATCCATGAGGAGACATTCCCTAGGATGAAATGTCCTAGTCAAGCCTGTTTGACTATGGAGGGTGAATCTGTCACAATCTGCAACACCTTTGCATCAGTTCTACAAACAGATACAGCAATGGGCAGCTTTGTCACCACCTCCTATGGCACTACACATAGCAGCTGTCCCAGGAAAAGTCACATCAAGAGCCATATATGTGTTCTGAAGAACCATATCCAGTTACAGAACCAGCAAATGTGCCAACTAACCTGTAATAAAAGATCCCTGCTGTCTGCTCCCCAACAAGAGACTCTGGGAGAGCCTGGGCTTGCTCCCTCACAAGAGAGCTGTGGAATTTCTTGCCCTCACTGGGGCTTCCCCTTGAGCTGGTAGCTCAGATTAGGACAAATATATTGTCCTCAAAGGAGATAAGGCCAAGTTGTACAGGGGCTCTGAGGATGCCCAACAGGAGTTGAGATGAGCCTCATGTCTCTATTCTTCTTATTGCCCTCCATGGTGCAGCTACAGGGGGAAAATTAGGGACAGAAAGAACCGGATTCAATACACATGATCTCCTCTGAGTCAGCTGAGGAGGGATGTAATTCACTGAAGTGCCTTCCCTCAGCAGGAGAAACTTTCCTGACCTATGTTTCCTGAACTAGCAGGAAACAGTGTTTTCCTGCTCAGACTTGGCAAGCACACAGCACAGAGGGGGAATTTTTGACAGAGATCCTCTCAGGGAGCAGAAGGTAACATGATAATGGGATGAAGGCAAAAGGGAAGCAAGGAGAAGGAGGCCATGATGGCAAGGTCAGAGTCTGCAAGACAGGTTAGGACAGTTGGAAAGAGAACAGAAGCAAGAACAAGGAAAAAGAGATGGAACAAGGAATAACTGGGACAGGGAACAAGGGGCAGGACATGGGTGTCCCCAGAGAGTCCCCACCAGGGGCAGACATACCACAGACATACAGCACAGCTGTGACCTGCTGCTGCGTCTGGGTCTCCTAAAGGCTCTTCCCTACAGAGAAAAAGCATGAAACCAGGTAAGTTCATTTCTGAAAAGATCTCACCTCATATTTAGGCTCATCTACTTATGATCTAAAAGTCCTACATTATCTTTCACTGCTATTTTTCTGGCTTCAATTCAGGCCCCTTGGGTTTTAAGGCTAAAACAATGCAATGTCATAAAACCACAGAATGAAAGGTTGAAAAGGACCTTCAAGTTCATCTCATTCCAACCCCCTGCCATGAGCAGGGCCACTTTCCACTATCCCAGGTTGCCCAAAGCCCCATCCAACCTGGCCAAGAACACCTCCAGGGATGGGGCAGCCACAGCTTCTCTGGGTAACCTGTGCCAGGGTCTCACCACCCTCACAGTAATAAATTTCTTTCTAATATCTAATCTAAATCTGCCCTCTTTCAGTTTAAAGCCATTTCTCCTTGTCCTCCTGTTCCCCCACCACAACCCATTCATCTTCAATACTTTCCTTGAGAAAATAAATCCTTGGTTCTGAAATTGCAGCTGGATATCATGAGTGGCAAAAGGGATTGATTTAACCAGTGCAGAGATCAAGGCTGGAGGATACTGCTGTAGTCCTCCCTCCTGTCACTAGCATGACCCAGGCCACAAAGCCACAAAGCCATCCTTCTGCAGTGGCAGTTTTTGTGATCTCTCAGCTCAAGTCCAGCTCTCAGACTGGAAACTACAAGGGCAACAAGGTAAGGGAGAGGATCTAACAAACTCCTGCAAATCATTCACTGCAAGAACAAGTCCTTGGAGAAGTGGATCAATGAAACCTGCTTTAAAGAGATTGGAAGGGTTTTTACAGAGGGATTTTGGAGATTTTTTAGAGACTTCTGCTCCAGGGCAATATGTAGTGTCCTCATAGTGCTGTATTTCCATTAGTTGAGGCACTGAAAGAGACTTTTCCTTTTTCCAGCAATTAATATTTGCAAAGAGGGTAGGAATTTTGATATTTACAATCATTGTCACTTCCCCAGACTTGGCTGAAATGGGAAAGGATTCAAAGGTATGGAAGAGTAAAGGGGGGGAAACACATCAAGAGAAAGCAAGGGAGTATTAGTTTCTTATCTTCAGTATATCAGAAATCAACATCCTTAGCTACTGACTGTGACATTCTGCTATTGCAGGAACTGGCCCTTGAAAAGTATGCAAAGATGGCTCAGTAATTTCAGAGGTTCAGGATGACTTTGCCACTTCCCATTAGCATTTTCAGGAAAAGCTGGGCACCCAGTGGGAGGAGGAGAGCAAACACAAGGCGATTGTCTGAGTAATTTTCACATACATTCACACAGGTGGCTGTGCAGTGAATGGTCCCATTGAAAGTGTTTCAAAGCCGGGCACGAGACTGGTCGCAGAAAAAAAAGTTTTTGTTGGAAAGTATTAGCACTGGAACTAAATACCTGTTGTGCTCTGCCGGTGGCAAGGTTGCAGCTTATCTCCCCAGCAGCAAGAAAGCAACATGAGCCCTCCAGCAAAACAGCAAACAGCAGCAGGATTAATCAATAACACCCAAAACGGAGACAGTGCAGGAACAAGCTGTTACTACTTTGCTCAGAGGCCAGACCTGCTCTAAGAAACCTCTTTCAAGCATTCAAGGATGAGACAGAAAAAGGCTTTTAAGATCAATTACTCTTTGCAAAAGATCCCCTGTGATGGAGTTTCCATGGGTCCGGGCAAGGTAACACACAGGTTGTGGTGGGAACCAGGGCCACCATTCACCCTCGGAGTCCCAGCAGGGTAAACAGAATGCTTGGGACATGGAAATGTCAGAGCCTGCACCAGGCAGAAGAAAAAAAAAAAAAAAAAAAAACCCACAAGGAAAACTGCTGATACTGCAATCGAGGAGATTGAAAAGCTGAACTGACTTAGAGCAGGTCACTTCCACAGTGCTTGGAACTGCCTTCAAATTATCTGGTCAAATGAGCGTTAGATAAACAGAGTCCTTCTGGGCCTTCAGGGGAATTCAGACAAGAGGGTTATTCAGCAGCTGGGTGATGACTAAAACTTTCTGCAGGTGGGGGATAAATCCCTTCTGTGACCCGAGACTCAGCTGGTGCTGGAGGGCAGGTTGGGAGGGTGCCCGAGGGAACCAGGACAGCTGAGCTGGGGCAAGGTCAGAGTCAGTGTCCGTGTCTGTCTGTCCTGCTCAGTCACCACATCCCTGAGCTCTTTGAGGAACCTTATTTCAAGAAGGAATTTTTTTTGCTCAGATTTGTATTTCTGTCAGGTTTCCAAAGTGGCCAGGAAATCCCCTTATGCAATCACTGTGCATGACTGTAGCTCTGCTCCTGACCAACAATTTTTACCTCACCAACGCTGGGCTCTCAGAAGTCCAAAGAAAGGTTTTTTCAACGTGTGATGTGAAAATGGTGGATGAGGAGACCGAGGTGTTTGGGATCAAAGGGTTTAAGCAAAGCATGGGATCACAGTTTCTCCGTCCCCTCCATAACACCATGGGTGAAGACAAATCCCTGTGGAAAAGCTGGAGGATGCCCATCCTCAGACACACCTCAGACTGCGGAGATGGACAAGAGATGGAGACCATTCCCATCTAGTGGGGACCATCTCTGCCTGCCTGCAGCCAGGGCTGGGCCCGCTCTAGGACCCTGGCTAGCACTCTGAGGCTTTGTGCAGAGCAAGGACCTGGAGAGAACCACAACTGCAGCCTGGCACAGGGCTATTCTTGGAGATAGCCTGGCTGGAGATGGAGAGGGCTGGGAGACTGGAGTCTGGCTGCTGCCAGAGCATCACTGCAGAGCTGGGCAAGCTGCCTGTTCCCTAATGCCTCCACTCCTGGCAGAAAATGGGATATAGCTCTGTCCCCACACTGGGCTCTGAAATCAGCTGAAGGAGGCAGAGGTTGTTCATTAGCCATCCCAAGCATGTCCCTGTGACCCTTGTGAAGGGAAAGGGCACAGTTTCTCCTGCAGCCAGCAGGGCCACGTACACTGATGATTCAAAGTGTATCAGTAAAGCAAATGAAAGACACTGAAGTCATTGCTTCTCCTTCTCTTTCCCTTCTTCTTCTTGTCAAAACAAAGATCTTCTTTTTCACGTGTACTCTGAGGAGAATGGAATAATTAGATCAAAAAGGTCCTCTGGGCATCTCCAGTCCAATCTGCCGCTCTAAGAAGAGTCAACTTCAAACTTTGCTCGGGATCTTACCCAGGGTGACTTCTGGTTATTTCCAGGTGTGGAGATAGCACAGTGTCCTGTGTACCTGTCTCCTCTCCAAATGAAAAAGGTTTCCTTTGCCGTACGGGGCTCCATAACAGAAATGTTCAGACTGGAGGGAATGTGGATGTTCTGTGTGGATGCACCAGAAGGAACAAATTGCATGGAAGGGCTACACAAGCATCACATTCTGGTGCCACCTGGCAGGACAAGCCAGCAAGATCCCAGCACATCTCCATACATCATCTCAGGACAGTCAGGGGAGGATACAAAGGCCACTGAGTAGATCCTGGTGACTTTCAGACATGGGACAGGATGGAGAGGTTCAACTGGTGACAGCCCTTGTCCCCCATGCCTTTGCAGGAAACCCTGGACAAATGACTTGGCCTCATGTATTTTGGTGCCAGACTGGTAGGTACACACAGCTGCTGTGGGCATGAAAGTCTGGATGCAATGAGTGAAAACAAGTTGGGGTTTTTTTTATTATTGGGATTTAGAATTTAATCAACTCCCAACAAATACCTCCTGTTATTTGTCAAATATCTGCGTGAGCAGCAAGAACAAGCTCCTGCACCTTTGGCAGCAAATCTTTAAATATTTGCTGATGAGAACTTTCTCCACTCCACTTCATGTGTCTCCTCTGCTCTGCCTGATAAATTGGCTCCCACATTTCCATGTCTGCTGAGCGAAAACTGATTAGGAGCAAACATAAGAGAAACAAACAATAGAAGGTTCCTGCCGGTTTGGAGATGAAAGGGTGCTTTAAAATCATTAAGAAAATAACTGAGAGAGGTTTTCTTCCTCCAAAGCAGGAGCCCAGATCAGCTTTTAATTATTTCCTCACCCCTACAGCCCCCTTGGGAAGTTATTGCCTCAGCTGATTGAGCTCATTGTGGCCAAGAAGCAAGAGCAGGAGGCTGCAAGACAGGATGTCTGGGCTCTCCTCTGGTTCTGTCCCTGACCTGCTGTGGGAAACACAGCTCAGCCCTGCTCCTGATGGGCCAAGCCTGCCTGAGGGGTGGGTTTATGCAGCACATGTCGCTGCAGTTGTGGTTTTCACTGACTGACCACTACGGCACTCTAATGCTTCCTTGTCTTCTGGAAGTGTCAGGAAGATTAGTTGGTGTTTGCTCAGCACTGGACAGATGCAAGGGGAGCTGCAGCTCTTCCCTGCCAGCTCTTCCTTCCCACTGAGCAGATGCAATTCTCCTGTGTTTTCAAGGCCTGCCAGGATCCCTATGCTTGCCTTTGCCTCCTCCCCTCCTGTGGCCCCTGCAGACCAAGGTCCCAGAGCAGAGCCTCTCCACCCAGCATGACAGGAGCCTTCCATGGGAAAAATAAGCCTCCTAAAAAGCTCTTCTCTTTCACATCTTGTTTTTGTGTCATCATAGAATCATTGAATGGTTTGGATTGGAAGAGACCTTCAAGATCATCTTGCTCTAAACCCCCTGCCATAGGCAGGGACACCTTCCACTGGACCAGATTGCTTAGGGCCCCATCCAGCCTGGCCTTGAACACCTCCAGGAATGGGAAAGCCACAGCTTCTCTGGGCAGCCTGTGCCAGGGGCTCAGCATCCTCACAGTAAAGATTTTTTTCCTAACATCTAATCTAAATCTGCCCTCTCTCAGTTTGAAGCCATAATGCCTTGACCTATCACTGAGGGCCCTTGTCAAAACTCTCTTTCCAGCTCTCTTGTAGCCCTTTTAGGTCCTGGCAGGGGCTCTAAGGTTTCACCAGAGCCCCAGTTTATCTTCTCCAGGTGGAACAACCCCAGCTCTAACAGCCTCCCTCCATAGCAGAGGTTCTCCATCCCTCAGAGCATGGCCCAAGCTCTGCTCTGGACAAGCTGAGAAACATTCACAAAGCTGACTTGACCATCAGCTCTCGGGTATAAAAAGTTCCCCTGCCAGCTCTCTGTACCTTCCTCAGCTCTCCATGCTAATGCAAGCAACACAATTCCCTGTGTCTGAGACAATGTTGGGAAGAAATGAAAGTGGTGACACAGCACCACAAGTGACACACACTCCAGTGGCACCACACCAGGGTGCAGAGCAGCCTGGCTGCCTTGCTCTGAGCACCCTCTGCAATGCAGAGTGTTCTCCCAGGGGGGACCAGCCAAGAGCTGCACCAGCTCAACAGCACAAAGCCAAGGCACGACCTGCCTCTGGCAGGGACATCCCATTTGTCTCATCTGTGGTCCTGCTGGCTTGCCATTCCCCATGCTGAGCACTGCCTGCATTCACTGAGCCTCTCCTGATGCCTCCAGGTCTGGTCTGAGCTGGCAGAGAGTCTGCAGCAGGGCTGCTGTGTCCCACAGATCCCGTCTGCTGTGTGGGCACAGGTCAGGGTATAACACAGGCACAGCTTGTAGGAAGCACAGAGAGACCATGTGTAACCAAGATGGTCAATCCCACAGCCCCACAGGGTATTTCAGGAGCTCTGGTTTTGTGGCCATGGCCCATGCTTGGCAGACCTCCCCTCCCACCACATTCTGTCTCCCCACCTGATGCCCTTTCATGTTTCATTTCTCCAGCCACAGAACTGAAGTGAGCACACGTGCTCTGCTCCACTCTGCAGAGACCTGTGGCCATTTCTCCAAGCCAACACCGCCATGGGGACACTGAGCTTTTAATGAGCCCCATGGGGAATAACCACGGAGAGCACAGACAAACAGTGGCCAAGCAGCACCACAGCTCTGCACAACTGAACTACAGTTTGAAGAATGAAGAAATCCCATTTTCTGTGACCCTGCATTTGCCCTGCTCCACTCCCTCTTTGCTGCCTGAAGCTTAGACACTGCCATGATTCATCCCCAGCAACAAGAGGCAGGTTAGCTCTGAGTTACTTCTGATCCCCCACGCAGCCTGGGTGCCTGCAACATTCCACATTGCCACCAGCTGAACCAGCTGCTGCTGAGTGCTGAGCCAGACTGAGGATCCTCGGTGTTGCAGATCAGCAGGGCTGTGGGGCAGGGATACAAAACCAGCAGCGTTGCTTCAGGGGAGCAATGCTTATTTGGCTGCAGTGGGGAAAAGGGAGTGAATAACTGGACTTGCCTCCAGCTAAAGGCTCACTTCAGTGAAGAGCATTTGACTTCATGCCAGCCCCAGAGCCAGCAGATCTTGACAGGAAAAAAAGCAACCCAACAACAAAAGTTCAAAGTGAAGCATTCCTGTATTTGGAGGGAGGTTTCAGGAGGCCTTGGCTCACTGCATTTTTTTAAGCCTTATCCTTATCATAACCAAAAAGAGGGCAGGAATCTCAGCAGTTGAGGGGACCTTCATCTGGCCAAACAGTTCTGAAAGCTTTCTGACAAGGAGGATTCTCAGGTGACCCAGCCATGAGCAACCTCCTACCATGCTGGACTCTCTGCTGGGGCAAGGCTTCTGCTGCTGCCAAATTTCCCAGCTTCAACAGAGGACAGCAGTATGAGACATTGAGGAGAATTTATGCATCCATTTCCTTGCCCTCCACCTTTTTCTGGTCATACTTCTGATTAAGCATTGTCTCCTTAAAGCCCAGGTTTCCCTCACCAAGCTCCTCTCTGCTCTGCATGTGCACATCCCAGTGCCAAGGGAGCAGCTTGGGAAGGGGGCCAGCAAACACAGGGGTGGACAGGACCCCTGCAAGCTTTTGCAGGGAAACAGGTGTGTTGCAGGCAGAGACATTGCACATGGTCTCCCTCGTTTCAGGCACTTCTTTCACTCAGCTATTTGTGTACAGCACAAAGACAAGGCATGAGGATGGCTCCCTTAAAGTCAAAATCTCCCCAAATTCATGTGCACAAGAAGCAGAGACTTTGTTAGTAGTGCTGCAGAGCACCTCCTGGCCATCCAATAGACTCACAAAGCTTCTCATGACTCTGGCTAAGAGGGACCAGTGACCAGCTGCTGGTTTAGAGTCACAGGGGTTTAAGGCACATGGAATAAACAGTGCTCAGCAATCCACCCTCTTGCAAAGTCCAGCACTGACCACTTCTGCCAAGCCCACAATTTCCTTTTGAGCAATAATTTTGCTGTGCTGATGCGGAGATTTCCAGCAATGTGCACCAGCTATCCCAGGTGGCTGGCCACAGTCGTCTGCAGCCTCCACCAGTTAAAGCCAGGACAGCATCAGACTGACTGAACACATCTGGTCTCTGCTCCACATCACTGGATGTGGTTTGGTTTTCCCAGTGGGGCTGAAGTATTGTTCACCCCTTGAAAAGTCTTTGCATCCACCTCATCCAGGTCAGCTCCTTTCTTTTCCAAACTTCATTGCTGCTTCAGGCACAGCTGTATCTCATCATCCACAGTGGCCAAGATCAGCTGTGCTCTGTTCCCTGCTCTGATGCCCTCGATTCCCCTCAAGGCCACGTTACACAAGATCTTCTCGGATGTTCAAAAAACAAGAGCCACCTCAGGGCCAGGAAAGGCCAAATCAACATCTGCTGGACAAGTTTCTCTAAGAAATCACAGTGAGGGTGCAGGACAGACACGCAGGACCTGTGAATGTTATTATCTGAGTGTACTTTTATTAAGACTCAACATGTGTTCTCATAGCCTCCACTGACCCCCAGTACACATATTTTTGGTGGTCCTGGTAGTGCCAGCACTCTGGGATCTCAGTTCCAGCCATCCTGCCTTCTTGCAGGCCCATGGGTAGAGGCAGGTAATCTGTCCCCAGGTCATCTCATCCTTTCAGCCAGGGGCTGCTTTAAGCCTGGGGACAGCCACTTTCCTGGCATTCGGTTCCAGTGTGCAACTTGTTCTCCTCAGGAGCATCAGATCCCTGGAGACACTCTGGGTAACTGAGATGCCCCATTGTGGAGGTGTAGGGGGTGTAGAAAGCCTGGATATGCTTTGTCCTCAAGTCAAACCCCAGGCAAGCAGCTTGTTGAATCCCTGTGAAAACCCACCACCAAGTGCTGATAAACCCAAACCCCTCAGGAGCCTTTTGCATGACCTCAGTGACCAACAAACTGCTGACCTTTCCCCCGTTTCCATCTTGGACATCCCTGTGGCCACTCCATCTCTGCTCTGGTTATCTCCCTAGGGTTTTCTGACTGAAGCCAAACCTCCTCCCCAGCATTCTGTGCTGTCAGAGAAGCCACTTTGCCTTTCAGCTGCCAATTTCACACCAATCTTCGATCTGCCAGCACCTGCCAGGTGGGACCCGGCAGGATACCTGAGCAGTGCAGAAGCCGCAGGGATGATCCAAGCAATGCCTGAGCTGCAACCGGATCTGGAGAGAGAACACTGTAGCCTGTAAGATCTGACAGGCTCAGAACAAACCCAGCTGGCTGGCGCGCAAGCCAAGCCCAAAACACCCCAGGCCACCCCCCTCCCACCCTCCTGATACCATCACACCCCTTAGCAGTTAATTAAAAAAGGATTAAAGCAAGGCTGTAAGGATGTGGGCGATGCTGAGGTCAAGGGATGCCTTGCAAACCTACGCCAAGCCCCGCAGCTGGTGCTGGGACAGGGGGCTGCCTGCTGGTGATTCCAGCTTCTCCAAGGATAAGGCAGGTCTAATCCAAGACCCAGGCAACATATCCAGGCTGCTTGCCTGTGGCAGTGCTGCTCTGTACAGAGAGCTGCAGGACAAGGATTGGGATCAGGGATGTGGGAGCCCACAGGGTAAGAGACCAAGCAGTTATGGTTTGTTTGCCAATGCTTCCATGCTGTCCTGCTGGCTCTTCCTCGGGCTTGTGTTAGGCTGTGTCTCCTTCCAGAGCTCACACCTTTAGGCCACATGAGCCACGTGCACCCATCCCAACCCTGGCAGTGAGGTTCATCTCGTGCAAGCTGCTCTGTCACAACAGTACAGGCTGTTCCTACCCACTCCTTGTTTCTGAAAATATGAATGTTTCACCAGGGCAGCACTCAGAGGCTTTTTCCAGCCAGAGTGATGCCAGGTAGATAGGCCCTTCCCACATCCAGCCTCATAGAAAGCCCTGGGAATATGTGTGTGGATGAGGCACAATGCCAAAGAGTCCCTCATCTTATCTGGCTGAGAGGTCATGATCATGGATGGCTGGAAGTCACCTCTACATGGGGACTAACCCTAGGGCTAAAGCCTCAGTGTCAGTCAGTTACACCTTCAAGCAGGGGACAGTTTTTCACAAGGAGGTAGAAAACACCCTGGCTGACTCAGAGGACACCCCTACCCTCTTCAAAGGTCTTTGGGAGCAGACTCCATGACAGACCTTGGAAGCTCCAACATGGAGAAAAGCAGAAGGCAAAGCTCAGCAGGAAGGGTAGGGGCAAACGAGGAGACTGTAGAAGATGCAATTTGCTGGCACAGAAACAAGGCAACAGATCCAGGTCTGAAAGTCACCCGAGTGACAGGACATGTTGTATGGTGTCAGCAGAAGAGATGTCTCAGGCTGATGATGGATTGTGCCAATATTCCTATTGGGAACCCTCTCAGCTTGTAATCACAGGTGAGTCCAGGGCACATTAAGTCCTCCCCACTTCACCCAAACCACTCTCACATCCCCCAATGCATTTTGGTTCAGCCCCAAACCCACCTCTTTCAGAGAGGCTTGGCCATAACTGTTGCTTCGCGTATCTGTCTCTCAGGCCAGCCCAGCGTTCGGCTGGACCACCCTGCTGGCTCTGATACGCCCAACAGGACCTTATGTGGGTCTTTGGCTCCGCAGCACTTTTACCTTCACTGTCACCGCCGTGGTTCGAAAGAGGGGACACGCTCGAGGCTCGAGGAAGAAAGGTTTTATTCGGGGATCACAGGGGCAGTCCCTGGTCCCAGACCCTGTGCCTCAGGAGAGTGACCCAGGGCCTGGTCTGCAGGGGGTTTTTGTTGAATAGAAGTCTCAGAGGTGGGTACAAGTTGCAAAACCAATGAGACAAAGCAAGGTGGCTAATGCCAACTGCAATACACAAACATCAACAAATCAGGTAAATTGGGGTGGGGTCCCTGGGGGATCCACCAACCACTGGCCGACACCTCTCAGAAGGTCTCGGGCCTGGGAGATTGATGGACAGGAGGGGGGAGAAGATACATTGGGATGGGGGAAAAGACAATGGGAAGACCAGTCTCCAGGCAGAGACTTAGGTTGTCTTGGAAACTCTTATCAACTTCTGATAAGAACATTCCAGGACAGGGGCCCTTACCTAGCTAGGGTTAAAATTCAAACCATACTAAACTTATAACTAAAAACCTATAAAACAATTCCAGCATCCCCACACATAACAAGCCTGAAGAACTCAATAAAGTTCTTCATGGTCTTTTTACCTCTTCTTCTATGAAATCATTGCCTTTCCCTCTATTGCCTAAGGAACTCCTGCTCCCTAGAGCTGGATGCTCCATGCAGGACCTAACCACTTTTTTTATGTCCTAAGTGCTCCCGGTCATAGAATCACAGAATGGTTTGGATTGGAAGGGACCTTCAAGATCATCTCATACCAACCCCTGCCATAGGCAGGGACACCTTCCACCAGACCAGGTTGCTCATGGTTCCAGTCAGGCCTGGAACACTTCCAGGGATGGGGCATCCACAGCTTCTCTGGGCAACCTGTGTCAGTCCCAGTGATCTCAGTAATTGCTGCTGTCCCCGAACCAACCCATCCTGCTGTCACCCAGCCCTGGAAAGTTTTCTCCCTCCTTGCCTTGCACTTGCCAGAGAGCGGCTGATTCATCCACTCTGTGCCTCAGGCATCCCACGCAGCCGCTGATGATTGAGTTACTTAACGATTAAGCAGAGCCTTAAATCTTTGCAGCACTTAACATGTATTGACTAATTAATCCAAGCCTTACCTGAGGTAGGTTAGTTCAGTCTTGTGTGTAGCTTCCAAACATGCCCATGGCTGCCTGATTGGTCAAAGGCAGAAGCAGCTCTGCAGAGGTGATGGGAGGTCCACCATCCTCACTGCCCATTCTTCAAAGAGGGACCCATGTAGCACTTCTCAGCTGTGACTTCAAAGATCATTGGGCTCAGGAGACGTGTCCCCAGGCCAGAACTCTTGCCAAGCTTGCCCTCGAATGACCTTTTCTCCTGCATCTTCTCTGGCCCTCCATGATTGCTTCATTCCCTTCTCTCCCACCCAGTGGGGCTCAGGCACATCCAGCAGCTGAAGCCAGCTTGCTTGGACAAGCAACAAATTGCCCAAGGCTCTGCCAGACCTTGAGTGCAGGTGGGATAAACCTTCCCCTGGGGACTGGCTGGCAGCCATCCATGAGTTCTGCTGATGCAGGAGAACAAACCTGGCCTTAGGATGGTGACAGGTGAGCACAGCACAGTGCCCTACTGCATCCTGCTGAAGTGACACCCGGGGGAGCCAGGCTTCCCCCTCAGCCTATTCACAGGGACTGTCTCAGCCACATCAAATCCCACGTTCCAGTCTCACTGTCAGCAGGGAATGAGGCCAGGTGTGAGAGACAGGGAACCCATTCCCTGCATGGATGAGCTGCACAGGAGCTTTGTGCAGATGAGTGGGATGGGGACATACAGAGACGCAGCCAGGGCTATGCAGCGAGTCCATGGCAGAGGTCAGTGCCTCAGTGATTCCTAGCCCTGGGCTTTGGGAGAGGGAAAGAGAGGAGGTTTGCAGTTGCTAAAGCTAGGGAGTTGGGGACCTGAGCAGGGTTCCCAGCCACACAAGCCCTGGGGCCTGATCCTGAGGAAAGCGTCTCATTTTCCTCCAGTGTAGTCACTCTGGTTCCAAGACTAAAGGAAAATGCCATGTTCCTTGTGCCCCACAGATTCCCAACCAATAGCTAAGAAGAAGGCAGACATCAAGACTCTTGCCATTCCATAAGCCTCTTGCACTGGAGCACAGGATCCCCCCAGCACAACAGAGACCCAGAGAGACAAGATTGTCTCTTTGACATAACACTGACACCAAAATATTTCAGCCCACCTGAGTCCTCTGAGCACCCCGTGCCCTTTTTCTGCCTCCCTGTCACCCTAGGGCTTCAGCTCAGTGATAACAACAGCCTGACAGGCAGGTGATGAGCCTTGAGAGATGCTTGATGTGAAGGACATGGCAGGAAAAAGGGACTTTGTCAACCTGGGGAGTCACGGAGCAGCCAGGTGGAAGAGAGCTTAACCCAAACAACCTCACTCGGGAAAGCCAGGACCAGTGGAGTCTGGATCTGCACAGCCCATGTGGAGCCTGTAACAGCAAGGTGCTGGTTTGAGTCAAAAGGCATCAGCCTGCAGGTTATAGAGGTATCTCTGCTGCTTGTAAGGGTGCCCTTCACATGTCCTCCACCTCATGTGGCTAAGGATGGCTTCCTGCCTACCGCATGGCTATCAACACCATTTTCTTGCTTTTTAACACATCTGACAACACCAAATGCAGAAGAGAAACTCCTCTCCCTATGAAATTCACCCCAGAAAATCCTGAATAGTAAAGCAGAGCAACTTGTGGACCAACACTTTTCCTCTGGGTCCTAAATCATCACATATATATATATATATATATATATATATATATATATATATTTTTTTTTTTTTTTTTTTTTTTTTTTTTTCCTTGACTGAATATGTGCTGATCTCATTCATCCTGGGAAAAGCACGGGGTGTTCTCATCCCGGCTATACCTGGCAAGCTGCACACACTGTGACAGAGCGAGCGAACTTCTGAGCAGGCTCTGCAGTGGCTGCTGCCTGGCTGCTTGTGCCTCTTCCCTGGAGCGAGAGGCCGGCTTCTTCACCTGGCATTCCTGGGAGAGATGAAGGGTAAGTCAGCAAATCAGCTTCATGCATTGCAGAGCATCCTCTGCTTTCAGCAGAATTAGCTCAGGTCGGGATTTGCTGGTAGCTGGGCAGAAAAACATCAACAGGGCTTCCCCCCCCCCTTCTCCACCTCCTTTGGAGGGAGAAAGCAAGAAAATGTATTTAACATGCTGCGTGGAGGCAGGCTGTGGGAGCCGCGGTCCCCAGCACGGCTCAGCAAGCACTGCCGGGGAAATCAACAGGGAACGTTCCTGATGCTATTTTAGACACGGGCAGAAAACGCCAGATAGCAACACCGAATCGGACGGGGCCGCACAAACCTCGGAGCAGCGGCAGCAGCAGGGCCCGCTCCCGCCGACGTGTGGGCTTGTCGGTCGGTTTGTTGATGCGCTCGCTAACCACGACGTTGCTTTGACATGTCAGCTGGCGAGCCGGCGTCTGGATGCTTCGGTGTGATGCAGGCGGCTCCGTCTGAGCCCTGCGGAGAGCAGCTCCGAGCCGCCGGCCGGGGTTAGGAATGAGCCGCAGTTAAGCAGTTGAAAGGGATCCGCGCTGCCGCCAACGTGAGTGCCCCGCGCTGCCCGCGCAGGGGGAGTTGCATGCCTGTCTCCAGGGGGGATGCGGCTCCCGCCGGGTCACTCCGGCTGCACCGGGAGCGTCCTGGCCTCTTGCCTGGGAGAGGATGGAGAGAGGGTCTATCCCGCGGGACCGCTGCAGCCGGTGGTGCTGCTGAAGGCAGCGTGTGAGATTAAAGGCGGTAGCTGAGCATAAAGATACCGCAACAAGCCCTGATTTAGGAATAATGAGTGTAGCAGGGCTGGCTGCTGCAGGAAATGTCCCCTTTGTAACTCGGGCTGTTTGGAGGGGAAAGAGCAATTATGTGGCTTCTGCTGCAGCTCATTGTGGTCGGGTTAATTTGGGAAGAGGATGCTTTCTGGCAGCTAAAGGAGGCAGCCTGGCAGAGGAGTTAAAATGCAGAATTACCAGACCAGAATGGTGTTATGAAATGGTACAAAAATCCCAAGGCAGGGAAACATTGTTTGGTATGATTTATCTTCAGAGATAGTCAGGAGCAGGGAGACCTTAACTTAGAGGGCTACTCTGAAAAAAATAATAATAAAAAAATAAAATAAGATTTTCAAAGACAGACCCTGTTTTGCAAAGCCCTGACACCACAATGACAGGCACTGCTGATACCAGCTGTCCTGCCTGCCATCTGAATGCCAGGCCTTCCCAGAAATGCTGCTTGTGAAAGATCCCTCACAGGGAAGTTTTTAACGCCCAGGGTTTGCATGTGGGTGTGAACACGCATCTGTGTTTAGGGAGAAGAGGCGTGAACTGCTCGTTGTACCCCAAACCTGGCTATGCAGCCAAGGAATTACTGCAGCTGTGTGATGAGTGTTAGGAAGGGCTGTGCTTTTAAAAGGACAGCCTGGCTGGTTTTAATACGGTGATCCTCCTGGAGTTTTCAGCCCTCATGGTCTTGGGCATCTCAAAGATAAAACTGGTGCCTGTTCCTCAAAAGCTGGTGTCAAATGCCTGGTGCTCCCATAGGACCTCCTGCACAGACACAGCAAAGACACGAGGTCTGACTTGATTTGCAGCTCCAGCTGGGGTGGCATAGTCAAAATGCCACAAAGGGCAACTTGGCAGGGTTGATTTGGACAGGATCGGGATTGGAAAGGCAGGCAAATAGCAGTGAATCTTCCTGGAGAGAAGGTGATCAGGCATCCAAAGGGAGAGATGACATTGGTGTGTGCTGGGACAGGTCTGGGATGTAAAGGGGACAAGGGTTTGTGATGGCAGGGACTGCCATCCCTGTGCTGACCCATCACTATCTGTACTTGTCAGCAATGCACAAAGCCACAAATGAGAGATATTGTGTGTCTGCAAGAAGAGGGGAATTTGCTCCTTCCTCATTTCTCTATTTTCTCTAACTTTACATTGCAAACTCTGGCTCAGCTCTCCTTCCAGAGGGAAAAGAGCAGTTGCTGTGAAGGCTTATTTTTTTAAAGCAGTAGCACAAGGAACCTAAAGCACAACCTTCCTCTGACAAAACTTTACTCTGGTCTCATTCCCAGTGGCTGCTTCAGAACTGACCTGAACCAAACTGCTCAGCAGTGCAAAAGCACATCCTCTGCAGAAGCAGCAGCCTGCTTTGGAGGGCTACTTCATTTTCTTTCATTAAATTTACTGTTTGTATTATTTTGTTTAAGGCTGTTGAGGAAAAAGGGCCCTCTCTACTGAATAACCTTATTAAAACATGCTTATTAAACCTCACCCCATGAAATCACAGGGGCTGGCTGGTGCTAGTGGTAGTCCTGCTGATAGTTTTAGTCTTGAAGGCTACAGGAACCACTCACAGACCAATGTTGCTGTTGTCAAAGGCTGGAGGTCTGCTGGTACAAGAGCAAGAATGGTGTGTGAGGGAGGGCTTACAGTTCTCTTGCTGGCAGGAGACATTCCTAAGGTGAAAAAAGGAGATGTAGTGAAGGCTGTCCCTTCGTGGCCTGTTGAGAGCTTGTCAGAGGTTGGGAGGAGGCTCCACTTAACACCTGGGCATTCCTGTAATTTAGTTTTCAACAACTAATGCTGGTTCATGATCTGTGTTCTCAGAAACCTCTTTATCCACCTCTGAAGCACTGTCACTGCTTTGTTCAGCAGGGGTCAGAATCCTGGTTATCACTTGCTATTGACATGGGCATTTTATCCCTCCCACCTTCCCACCCTGAAAGGATGAAGCCTCACCAGCAAACAGATCCAGACTGCTCTATTCTCCTGGGCTGACAATCCAGAGGGTGCCTTTCTCTGCCATGGAGCCCTGTGTCAGTGGGAGCTGCTCTGAGAACATGGACCCAGACCCAAAACTGGGTGAAGGCAAGGGCCTCCAACACCCCAGAGCGAGGGGAATTGTATCACATGCACAGCAAACACTTTGCCAGTGGCTGCACCATATACTGAAGCAACCACACAGCCTGCAGCCCTGATACAAAACCACTGACCTGAACAGCAGCCAGATCATTTTTCTTATGAGAATGCACCATTCTTGAGCAATTTTTCCAGCACATCCCACGCAAACAGGTTTTCTCTGAACATCGCATGGCAGCATTCACCATCTCATGCCAGCTCTTGTTTTTCCCTAATTACAGGGGTTGGGAGGGCTCTCACATATCACTGGTGTGTCTGTGCTGGTGGGCACAGATTCTGAGGGGTGTATCCTCATGGAAAATCGAGCACTAAACCATTTCATGTCACCAGTTCTGCTGAAGACAGAATTACAGGATGGTTTGCGTTGGAAGAGATCTTAAAGACCATCTATTTCCAACCTTAAATTAGACAAGGTCACACCTTTCTGCAGAAATCTCAGACCTTGGACCTTGCACATACATACTAGTCTAATAACACATTCTTCATCTTCTCATCACTGCAACAGCCTTTCCAGGATGGGCACATTGAGTCTTCCCAGCTGGCATGCAGGGGGCTGCAGAGCAGTGCTGATCCCTCAACATTGACACTGACTCCTGTTGTTTGGGATATTATGCTAAATAAGCTGAATTATTGGTGGCAAAAAGGAAATGTGGAAGGAAATGGATAGGGTCTGTAAAGTCTTATTTCTGGCTCAGTGTATTCTGTGCCCACTCTGACCTGGAGTTTAAGCTACTGTGGAAGCAGGGAGATTTTAAGGCATTTTTTGGCCCAATATGTCAACTTCTATTACACAACAGCACCTCGGGGCAGCCAGGGTGTATCACCAGATACATTAACTGGGCTTCTTAGTTAGTGGTGAGTGATGGCCATGTGCTGTTTGTTCATAACTAAGAGAAAGAAATGGCCAAAATCTCTCTTCCCACATGGCAGAGATGGAGGGATGTTTCTACAGGAGCAGCTCTGCTCCTTGGCAGACGCTACTTTTTGATCCAAGCTTGCAATCTCCTCACGTCCCTCATTTCTGTATGCAGGATGAAGGAGGAAGCAAAAGCAGCCGTGCTTCTTCCACTTGTCTGGCCCTGGTACCCCATACACTGATTTCATGGGAAGAGCAGGGCAAAAAAGGTATTTATCCAAGATGATCTAATGAACATTTCCCATGTTGTCTCATTTGGTAAGAGACTGATACTCTATTTGTCCCTTGATCATGCTGAAAAATCCATTAATTTTTAAGCTGCCAAAAAGAGATTGGGGGATATAAAATTTTAACATTAAAAAGAAAAAAAAAAAAAAAAAAAAAAAAAAAAAAAAAAAAAAAAAAAGAGAGAAGAAATTGAGTATTTTCCTTTATTTATAATGCAATGCACTAAATAATGTTCAGAAGTGGCAAATGCCCAGGGAAAACCATTCCGTCATGTAATTTTACAAGGGAGAGAAGAAGAAAACCCAATACTCACGGATTCAGTAGATAGAGTGGATTGAGCCCTGTCCCTGTGCAGTGCTAGAGTCAGTCTGATCAACCTCCCATGTCTCCTGCACTTGTCCTGCCAGACCTATCTGAGGGTATTTGAGGTAATTCTTACCTAATTGTCAGGCATAGAAGCAACTTCTGTCTGGGATCATGACTGTGCCACTAGCTGGGAACTCCTGTGTTCACAAACTTCAAGCAAGTACCTGTTGGGAGAGAATGAGCTGGGTGGTAAGCCAGGTTCTCCTTGCCATTGTCAGAGGATTCAGTGTGTTTTGGAAGAGAGGCAAGAGACTTGAGGAAAATAATCCTCATTCACACAAGTCTACAGAGAAAGCAATGATCAGCACCGAAAGAAAAACACAGCTTAACTTTAGCAACCTACAAAATTCACAGCAGTGGTGCTGCACAGTGGGGCTTGGCATGATGTGTGAATAAATGGCCCCAAGAGTGAAAAGACATGGACAGGTGCCAATATATTATGCAGTTCTCATCTGAGCATCCAAATTCCCCCTCGGTGAGCTGCATTAGGCTGCAGAGCAGTCTGTAATCAAGAAGTTTGGCAGTGATGATGGAGATGCTCCTGGCATCCATTTTGACCAGCCTATTGTGCAGCCGGGCCTGCAGAGCCTCTCTGGGTACCAGAGAGAACAGAGGCCTCTCCTGGAACTGGGCAAAAGCTGTGGCTCTCCACACACTGGACAGGATCCACTTCAGCCTCCGGCACAAAGCCCTGGGAGCAACAGAGCCAGGGCCACGTTGCCTCTTTGTACAGAGTCTGGGCAGACACATCCAGGTCACTCATTCCAGACAGCATTCATGACCTGTGTCTTTGCTGTTTTCCAGTCGCCCAGAGGGGAGCTCAGAGCCTTGGCAGCAGCCCTGTCACAGTCCCCAGGGTCCCTGGGTCGTCCTGCCTGCTGAAGCATGGCTGGAGTGTGTGGCAGCTCAGGAACTTGGGAAGAGGCCACCACATCCGGCTTGGATGTGATGTGCCTCACCCCACGGTGCCTTTTGGGTTCATTTAGGCACTCAGCTCATTCTTCAGTGGCTGAAGGGAGATGCAAGAACAGGATTTAGCTGTGGCTCACCCTCCTCTTCTCCTCAATCCTCAAGAAAGAATAAATGATAAAAGAGAATGAAGGTCATCCCCAGCCAAGGCAAGTCCATGCTAATCCCTCTCTGGAGTCTTGGCCAACTCCAGCATTCAAGCCCTGGGAAGTATTAGGAAATGGATAATAGAACAGGAAATGCCAGATTTTGGTAGCTGTGAAAAGGAGAGATACACATTACCCATGCAATAGAGATAAAGGGGAGGGTTTCCCTCTCCTCCCAAGCTATGGATGCTAGAACTGAATGGACACGGTGTCCAAACTAGGTGGAATAAAAGACTGTGCCACTTTTCTTGTGGGGCTTACAGGGAGGGGCCACACCAGGAAAAAGCCAATGGCTTGAGGATGACTTTCACACTCTGTGCCTACCCCTCCTGTACTTGCTCCCATGGAATTTTCAGTGGGCACTCTTTTATGCATTTGAGAAGGAAAGAAAACCTGTCTGATAGTCCATTGCCTAGCAGATCTTCCCTTTAATTTCTGAGAAAGAACTGAAAGTTCTTTTTTTTTAGCTGATCAGCTAAAAAAGATGAACTTGCTGCAAGCAAACCCGATCACCTTCTGCAACATCCAAGAGACTGGAAACTTTGTTTGCTTTGTTTCTGCACAACTGATCAATTGAAACCAATCAATGAAACACTGGGGGTTGGTGTGGTCCTGCCTGATCCCAACAGCAGCCCAGTCTAGTGAGGGCTACCTAGATAAATAAAAAAGAGACTGGCCAGAGAAACGTAGGTCCGATCAATGTGATTAACACTACGCAACTCTTTTATTTCGAGAGAAATGGCGTCTTTTATACACTTCTATACAGTTTACAGTTCGGATAGCTCAGTCATTGGCACACAGCAAGGGAAAGAATGAAAACACACATTATTTTAGTTACAATTAAGGTGGCTACACATGTGCCTACTAACTACTTCACTCAGTGACCCTCAAATCCCCATTATCTTCCCCAAACACCTTAAGGCGTCTTTTTCTAGCTGCGCCACACACCTGATGGAATTTTAGCTGCGCAACAGGCTTCAAGGCCTCATCAATGCCTCAGGTCAGAACTCAGTCACAGTAGTTCAAACTCTTGATATAAATCATGACCTCCTGATTTAAGAAAATCAGCAACAGCCCAGAGCTGACTCCCATGCTACTGCACATGCAAGCACAGATCCTCCAGTGACATCTGATCCTCCAGGATCTCATGGGTGTCTAATTATTACCTAAAGCCCAGCCTGGATAAAACAGAGTTTTTGACATCCCTTTCCTCCCAAACTTTCTCCCCAAATCTTCTCAGAAACCTGCAGGTGAATCTCTTGCGTATCTCTTCCTTCGTCTGTTACTAGATCACTTCACTCTCACCCATTTATGATACCACCAGGGAGATTTTTCTTCTAACCTTTCTCTTTTGTCCCATTTCTCAGGCTGTATCCCTTCACTGGTCCATCCCTTCCCATAACACCAAACTCAGGTCTTCACTCTCAACACACTGTTACTGATCTGTCCATAGCCCTTCCCACCAACAACCAGCCCACAATGGTGGCCAACCTTCTTTTCTATCACATTTTTGGAAGTGCTCCTCAAAAAACATCCAAAAATCAGTCTCTGGTAGAAACCCATCTCTGCTCTCAGTATCTGCATACTGGTCATGTTGCCACACAACACATTGGCAAATATCACTTTCCTTCTCCCTGTTCCCATTTGTCTGAGCCACCCATTTTCCTATGTCTTAATCTTGGAATAGCAAGCGTGAGGATTTGTTGTGTAGCACAGCTCAGCCCAGCTGCAGCTTCTTGTCCTATGGCAACAGGAACCAGGAATAATAACAGCAAGGTGGTGACTCATTAAAACCAATAACATCAATAATTAGACTTAGTTAACTTTTCCAATTGTATAAACAGCTGAGAAAAAAAAATCAGAATCTTGTGCTTTTCCAATATTTTTCCTTCTTCCAGTTTCTCACACAGAAACTGTCAGTATTGAGCACTTGTCACAGTCAAATTTCCTTTCTCTCCACACAACAGTAAATTCATGGAGTGAAGTGAAATGTTTCCTTTGTTCATATTCTGTGAGTGCAGAAGACTCTCCAGCATCTCTTTGCTCTGAGCAAGGAAGAGACCAGCTGCAGCCCTGCCTTGGTGCCAACATTGCTCCAGCTGCTGTTGCTATAGGAAAAAAAAAAAAAAAAAAAAAAAAAAAAAAAAAAAAAAAAAAAAAAAAAAAAAGGCAGAACTGTCCAAGTTTCAAGTTCCTGCAAAAAATCTGTTTAAGTCAGCAGGGATAGAATCTGGATGCAGATTTCTCTCCAGACCTGATGCTCAGTGGGTGCCATCTACCACTTCATTCAGCTGCTGCTGATAGAAGCTGTATCCTGGTACAGCCTCTTCTCTGCTCCCTCTGTGACCTTCCCCTCTCTAAATAACACTTCCCTGCCCATTGCCTCTTGTCAGAGGCAGAGAAAGAGGCTTGGACCAAGGAAAAAGCTGTCCATGGGATTAACAGAGAGTGTCTGTGGAAAAAGGAGCCGTCATAAGTAGGACAAAACTCAGAGAGCACTGGAGGGACGGGTAGCCTGGGGGCAAAACACTGGGACAAACTATGGCAGAGGGGGGGAGAGAGGAGGCAATGAACCAGGAAGGAAGACCTGAGAGGATTGAGATGAAAAGGGGATGAAGAGACCAAACTGCTAAGATAGGTGGACATCATCTCTGAGCTGAGCCTTACACTCCACTCCTCTTTCTCAGTCCTTGTCCCTGCAATTTGGACACACCAGGACCTTGTGTTTAACTTTGTCCTTTAATTGCAAAGGATCTCAGTCTCCTGTAGCTAGTGTGGCTGCAGAACTGGCACTGCCCTGGAAGTGGCTGCTCTGACCCCAGCAGGGCAACTGCTCTGGTGTCAGCACTAAGGGAACCTTAGTATGGATCAGACCTTAAGAAGCTGACTGTCAAACCTGCCCCACAGACCTCACCCCCCTCCCAAAAGAAGCACACCAGTGAGTACAATAATATGGTGTTAAAAATGGAAAGTGCTTGTGGAGAGAGATCAGCTGCTTTGTGAGGCAGCTGTATGTTCTGGAGCTCCTTTTGATGTAAATGTGTGAAATTACACATTTATTGCAGGATTCAAATGTAGCCATGGCAACATGACTATCAAACACTTGCATATGGAAGTGTAAATCCGTACAGGTTTCTGGCTGGTGAGATTAAACTGCCCAGAGACAGAGCTCAATGTATTCCAGGCCCTCCATGCCCAAAAGGATCTCCAGCTTCTGTACCTGGGAAAAATTCCATTTCTTTGCATCCGAATTGGCTGTGGAGAAGAGCACTAAACAGGCCAGTACCGTCAACAGAGCACCAGGTACTTCCCTGCAGGCTGCTGCACGGGGTGACCCTGTCCTGAAGGCTGGTTTGAACAAACTCCTCTGCTCAGCCTTGTGAGGGGCAGGGACAGCTCAGCCAGGAAATGTGTCTGCAGGGCAGGTTTCAGTTACACCTCGAGCATCATCAGGCTGTATTCATAGAAGCCCTGGGCATGTAAACAGGCTGGGCAGCCAATGGCACCCCCCCACCCACGGTGTCCTCATGTGACAGTGATCTGGTGACATGGTGACATCTGAAGAGGGGACAGCAAAGCTGGCATGAGTACTGGCTGCAAGTAGGAGAGGTCTGTGCCCTTATAGCCTCAAAACCATGACCTTGATGACCATTCCTTGGATAGTGGTCCCATCCATTAATTTTCCACAGCTGTCAGTTCCAGGCTGAGCTGCAGTGTCACAGCCAAGGAAAGTCAGGCACAGCCTCCTCCCCTGGATACACAGCAAGCTCTAACACCTCACATAACAGTGTCTGCACACAGACTGGGCTCAGCTCAGGGTCCTGGTGTGTCTGGAGTGATGAGTGATGAGTATCATCAGGTGGACTGTGAAACAACAAGGGAAAAGGGAAAGAAAAAGAAAAAGAAAAAGAAAAAGAAAAAGAAAAAGAAAAAGAAAAAGAAAAAGAAAAAGAAAAAGAAAAAGAAAAAGAAAAAAAAATAAGGAACATGCACCCCAGCATGGAAACAGACTGGTGGGAAGGAAATAGAAGTTTTAAATAGACACTAAAAGATTGGCAGAATTTGGCTGTAAGTGAAAACAGAGTAGTGGTAGGGCAGAACTTTGTCCTTGTTTTGCCTTTTTTTTTTTTTTTTTTTTTTTTTTTTTTTTCCCCAGAGACTTGATGTGGCTCTTTCACTGAGAAACACAAAAGTAGGGCACAGTTCTGCAGAATGCACCCGGGGGTATCCATGGTCCTGAGGTTTGGGATCTGCAGCAGGAGCCCTGGCATCCCTCTGGAGCCAGTGGAAAAGCAGGTTATCTCCACCACAACGTGGTAAGCAGCTTAGTGGGACACCTGAAGCATCTGATGGCAATGCCTCGAGCCATCACATAGGAATTCACAGGATGGCTTCTCAATAGGATGTTCCTATAGTTAATTAACCTCTGGTCCTGATTTCCAGCGAGAACATCTTGTTTCCAACTCCAGCTGTAATAGATTTGACAGCCTGCTTTCACCTGGCACCTTCTTCTGCAGCAGGTATTTCTGGGTTAAACCCCTTCCCACCTTCCCTACTGCAGCATAAACATCCTGGAGCTCCACCACACTCCTGTTTCCAAACCTGTGAACTCCCAGATGGTCCATCAACCATCCTCCTTGGTTTCTTTGCATTGTGAGACTTTCTAGCAGAACCTCTTTACCTTTCCTCAGAGAAAAAAATAGCACTTTTAAAATTGTGCTGCTTCATAGAGAATTTTTGGGTTGGAAAAAAATGTAGGCTCCTGGCACTAAAGACAGACCTTTCTCAGTAAACATGAGGCTTTTGATTTTAAAAGTGACAAACCTTGTTTCTTAATTTAAAAAAATATTAATTTTCCTAAGCCTGTTTAGAAAATAAAGAAAAACTATTGCTGTGCTAATTGCTACTACCAAATGATTTTCACTTCATCTCCTGCCTGTGGCCACACAGATACAGGTCGTGCAAATGGACTTGGCAATCCAGGCTGCAGCAGATCAAGTATCAGATTTCTGGTTAACCATGAATTATAACTAAAAAATAAAGACACCCCTGCCCTGTCGTTAATGCTGCCTGAGTCCCATGACTTGGGAGTGCTGTGCTGTGCTGCCACAGCATCTGCTCCCCAAATTTGGCCTCCACACCTTGAGAGAATGAACCAAACCTCCCTAAGAGGGGAGGCAAAGCTGTTGCCCACACCTCCTCATTCCCCTCGCTGCAGTCCTTTCATCTCTATGCTATATTAGCATTCTGGAGAGCACTAATGGGTCTGAAGTGGCTTAAAGCCATTTTCTTTATTGCTGGATTAGTGTTGGAAGGGTACAAAGCTGCTCAGCTCGAGCATGTCCAGAGCTTTCTGCTCCAAGAAGACACAAGCCCTCAGAGCCCCGGCCCACCTCGCACAGCCCAGCTCACTGCTTTTATGAATGGAGTTAAAAACAACACACGCTGTGAAGCTGTTTCTTAGAAGCTTTTTTTTTTTTTTCCTGGTGTCCTGACTGCTCCAGCCAATACAGGCCCCAGTGCTCTGGACCAACACGCAGCCCTGTAAGCAAGGAAGTGGGCAGGAAAAGCAAAGCACAGGTTCCCTGTCTGTTCGCTGCCTGCTTTCAGTTGAGCAATTATACAACTCCAGATCTGTGATTATTCCTGGCAAGGTTTTTTCATCTCATGGGAGACTTTTGGAACAACACGGTGCTTTTGTAGGGAGTGTCAACCGCCAGGAGAACATGCCTTCCAGATCAGACTTTTGTTTTTTTTTTAAATATGTAAGTAATTGTTTCTTTACAGATTGGTCTTTGCCTTTTAATGACTCACATTTCTACCTTGTCAGCTTTCAGCACAGGCCCTGCCCTCCCTCCCAGATCTCACCCACAGTGCCAGGTCACGCCAGGTGAAATCCTGAACGATGAGAATCCATTTTGTCGGCGCCCTGTCCAGATGTTCTGCTTACAGGGGCTGCTTTTTGGGAGCTGCAGAAACTACAGGCACAGCAGTCAGAAGGCATAAAACCGAGGTACAAACCTACCTCTAAAACACTGAAATGGGGGTCTGTCTGTGGTTTATTTTTTGGACAAACCCAGATGAATTTTCATGGCAAGGGTGACAGATTCTCATCCCCAGTACTGCTGCTGTGCCAAGAGTCTCATTCCCACTCCAGCCTCTTGAGGTGCAAACATGCTTTTCAAAATAAAGAGAGAGAATACTTAAACACCCCTAAAACTAATTCATTAGCTTTAAGCTCAGTGCAATATAACTGCATCTTTTTAAGAGGTTGTTTTTATTTTTTTTTTTTTTTTTCTGAAGCTTTTCCCCCTTCACTGCTCTCTGAAAATGTATTCAACATGAGGCAGGGAGCAATTATGGAAAATTTCAGGCTGGATGGTTAAAGCATGGCCAACTTGTAAAGTAATTGGAAACGTAGAAAGGAAAATGTTTGGCAACACGGGATAAAAGGTGCTGTGTAAGTGGAGGATTTTTTCTTATTGCAAACTCTTCTCTCTGATATGTTAATTATGTTTGGCCTGATCCCTTGACAGTCCATTTATTTTTTGTCCAATTGCAGGCTGCTGAGGGCAGATAAATTTCAGGCTATTATGGGAACACCCTAGAAGTTTGTATAGAAAGGAAACTCTCTGTTTCCTGTATCATCCTTCTGGGGATCTTGAAAGAGTTCACAAAAGCCACTTAAGCAAACTTTCTTTGCTGGATAACGGAAGGAAAGGAAGCTGTGAACAAGCAAACAACACTCAATTCCATGAGACAAGAGATACTCACAGGTCATTTGAGAGAAAGTAAAGTCTGTGAATGAAATGTGCACACACACGCAGAAGATATTTTGTACTCTGAAAACAATGGGTATTTCTGCACCCCTGCACGATTTCTGATTTATAATAAGGTAAATCTTGCAAACCATCAGTGAGACAGGTGGTGGAACATCCATCCCTGCAAGGCATTAAATGTGTGGAGGTATTTTGTGGTTCAAATAATACATCTCAAGATGAGTTGCAGACAGTCATGGATCAGCTGAACAGCTTCTTCCTTTCCTTTCCTTTCCTTTCCTTTCCTTTCCTTTCCTTTCCTTTCCTTTCCTTTCCTTTCCTTTCCTTTCCTTTCCTTTCCTTTCCTTTCCTTTCCTTTCCTTTCCTTTCCTGAAATTTCCTTTCCTGAAATTTCCTTTCCTGAAATTTCCTTTCCTTTCCTGAAATTTCCTTTCCTGAAATTTCCTGAAATTTCCTGAAATTTCCTTTCCTGAAATTTCCTTTCCTTTCCTGAAATTTCCTTTCCTTTCCTTTCCTTTCCTGAAATTTCTTTTCCTTTCCTTTCCTGAAATTTCCTTTCCTGAAATTTCCTTTCGTGAAATTTCCTTTCCTTTCCTAACAGTGCAGCTGCCAGACCTCTGCTACAGCCAGTTCTGTGTTTTTTGTCACCTACAGATAGAAAGCAAAGGTCTGAAGAGCTGTAAGTTTTCCTAGGGCTGGCTTCAAGTGCAAAATTCAGATGGAGCTCATGGAGCTGGGGCAAAACTCAGCATCAGGTGTGCAAACACCTTCAAGCCCTGGAAATTTTAGGGGACTCCAATTTACAGGCCTTCCTGTCTCTGAGTTTTACACCAGTATTCTACAGAGCTGAGGTTGGTCCAACAGTGTGTCCCCTTTCCTGAGAAGTTTTAAGCATCCTGGATCCAGCTGCATTTCAGAGGGAGATCAAAACCACGGAGAGGATGAAATGCTGCAAGTTTGTTTAAAAAGCTCTTAGAGGAGGGGATTTGTAGCTCATCTGAAATATGGGGTTTGTGGTATTTGATGTAAGTAAATCCATGTGGTAGAGAGACTTGTATCTGTTCAAACCACAGGAAAACAGGTTCAAGTTTACAAGGCATGGTCATTTAAGAAGAAATTGTTTGGGAGGATACTTGGTTAGCAGGAAACTACCTGGGCACTGACTGAAAAGTTTTTAAAGGCATTTAGGAAAATATCAATTGTGAAAACATTTTTTCCTAGCAGATTCTGCAACATATGCCTATGGTCTGACCAAAACCACTAACAAGGGGTGGGAGGGGAAGAGCAAGGAAAAAAATGTTAAATATTTGCCAGCTGGAATAAAGAAAAAGGTTTTGTTCAAATTTAGGGCAATCCACTTAGGCCAGTTCCTGTTTAATTGGGACTGGGGAAGGCCTTTTCTGCCAGAAACATAGCTGATACCTTGACAGGAAAAATCTAAACTCCTCAAAAACATTTCTCCCTGTCTCTTCTCACAGTTATCCACAGGAACAGTTCTTCCCTGGGGAGCTTGTTAAAACTCCCAAATAACCTCATTGCTAGGAACATTCTCTCAGTTTTACAAACTTCTTTATCTTCAGCCGTAACCTCTAAAGCCTGCTCTCCAGGTTGCAAATGATCTCCATTCAAATCATCTTGTTGTCTTTCTGTGCTCAGGCCCAGGTGAGAGCTAACACATCTCTGTGGAGAGCATCCTTCTGCCCAGTGTAAATGCATCACCAGTCCAAAGAAACAGGCTGGAACACATTCAAGGAGAAAGGTTCTTTATTCCTACTCTGACAGTAATACAAAACTTTTGGTCCTACCAAAGCAGCCTTGAATCTTTGAGGTGCTTAAGGCAGGACCTTAAGTTGCCAGGCTCCTGATATAAATAAAGAAAGAAGCTGCTGAACTGATGGAATTGTCTAAGGAAGAAGAGCAGCAGGAAAGCACAACTCCATTATAATCTTTCTGGACTCTGCTGTTGGCACAGTGTTCACGCACACAGGGCACCTCCAGGTCCCCCTCCAGCAGGTTGTGTTGTAGCCCTCAGAAGGTCTGGGAAGTGTCTGAGGAAAATTATGAAACTGCTTGAGGAGAAACTGGAAAATTAAATTTTTACAGGGGTCAGAAGTGAGAACTAGAGGCTGATTTTTTTTTCTGTGAAAGGGCCTGACCACGATCTGCCAGCAGCCTTGGCAGGCTCACACAAGGTGTAGGACCGTGGCATGAGTCAACGTCTGTGGTTTCTTCAACATAAAACTACACTTCTTTTTTTTTAGGGTTTCCTACCAAATCAAGTAGATGAACTGACTCGTCCCAAGACTGAACTCTTAAAATTCCTTGTGGCAGAGTTCTGGGGTTCCACAGTGTATTGCCATGTATTTATCCCCACAAAAATATCTGCAAATTGCATTACATATCCCATATTCCAAAAGGCTTCTATCTAGTGCAGTCATTTATGGAGAGCATTGTATTTGCAGGGGTCTTAATAAGGGCCTCTACAAAATTCAAGCAGTGCCTGGACAATGTTATATGGTTTAGTTTTAGGTCCTGCAAGGAACAGGGAGTTTGAGTAAATGACCCTTATGGGTCCTTTCCAAATTGAGGTATTCTGTTATTCTATAGAGTACGAGGAGATGGAAAGGAAAAGTTGCTCTTTTTGGGAGTAAGTGGTTTTAAAATCATTTAAGCTGAAAAGCAAAACTAGAGCCCAAGAACAGTGGTGTGAAATATCCACACTGTACTTCAGGTAGAGAGACTTTCACAAGTCCAACACTGCAAGAAAATCAATGACTGGGATGACATTCAGGTCTAGAAAAAGGGGAAAATTGCTGAATACAATTAACTCAAAACAACTGTTTTGAGTTAATTCCAAAAACTGTGAACGTTTCTGTTTACACTCAGCTTTTAGGAGTGGCGGGGGGAATGATTATAAGAATCCTAAAAAAATCTCAGTATTTTGTAGGGGATTTCCACTCCAATCAATTTTGGCATTTCTTTTTTTCCTCAAAGTTTAAAATTATTTTCATAATAAACAATTTAGGGTCTGCAGCTGTTTCGTTCTTCTGGTTCTGTTTGGAAATTCAAGCAATTAGAATAAAAAGTATTCACCCAATTTGGTTTCTCAGTCACAACTAAAACAGCCTGCTTGGGGTTATTCTTGAAACTTGGGTTGCTTAAGTCATTTAAATAGACTTCTATTTCAGAAACAACACAGGAGCCAACAGTTTCACAACTAAAAGCTCGAGGGCTACAAAACTTGGCTTCACCTAAGACTCTTAACATTGTTTTTCATTATCTTAATCACTAAGTCCTTTACATACTAATTTTCCATCCCAGTGCCAACCAGTGCCAATCCAACTCACTTTTCCATCACCCAGGTGAGTGTTACTCATGTTTTCATGGAAATGTGAAAACACTCTGAATACAGTCAGCACAACAGTGTCTATTTTTGCGACTGCTCGTTGGCTTCTGCTAACACTGAGTCATATCTGCAGAAGTCGCTAACACAGGTGTAGCTCCTGACTTCTTTCCTAGGATTTTCCAAAATTATGGAGAATGCTGATGGTTGTCCAGATGCAGTTTTGATGACACAGGGCTAAACAATTTGTTTATGCTGGGACTCAAAATATTGCAAACACCAATTAGGTATGTGACTGATTAGGCAAGGGGAGAGATGAGATAAATCACAGCACGTGGTTGTAACAGGCCTTAGCAGAGCAGAGAGTAAAGTGAATCCTCCAAGAAGGCTACAGAGGCTTCAGGTCCCACCTGGTGATCAAAACAGACGTGCCCAGTAACACCTGCACAGTTTGAATCCAGCTGGAGCCACAAGGCTGCAAAACAAGCAGGCAGTGTGAACAGGGATAAATGCTCAGTTAACTAGAGGTGATCACTTAGTGTCTAGAGCTATAAGCCCAGCATTTGTGTGGTGATCAGATAAAAAAAAGATATTTTCTTCTCTCTGGGTTAGCCCAACTGGCTATCATCTATTAATTAATCCATGAAACATTGTGTTATTATGAGAAAGCATTAAGTCACCAAGAACTATAGAATGGTTTGCATTGGAAGGGACCTTGAAGCCCATCTCATTCCAATCCCCCTGCCATGGGCAGGGACATCTTTCACTATCACAAGTTTGCTCCAATCCCCATCCAACCTGGTCTTGAACACTTCCAGGGATGGGGCAGCCACAGCTTCTCTGGGTAACTCATGCCAGTGCTTCATTACCCTCTGAGTAAAGAATTTCTTCTTAATATCCAATCCCATCTCTACCCTCTTTTAGTTTAAAACTGTTCCCCCTTGTTATATCATTTTCTGGCTGCATAAAAAGTCCCTCTCCATCTTTTTTACAAGCTCCTGTTAGGTACTGAAAGGCCACAAGATCTCTCAGGTGAAACTTCAGAAAATTTGGTTCTATGGGAGGCAGCAGGAGTCTGTGCAAGCAGAAGATGAACTGGTCTACTTTTTAGATATTCACTAGTGTAAGCTGAAAATATTACCAGTGAGCTTTCACCAGGGTAAAGCTAAAGTGAATGAAATCACTTGAAAATCATCTCAAACTTAAACAGTCTCCTGTACTTCAGGCTTTGGTTCAGGATTTTGGCTCTCTGCACATCCACTATGATGAAAATATATCAATTTTTCAATAAAAATAGAGCCACCAAAATACAAATATCCTTGTGCAGCAGTGGAAACCTCATAAACATCACTGCCATGATTTCATAAGAGGCAGCTTAGAAGGAAAACTGACTAATCTCAGCTCATTTCCCAAGTGTAGAGAAACAGAAAAGTTTCAGAAAAGTAAACAGAATTTTTAAAAAAAAAATTAAAAATAGAGGTTCTGGTCTCTCCAAGACAAGGGAAGCAGTGACTGAACTGAACAAGCCCTGCAGTTCTTAAGTGTTGTCTAGCAGCATCTTAACTGCTCTTGGCACTTGAGGACTGAAAGCCACAGTCCTTGAAGGACTATCACATCACCCCTTGACACCTATAAACTGCTCTGAAGCTTAATTCCCCACAGTTTTATTATGAAGATAATTATAGACCACATAAAGTTAAGAGGCAGGATAATTTCTGCAGTGATTAATACCAGGTTTCAGCTGTGTAAACCAGGAAAATAATGTCAGGGAACTCTCATTCTTCAAGGCATGAACTCATGATGAGACCTCACAAGTGGCAGAAGCAGCAAACCCCATCTTACAGCCCTGTATGAGCACCTTGTAACATAATTGCTATCATAAGGTGTTTATTTTCTATAGCAGCATGACATGAGAGAAGTTGTGGCTACTGCTTGTAGAATCATACAATCATTTCAGTTGAAAAAGACCTTCAGGAACATAAAATCCAACCATTAACCCAGCACTGCCAAGTCTACCACTGTCAAGCTGTTCATGTAAACTATCACCCCAAGGATGATAGAGATCACCTCTTGTAGACAGCAATAAGGTCACTCTCAGCATCCTCTTCTCCAGGCTGAACACGCCCTGTTCCCTCAGCCACTCATCATCCAGACCCTTCCCTAGATCCACTGCCCTTCTTTGAACACGCTCCAGTACATCAATGTCCTTGTGGTGAGAGGTCCAAACAGGATTCAAGGTGTGACCTCACCAATGCCCAGCAGAGGGGGATTCCAGGTTTCAGTGCAAAGGGACCCTATACCTGCACCACCCTGTTTGCTCAGGACTGTTGACATGGCTCTAGGGTGGCACGAACCAACTGGCTCCAGATGGGTGGACTTTGGGCTGGTGACAGGACAAAGGGCTGACTAACAACGCTCTATACCTGTGGGTTCTGTCAGAACCCTTCGGTTCTCAGAATTGAAAGTCAATTTTGGCTAACATGGGCAACCCGAATGGACCTGAAAATCTGCTTGTCTGGGTGCCAGTCACAAATTCACACAATCTCCTGCTCTTCTTCACAAAACCTTCTTGACACTTGTCTGTTCACACAAAATATCTTCGGTTGACCAGCCACAAGTCCGTATCTGAAAAAAACCCAAAAATATCCCAATGCTTTTAGGGGAAAAAAAATAGGCATCAAGGGACATGGACCATTTTACACAGCCATTAAAGTTCCATCGTAATGACAGCATGTGTTGGGGGAGGGTGGGAAGAAGGATAAACA
Source organism: Zosterops lateralis (assembly GCF_965231275.1). NCBI lineage: Eukaryota > Metazoa > Chordata > Aves > Passeriformes > Zosteropidae > Zosterops > Zosterops lateralis. The sequence goes on from NC_139762.1 coordinate 153,526,040, forward strand.
GCAGTTTCGAGTCCAGAGCCTGGGTCTCCCATCAGATATATCACCCTTTGTGAGAGATAGCCAGGGGCTGAGTTACAGGCCAAATGTGTAAAAGTTGAGACTCATTTTTCATGTCCTGTTTATAATGTCCTGGCTGGGAGACCTCACCTGGGTTTCTGGGTGCTCATATTTGCTTCTAGCATAGCCTCAGGCTTCCCAAACCCATGGCCACTCCCTATTAGGAGACACCTCAGAGAGCCGGCTGTGTCAAATAGCATTAATTCTGACAGCAAGTCAAAGCAATCCCAAGGGCTTCTGTCCATCCAGAGGGAGAACTACTTTTTTTTTCTTATTTTTAAAATTGCATATTTGAAATCTCAGGAGGTTTGTATAATCTAGGAATCCCCTTGTTTGATATAAAGCAATTCACACTAGATCTAAACACTGGAAAACAGTCAGCTAAATCCATTATCGCATGATAATGCTCAAACATTTCATTAATTCCTAACCAGCTGTCCTCTGCTCCCTTACCCCTTTCATCATACAAACATTTCTTTAACTGTCTAAGGGAGGGGCGAAGGGAGGAACAGACTCAGCCTCGTAAAACTCCTTCACCAGGTTGGCCTGCGGCAAGTTATTTCTTTTGACACGCGTGTAAAATAATATTGGGGGTAGTGTTTGTTTGGCTTGGCTGGATGGTGAGTTTTCATAACAATTCGGTAAGCCAAGTACCTGTGAAATGGAGTACAGAGAACTCAGGCAGCTTGTTGATGAGCCTGCCGTCTGGGTGATTAACATATCTCATTAAATAGGGAAGACCCCTTGCTCCAGCATCCATGCCAAGACACAAGGCAAGGTGTTTGGAGCAGGATGTTGCTCTCCAGTGGTTTGAGGTCCTGTAGGTTATTTTTCTTTTAAAGTCCTCAGGTACTGCATGCCAAATAAACCAGTGGAAGTGAGGGTAAGCCAGGGATCGGTACCTTGGGGAGGTTCTCCAACTACGTGACTCAACAAAGTGGATACATGAACACCAAGAGCCAGAGAGAGATTTTAAGGTGACTTCTGGATGCTTTCTTTAAGAAAAGATGGCCCTGAAGTGCCTCAAATCCCTACATGTTGCCTAGGGACTCTCCAAAGAACAGGATTCACCACCCTGCTGAGGAAGGACCTGAGGGGACCACTCAGGGGTGGTCTCCAATCCCACTCTCAACCTCAGTCCAGATTTTCTTCCAGTCCCCCCCCCTAAACAAACGTAGCACACGTCTGGACAGCACATCAGGCTCCTGACTGACACGCATTTCTCCCCTGCCAAGACATGAGAGTGCGTTTATTTATTATGGGTTAAATATTTGGAGTTGAGTAAGAACCTCAGAGGGAAAAGGTGGGTCTGTTTCCTTGGATTCTTTTCTACCCCCACACTCAGTATGAAAAACCACATTTTTTAAACTAAAATGTTTGGTTTATGGAAAATTCCCCTTTCTGACTTTAGACTCAGCTAAAGGCTGAGAATTAGCAACTCTTAAGTGAAAATAACATGAGGAAATACAATGGAGAAACATCTGGACACATCCGGACATGTCTGGACATTGCCACAATGGGTCTAAAACGCCAGGCTGAGGTAAGGATCACACTTCACCACAACAGCAGGCAACAAAAGGACTGAAAAAGAAGTACCTTTAATTTTTTTTTCAGATATTTTAAAATGAGGTGTCAAAATATCAGGTAGCTAGGACTGCCATAAACCCATGGGAAACAAGAAGCAAATCTTAGAAGTTGTAATGATATCTTGAGATCAGTTCTTGGTGGTTTTAGGTGTGTTAGGGTCTCAGAATTTCCACTGAAGTAATTCAAGTCTTTTTTCTTACCACAGCACCATTAGACATTTCTGTAAGTACAGGTATATTTTGTTTCTTCTTCGGAAGAAACTTTAATGTTTTATTAAGCTGTATCACGGTTTTGATACAATGAATGTTGTTTCGCTGTCAAGAGTGGGTGTTACACTGGGCTGTCACAGGTGTGTATCCTTTATCTTCACAACTTGGCTACTGAAGATAATTATTTTGCCACTTTTTTGTTTTATAAACATCAGTTGTATGTCAAAAGCCATCACTCTTTGAATGGACTTTGGACATCCTCACCAGAGGATGTTTAGTTTACTGAGTTGTCCATGACTGTGGTCATGCATGCCTTTCAGCCCTTGGTCTCAATTAGCCTAAAACCAAGAACATATTGGTAACAGCATTGCAGAACAAAATATAAATATTGCCCTTTTTTTTTTTTTTTTTTTTTTTTTTTAATTAGGACTTGTAATAGAGTTTGTGTGTTAGACTCAAGATTCATCTTGCTTTTTAATAGATGCGTATAGTTCTCCCATTTTGCCTCCTGTGGTTTTCCTTTTCTGAAGTCTGGCATGCTTCATGGTTTATGTATTCATGAGTTGTAGAGAAAGAAGTTCACCATTAAAAAAAATTTGTTTTGGAATATATACTTAATGGAGTGTCGAGAAACAGAAAACAATTACACTTATGCAACGTAACGTGCGTTTTTACATGCCACTTGCAGGCTGCTTTATGCATCCCCAGTTTATGTAAGTAATGAAAATTAAATATCACGCTAGCCTGCACAATGCACTCAGCACAATTAAGGCTAAGAGACCTTAATTGGGAATAAAAAAACACATCCCAGCGCTAAGAAAAACACAGTTTTTTATGGCAAGTTTGCAGAGGGTTCTTCAAATGTGGCAGGGCTATGGCTGCCATGGGGAATGAAGTGTTTTAATGTCCCAAGAGTTACTGGGTACTGTGTGTAGAGGGTTGTGTTCTGCAGATGTGACAAATACATGATAAATGCCACATCACCCTCTCCATGGTGGCCTGGCACACACCCGGTCACAGGGCTGGGCTGGACATGAGGAGAGGTGGCTCATGGCCTCTGGCGGGCAGAGCAGCAGGGACAAGGTGGGGAGGCAGGACAGAACCTGACTGTAGCCAAACATGAGGAAAAGGTATTATTTTCCTTTATGATGAAGGACAATGTCAGCAATTTGGGGCCAGCATATTTGCAGTATCTCAGGCAGAGAACAGCACCTACTCACTCCTGCACTTTCCAAGCTGTTGGTCTGCAGCTGTACTGGGCACAACTTGGCCTGAGAGGGGCAAGGGAGTCTGCACTCTGTTTCTGTGCAAACACCCACTGCCTTGGCAGGGACAGTGCAGGTGGAGCCTCCATCCATCCTCAGGTTGTCACTCGTGCTCCCTTTCCAACCAAGAGCCCGTCTTCAACCCAGAGGTAGAACCAACAGGCTCATCCTTCGCCCCTGGGCAGCAGGAAAAACTCCTGCTACACAAACTGGGGAATGAGATGCTGGAAAGAAGCTTTTCAGAAAGGGTGTCCTGGTTGATAGCAAGTTGAGTATGAGCCAGCAGTGTCCTTGACACCCAAGAGGACCAGCCCTGTCCTGGGGCCATCAGGGACAACATCCCCAGCTGGGCAAGGGAGGGGATTGTCCTGCTCTGCTCTGGGCTGGGGTGGCCTCACCTTGAATAGTGTGGGGTTTTGAGTACCACAATGTAAGATAGAAAGCTCTTAGAGAGCAACCAAAGGAGGATAATGAAGATGGTGAAGAGCCTTGAGGAGACAAGGAACACGAGGAGTGACTGAGGACACTTGGTCTGTTCACCCTGGAGGAGACTGAGGGGAAACTTCATTGCAGCTACAACTTCCTCATGAGGGGAAGAGTAGGGGCAGGCGCTGATCTCTGCTCTGTGGTGATAGTGACAGGACCCAAGGGAATGGCCTGAAGTCGTGTCTGCGAGGTTTAGGTTGGATATTATTACAAAAAGGTTCTTCACCCAGGGGGTAACTGAACAGTTTTGCAGCCAAGTAGTCACAGCACCAAGCGTGGCAGAGCTCAGGGTGTATTTGGACAACCCTCTCGGGCACGTGGCGGGATTGCTGGGACTGTCCTGTGCAGGGCCAGGGGCTGGACTCGATTTGTTACTATGCAGTGTCACTCTGTGACGCCGCCGCCCTCCGACACCTGTCCCGCCATGTCCCGCCTCGGCTCCCCTCACGCGGGCACCCCTGCGCCCAGCCTCTGGGCGGCCCCGTAGCCTTCCCGCCCTCACCCAGCAACGTCCCCCGCCCGTGCCCACCATGGCCAGGCCACGCCCCTCGTTGCATATTCATGCGGGACACGCCCACAGCCCGAGGGCACCACGCCTCTCGATACATATTCACAGCCCACACCTCGCGTACCCCCGGGAGGCCACGCCTCCCTGCTGCATATTCATGACCCCGGGGGCGGGAGGGGGCGGAAGCGGAAGCGGAAGCGGGTGCCGGTTCCCGAGGACCCGGTATAAAGCGGCCGCCGCTGCCCGGTGCCGCCGCGCTCGCGCCGCCGTCAGTGACCTCGTCCCTTCCCTCCCTCATCCCCCCGCCCTCCTCGGCGCCGCCGCCTCCCCCCCCCTCCGCCGCACGGAGCCGGTCCCGGGTGCTGGGGGAGACCCGGGGGCAGGTAAGGGGGGCGGCGGGAGCTCGGGCTGTGGGGGGTGTCCGGGGTGAGGACGGGCTGTGGGGGCCAGAGGCGGCTGAGGAGCTGCGGGGTGACGGGCATGAGGGGCTGGGGAAGGGGTTGGGTGAGGGGGCTGAGGGGCTGGTGGAGGAGAGATAGGGCTTGGGTGAGAAGGTCGTGAGGGTGAGGGAGGTGAGGGGCTGGTGAAGGTGAGGAGGGGTTTGGGGTGAGAGGCTGGTGAAGGTGAAGGGCTTGGGGTGAGGGAGATGAGAGGCTGGTGAAGGTGAGGAAGGGTTTGAGGTGAGGGAGATGAGAGGCTGGTGAAGGTGAGGAAGGGTTTGGGGTGAGAGGCTGGTGAAGGTGAGGAAGGGTTTGGGTGAGGGAGGTGAGGGGCTAATGAAGAGGAAGCGTTGGGGTGAAAATGAGAAAGGTTTGGGGTTAGGGCTGAGAAGACTTTTGGGTGACGGAGTTACGAGGCTGGAAAGGTGAGAGGGTTGAGGACCTCTGGGGTGCAGGTATGTGAAGTCATGAAGGTAATGAGGATCTTGGGGTGAGGGGCATGTTAGGCTGCAGAGATGGAAATTGGAAATGCCATGTGCTGTGGTGAGAAATCGGCTCAAAGGAGATGTTGGGCTGCAGAGGTTGGCAAGGGATGAGGAATGGATGGAGGAGTGAGTAAGGTGGTGTTGGAGAGACTTGTTTGGGGTGTCTGTTTGGGCTGGCTCTTTCTCATGAGAATTTAAGTGCCCCTTTAGGGTTGTGTTGGGTGGAGATGGTACTGGAAGAGGACTTGACAAAGGGACCAAAGGTGGAAACTAGTGTACCTTTTCTGTTAAACTGTTAAACTTCAGTAGTCTGCCATTTGAATAATTCCACGCTTAATCTGTCACCTGATCTCAAAGCTTTATCACAAAACCATTGAGTCTCTCCTTGCCTGATATGACTGTGGGAGGGTACTAGGGGAAGAAATTACTTCCAACTTAGCTCTTAAACCTCCCATGAATGCAGCAGTTTTCCTTAAGATCGTGTTATCAGTGATCTGCAACTCTTAACGTGCCTTAATTCAGCATCTTTAGCAGGTAGAGAAACTCTGCTTGACCTTGAAAAATACTCTCTCTGTTGGGCAGTCTTCTGTTGGGGTGCTTTGCCTTCAGAATTCTCCTGGTATAGAGGGGAAAAGGAGGCGAGGGAAGGATTTATCCGAGGCTCTGACTCGGCACTGGGCGCGGTGAATGAATCAATGTTGCTGGAGCCTGGCTAATTCAGAGACTTACAAATGGGAAAGGATAGGAGAGATACTGCAGGATGGTGAATGTTAGACAGAGGGGATGTTTTCTCCTTCAGGAAAAGATATGTTACAAGAATTGGCTCTACAAGGAGAGGCAGAGCACAAATAACTGCAGCATTATGAGGCTCCGTGGGAAGGAGTTGCCCTGTTACAGCGTGTATCTTTTCTGCTCTGCAAAAACTGCTCCAGTGTGAGCTGTGTCATGTTCCACTGCTGTGATCAGACAGTGCTACTGAAATATTTAATGAAATACGGCTTGAGCAGGTGCTTGAGCTCAAAGAGCAAGCTGGTGAATACTTCCTGCTTCCCTCCCAAGTCAGGGTTTTTTGTAAATACCTGGCAGAGGGGGGTTGCTGATGTTATTGCACTGCCATGGCTTGTGGGACTTCTTCCCTCCTACCAGTATTGTGAAAGATAAGGTCTTCCTTGCTTGGTTTGTTTAGTGATTAATACTAATCACTGGATTGATGAAATGTTCATGAAATACTTAATTTTTCCCTCCCTAAATAAGAGAAGAGGTTTCAGACAAGAGATTAAACTATTTACTTGACACTTTGGCTATAAATGCTTACAGAAGTGCTTTTTACTGTAAGTTTGAAAAGCTGACACTACCTTAAACTCCTGAAGATGCATCCAGTAGTCTCTGCATCCAAAAACACCTGTGAGCTCCTGCGTATGTCAAAGGTAGTGGCAGCTGCTGTCTCGGAACTGAGAGCTTCATTTCTCTATTAATGAGATTAAATTGGATACTAAAGGGAGTTTTCATGACAAAATAACCATTTCCATGATGTAATGGGTGGGATCAGTGGAACAGCTTCTATTTTAGTTAGCTATTTGTGGTGTCAGAGGCTGGTTTACACGGGTTGGCTCATGCCTCTCCGAGCCAGTAAATGATAGCAGTTCTTGTGTTCAATTATGTATGACTGAGGCACCTTTGGCAAAAGGAAAACGTGTGGTTCTGCAGATAAACCCTCCCGTGTAACTGTGGGTTAACTCCTGCAGGAGCCTGCTGCTCTCTGGGAGTCTGTTCCTGAGAAAGGAAAGAGCAGTAGCTGCTGACGTGATCTTGCTTTGGATACTGTGGGGACTGCCTGCAATCGAGGGCAGTCCTCTCCCTCCGAGCTGAAATGTGCCTAAAAAATTCACTGTTTTAAATGCATTTGTATTGTGCTGCTTTGCAGTGGCAAGGGAGGTTGTCCTCTGCTGGAGGTCTCCTTGGTTAGCCATGAGAAGGTGGCAGGAACACTGACTGACAGTCGGTGAACCTGCTGCTCCTTCAGTGTCGTGTTACAACAAAACTCATGAAGTGAAACTTTGTTCATGTGCCTTTTCAGTGGGATGACACAAGTGCAATATTTTCATGGCTTCCAGTGAAGCGTGGTGTAACTCTGACTGAAACAATGCACGTGCTTGTATGTCTGAGTGCGTGTGACCTGAAGTTTTCACACTGAAGCGAGTGTGGAGCCTCTTTGAGGAGCTGTCTGAAGTAACTGCCTTGATTCCTCCAGGTGGAAATACAGGCTCTGAGAGAGTAAGCTGGAGCTGGACCTGTCTCACAGGGCTGTGACCTCCAAGATTAATTACCTTTAAACTCTCTCCAGTCCTGGGTTCTCTGGTAAGAGTTAGAAAGTTAAGACTTGGTAATACAGTGTTAGTCTGCTTGTGTGCTGAGGCAGGAATGCATGGACTCTGCCTCTATCTCTGTATAAACTTAAATGGATCATTTATAAAAGCAAGGAGAATATTAACATTGGATGGTACCTGCAGAGTGATTCACCAGTGAAGCTGCATCTAATGTTTGAGAAACTTTCTTGCAGTCAAAATATGTTGCCAACTGAGCAGCTTAGAAAAGATTTCAAAGCTTTAGGAGTCATGAATTCCTGGGTGGGAAAATGATGGCTGGAATGACCTGCTCGATAGTGCCTGCAGTTGTGAACACAGCTGCATGAAACACTTCAGGGCTTTCAGCAGACACTGAATTAAGCTGAAACAGTTCCTTTACACAGGAGCATTTGATCTTGTCTAGCTGAGTCTGTAAACTCTGCCTTGTGATGCACCATTGTCATCCTTAGCTGAGTGCCTTGTGACTTCCAGCATCAATTCCTAGAGTAGAAAGCCAATTCCACTCACAGTATCTGGGTACTGCTACGTGCCTGTTAGGCAAAACCAGTGAAATCCTTCACGTTGCCCATCACAAGAAGCTGGAGCTGGTAGTTGCTTTTGAGCTGAACTTGTTGTGGTCTGTAGCTCCTCTGCCCTTCTAACACCCTAAAGTAATTGCATCAGATGATCAAGCAGTGTGTGTTGAGCAACAGTGCATGTATGCTGGTGTCATGTTTGACACAAAAACAAACTTCACTTGCCCTTCAAACTGACTGCAGTGCTATGGGCTGCTTTTAGTAGTGTAAAAGCATGCTGAGCAGAGGCAAAGCTATTGGAGTTAAATGGACCTTTCCAGCTGATCTGCCAGGAGAACCCTGTGGAAGTGACAAGGCTGTTGTGATGGAGGAGGAAGCTTTAGCAGCTTGCAGAGTAATGAGTAACACGAAGAACTGTTTGTGCTGTGTTTTAGTTTGGCAAGGATCACTCCCATGACCTTTATATCTCTAATACTTGCAAGATCCCAGGCTGTGACCTATTCTAACTGTAGGTGTAAGATTCACCAAAACTCCAACAGAACAGCCTCGTGTGCAGTTGTTTCCCTTAGAGATGGGTTAAGTGATCTGACACCTCTTCTGTTGGAGCTTTTGGGTTCTTCAGCTTAGGCTCAGCCTTACTGAACACTTTCATTCAGCAGTAGTCCATCGACTTGGGGATGACAGGGTGCAGCAGGCATTGCTTAGCTTAATATACCAGCACTAAACTGACATGAGTGAAACAATACTTTTCCTAAGCAGAGCATTGCACCTGCCCAGTAATTCTACATCAAGTCCAATAAACTTTCTAGCTGTTGTGTGTTTAAGGCTCCATGCAAAACCAGAAAACAATCCAGTTGTCAAAGTCGAAGCAGAACACTGTCAGGATGAGTGACACCGTGTGTGTAGCTTGACAGCTGATGTTTCAACCTGAAAGTCACCTTTTAGACAGGAGATCCTGGCACCTCAGGAGCCAAGCATGGAAGCAGAGACTGCCGAGCTGTGGAGTGTTGTGAGCTAAGGACTGCGAGCTTTCGGTGAGCTGACAGCTGTCAGGTGACTTTCAGGGTCGGCAGCTTATCAGTTACCCACACATCTCGCAGTTGGGTCACAGCCCCGCCCAAACTACCCCAGGCTTCCACTGGTAAACAGATACTAGATCTGGCATCTGGGACTGTGAGGGGCTCTTGTATCCAAGCACTGAATAATTATTGCTCTTCTAAATAAACTGATTACTCTTTAGTGTTGTAAAGAAGTATAATATTCCTCCAAGCGAAACAAGGTAGTCTGCAGGAAAAAGAGCTGATTTCATACTATTAAATCTAGACCTCCAATAGGGTTGCTCAAGACTGAATTTGCTTGAGTTAAAAGCTGGGCTTTGGACATCTCAGTGATGGGCTCAGAGCAGTGTCTGAGCCCTGGAGTGGTTTGTGCTGCGACCTAACTGGCACACGGTGGCTATTAACTAAAGCCCCTTCTTGCTGGTTCTTCCAACAAGTGCTGTGCAGTCATTTAGACTGCGGCTGGCATACAGCTTTGTAACAACTCGGGACAAGCAGCCAGGTTTCCTCATCAAACTTGCTCTTGGCAAGTGAGTCTGGCAAGCATCAGGACACAAGGCTTTTGTTGGGTAATGATTGGGTTTGGCTTAAGAGTTGCTCCTGACCTTGGTTTTGGCTCTTGCTGGCATGTGTTCTGCTCAAAACATGAATATCAATCTATAGAGGATGGGAAGTTGGTCTCCACAATGTGAACCACTAACAAAACTTAAGACCCAGTTAAAGCTGAGGAAGACTTGATGTCCAGAACTCTTATTTATGGAGGAGAAAGACTATTAAACTTTAGCTTTAGGAGACCTGGCTGGCCTGACATTTCAGGCTTGACTCAGTCTCTTTTGCAGCGTTTATATGAAGACTGACTAATCTGGTGGCCCGAGGTGTTCTGTGTTCTGGGAGTGGACTGAGAATTACTTTCCTTGCACGACTGAAATTGTCAGTCAATAGCTGCTGCTCATGTAGCAAATCACAAAGGGGTAGGAGATAAAGCTTAGTCCTAAGAATAAGCCAAAGATACTTTAAAGAAAATTCTGGTATGTAAATGGCAGCAGGAAGGTGTTACCCTGAATTGTTTTGCTGAGCTCTGTTTGAAGTGGATTTTCAGTATTCAGGGGAGAGGAGGTTGACTCTCTTGCAGAGTGGAGAGAGGACCTAGTTTCCTCATCTTGTTTTAAATGAGAGCTCTAATGTTTTTGTAACTGAAATTGAAACCAGTGTTATGCTGACCCTGCATATTTTCTATCCTCTGCTGGCTGGCCTGGACTACTTCTGCATGCAGTGTAGTTCATTTATTTTGGAGACTTGAAAACAAGCCATTATCACCCTTCAGTGCCAGATAAATAAATGATCTAACTGGGGGCCGAGCCCAGTGTTCTTTTACAAAAGCACAACTGTATGTCACTCTTATCTTCTGCATTCTGCCCTTGAGTATATGATCAATCTTTCTGGACCACATCCAGAAACTAGGGGCTTAACCCAGCAAGTGATGACTGCAGAGCAGTCGGATTTCTGTGCCATTTAATTTCCTATCATCACTTACACAGAGCAAACAACCTTCCAGAATACGTTTAACGTGACCACTGTTTAACCTGTCTTTCTTATCAATCACATAGTACAAATAAAAGGATCAGGAGTCAACTCTTAAATAGTTTTGATGCTGGATCTGCACTTCCAGGTAAAAAAAGTTTGAGGGAGTTGATTTTTTTTTTTTTTTTTTTTTTTTTTTTTTTTTTTTTTTTTTTTTTTTTTTTTTTTTTGAGTGCGGAGAAGACATACACGCAGGGTAAAGAATACTCCTCCCATTTTATGAGGGGAGTATCTGAGCAAGTACACTGGCCTGGGCAGTTTGGCTCTGGTATTCTCAGAGGAGTGATTTGACAGTCTGAACTCTTGCTCCTTAGAGTAGTGTGGCTGGCCAGCTAACTCCCAAGAGTTCAAAAAATAACCCAAAACAAATGCACAGCTTGCTTTAACACCAGCACTTCTAGTGCACATCCCATTTGCTATCTGATCCCTATCTGGGGGAATCAGCTTGTGATGTGGGCTTGGTTTTTTTTTGTTTGTTTGTTTGTTTGGGTTTTTTTGGGGGTTTTTTTGGGGGTTTTTTGTTTTTTTTCTTTGGCTCTTGTTCTGTTTCTAACTTTGGCAAAGGGGGAAAAGGCTTCCATTTCTCAGTGCACAGGTACCTTGGTTGTTTCCGATGTCATAGCCCTTCCACCTCCCTAAAAGTCAAATTCCCTTCAATGAACTGAAAAAAGAGTGAATGAGCAGTTATCTGTTCCCTTCATGTTCCAACAGTCACTTCTGGCCTTACAGTTGTAGCTTTTTTCTGCTGCTTTGTTTTCAAATCACCTTTCCAATTTGTCATCTTCCAGGTACGGTCTGTTCAAAACTCTCATAATGCAGCTGCATAGCAAATCTTTCAGTCTACTGAAGAAATGGAATTGAATCAGATAAGGTGTGTCCCCTTCCAGGCGATTGCTCTGGAGTAGTTTGCGTGACAGTTCAGGGTGCCAGTTGAAAATGAGCTTTTTGACCCATAGCAGTGATAAGATCTCTAATCTTCTTTGTATGCAGATGACCTGGGCACTACCATGGCCTTTCAGTTGTGTAGTAGCCCCCAGCTAAGCTGTGTATAAAAGAGTTTGGATTCCCTTACAGTGAATTTTGTGCTAGCATCAGATGCCTGTGTGTCTAGTGAGTTTGGTGTTCTATTGTTAGTAAGTCTTTTACTGGTTAGGAACAGCAGGATATATTTATGGACAAGTAACAGCCTTGGTGTGATGACTTAAGATAAAGCCTCACTACTTTGTCCTGGGGTATTCTTAGCCTGTTCATGGCTAGATCTCTGTAACACCACTTTGTCAATGTAAAACCTAATGAGTCCCAGTGATGTACAGTGTAAACTGGACTCTGTGCTCCTTGAACAGATTTCACTGCCTCATGTGATTTCTTCGTGGTAGAGATATACTTGAGCAAAAAAACCTCCACTGCTCAATTACTTCAAACTATGGAACATGTACGTTCACCAGACCGCAAACTTCCATCTCATTCCAGCAGCCCAACACTGCATGGTATTTCCCTCAACTGCACTTAGTAGTTTTCTCTTCCTCATTAACTATGCTCCTAAATTAGCACGTTCTAAGAGATCAGTTCCAGTTCTTTGTTAAGGCTGGTTACTGAATAACTGGTTGTAATTAATGCCTGAATTTATCACTGGTACAATACTGGCCACACTGTTCCTTGCACTTCAGCCTCTTCAAGAAGCTCTTTGTGAACAGACTCCCTGTCTGAGTGGCTCTGTGAGGAGTCTGTGTATTGCTGAGCGTCTCACTTCCAGGATCCTTCAGTGAACCTGGTAAGTTGCCCTCATTGTGGATCACAGCCTCGTTCTGTCTGTTTAGAGCTTGGTGACTGATGTGTCCCTGACAGCCTTTTCTGACCTTTGAAGTTTTAGGGGCTCCCCACTGACCAAGCCGCTGCTGCTGAGTGGCCAAACATCACTGCCAGAGGAAGCTTTAAGTCCATACATGCAATTATTGTGTTGGCTGGGGTTCTCTCTCTGTGTATATATATGTATACATATACACCATAGCTTACAAAAGAAATTCTTTAAGTAGGGAATAAAATCTCAGCTTTACATGCAGAAATTGCTGCTGTCCAGATGATTTGGAGATCTTGCCCTAGGATATGGGATAAGAAAGCTGCTGCAGCTCTGAGCTTCAGGCATTCATGGTAAAATTGTTTTCTCTGTGAAAAAAATAGTCTGAAATAAAAGGGTGTTGGTAGTGGTTCCCCAAGCTTTAATATTAAAGGTATATTTTCTAATGAGGCTGTGTGTTTAAATACTTCAGCTCTGTATTTATGATACCTTTACCATGCACTGTACTCTCCTTCTTGCATTTAGATCCATGTGGTCAGGGTGGAAGTGCTGTGTAAATGAAAGCAACACTTGGTTTCTCTCCAGTAGCAGCGTTCAGTTCATTAATATTGCATTTCCCTGTAGCTTAGAAAATGAGTGGAAGCCTGCCTGTGTCAAAACATTAAATAAAAATGGGTTCCTTATATTTGCATTAGTGACTGTCCAGCATAATTTTTAATTCTTACCTGATGCAGTTATGCTTGTGTCATTATAATACTTCATTTTCTTACTCACTGTTGATGTAGGGATTAAATAACTTCCTTTCTCATTGTCTGGGTAATAGTCATATCTTTTCAAAGAATGAGAATAACAAGAACACTGGCCAATTCTTGGCTTTCACCAGAGAAATTTTTAAAAAATTTAAATATTTAAAATATTGGACTGGAGGAGAGGAAAGCAGGAAGCCAAGGCTGGAAACTTCTCTGCTCCGTCCTCTCTGATAAAGCAAGCAAGAGTCCAGAATTTTCCTTCATTAATTTGTTGGCCTCACAGGACAAATTGGAGCTCTGAGTTGCTTGATGTGAGCAGCTAAGACTAAAGCTACATAAGTCTGGCTTTTTGTATCTGAAAGGGCTTAGGCTTGTAATAATGCTGTGACCCTTCCAGCCTGGCAGGGAATAATGAAAATACAGCAGGCTTACATGAGCAATGAATACATCCTACATTGTTTACATCTAGGCCTGTAATTTCATGTTAGATCTTCACTCACAAGATTTCTAAGTAGTTTAGGCACAGAATTAAACTGTAGATTGTGCAGCAAAAGCCTGAAAGTCGGGGAAGCTTTTTTTCATCAGGTAGGTGGGGGTTTTTTACTTCTGGCATATGTGGGGAGGATGTATCCAAAGTGACAGACAAGTGTCACTGCTTACAGGCTGGTGGGAATCAGCTGTGGCTGCAACACGGAACTGCCAGCGCTTCTGAAATAGTTTCATCTCAGCAAATGGTTGTCAGGCCTGCTCCTGCTGGTAGGGAGTGTTTAATAAAAAGTATGTGTGAGGGCACATACATGTGTGCAGCTTGTTTTCTGTTCAGCAAAGAAATGTGGGATCAGGCCTCTCAAGATCCTACCCAGATGGCTGATTTAGCCCATGTGTCCTAAAGTAAACTGGAGTCTGTTTTGGTTACACAATTCTTCAGAATGAATTAGCATTTCATACCTGGGAAATTTGTCTCTGCTAATTTCAGCTCCATGATTTGAAGACTGTTATATGTGTGTATTATAAAATTGGCTTTTCGCAAGATGTATGCTATATGAATAATAACATAGTAAGGATATAAAGATATAAAGTTTATTTCTGCTATTGGTAAGACTAAATATAAAGGGAGTAGTTGATGTAGCAGCTGCTTAAACTGTCTGTTTGGTTGGGATAACATCCAGTGAACATGTAAAGAAGACTCTGCTACTGATAACACCAACTATCAGCATCTACCACCCGCAGAAGGCACGGACCAAGGCCCAAGCTGGACGCGATAGAAAGGACACGGCCACGAAACACGCATGCTCTAAAAAGGCGGACCCAGGGAGGGGCCAGGCAGGGCAGTCCCTGGAATATGGAAACTAGTTTATGGAATTTCATATATCGATATAACGAGAAGGGTATTTAACAAGCGTCTCTGAGAAAGCAAGGGGTGGACTTGGCTGAGTGCCAAGTCACCCGGCCGGCCGTTCTTGGTTTTTTCTTATCTCCTAATTGTCTTAATTATTTTATTAAACATATTCCTTAAAATTTACTAAAAAGTGAACCTCGTTTTTCACAATTTGGGGGCTCTGTCCGGGATATACCTCATCCCTGAAACCCCAGGAAATCCAGAAGGGAGGGAGGCGCCCCGCCTGGGTTTTTGGCGGCCCAAAACTTTGTTTTTCCTGGTGAGAATTGGGGATTGCAGGTAAACATCCAAAGAGACAAGCAAGGAGAAAGAAAAAAGCAAGTAAGAAAAAGGGAAAAGGCTCCCTAAAACTGCAGTATTTTTGCTCCATAAAAACCTCGTGCACGAAGAACCTGGAAAAGAAAATGGTTGTGAGTATTTCTCAGGGGAGCGGGTTAAAAGGGGGGTCTGTGTGCTGTGTGAATGAGACACTGGCTGGCTACTCCAGACTGGTGAAGCGAGTGGGAGCTTCTGAGGCTGCGTTTCCATTATCTCGCGAGAGAAATGGCCAGTAAGGAAGCGAAGTGAAAGAAAAAAGTGTGAAAGTGACCCCCGGGTGTTTGGGACGGGATCCCAGAGGAAAAAGGGGGTTGTAAAAAACCCCGGGTGGCTGGGATGGTCCCAGGGAGGGGTTGGACCCCTCAAGGGAGCCGATAGTTTTCCTATACAACCCACTGGGAAAACGGGACACTGGGGGCGGGAAACGTTTGAACCCCCTGGTCTGGGACGGGGTCCCAGGAAAAAGGGTTACGTAAGACCCAAGAGCATTTAGGGTTTGGCCAAATATAGGTATTTTGGGGTTTTTGCCAGATTGAGGATAGAAACACAAAAAGCCTTGCAGGTGTAAGGTCCAAGACACCTGGGCTTTGGAAAAGGCTGCCAGGTTGAGGAATACAAAAGGCTTGAAAAGTGTGATAATCTAAGAACATCTGGGGGTTAGTCAAATACCTATGAGTAAAAACTAACAATTTTTTTTTTTAAAAAAAAAGGGTACCAATCTTTTTGTGTTGTCTTTGTGTAAGTGGAAGTAAGTGTAGCTGAAGAGGTGTGCTTGTTGTGGAGTTTATTTGTGTTAAAGAAGTGAATTGTTGAAACGGTTAAAATGTCTGAATGGAAAGAGGGGAACTGCAGGCCAGAGTGGAATTCTGAGGAGTTGTGCTCACAAACAGGGGGAACTGCAAGGGAATTAATGAAGAATTCAGGTTCAAGAAGGTTGTTTGCAATGACAGAAACGCGGGAAGCGGAATGGGAGGGGGAGGAGAAGGATTGGGGTCTCTTTGAAGCGTTAGCCCCTGTGCTGCTGCCTGCCCGCCCCTGCCCCTGCCCCTGCCCGCAACTGAAGTCGCCGCCTGTGCTCCCGTTCCCCTCGGCCCCCGCGCCAGCCCTAAACCCACCGGGAGCTCAGTCTCACCCAGCCTTGGCTGCCCTGACCGCGGCCGCCCCCGCCTGCCACGCCGGGGGTCCCACTGCTCCAACCACTCCACCGCCGTCCACTTTCCCCGCAGCCCTGTCCTCACCTGCTTCTGTTACAACAGAGGTGGTTCACACCCCCTCGTTCTCGGAGGGCTCGGCGTGGAGTCCTGTTTTTCTCCCCTCTGCCTTAGAAAAATTAATCCATGAAACAGATTCTGTTCTTACATCTGTAATGAATGACTTTCTCTTTGAGACAGGAAGCCTAGTTAGAATCCAAAATTGTCTCGATTTGAGTTTTGAAGACAGAAAGAAGGGAGAAAACCAAACTCCGACAGAGATACATCTAAAAGAAAAACAAAAAGTTTGGTTTTCAAGGGATGAATATTTTATAAAGCCTTTAGTGACTTTAAAAATAGGTCCTAAAGAGGAGGTATTCCAATTTTTGGTTGATCTTAAAACAGAGAAAACATGTATCATTAAAAGCCCCATAGGATGTAAAGTAAGTAAAGAAATCTCAGAAATGGTGACTGCAGAAGGGAAAAAGTTTGAAGCATACATTATAAAAAACATAGTAATTAAAAGGAATACCAACATATGGATGGGAAATATATTATTAATGTCTGAATTGGGTCTTAATGTGTTGGGAAAAGATCTAAGAATATTATTGGGAATGAAGGCTATAGCAGAAGAATAAAGAAAGTTTGGCAAAAGAAGAAAAAAAAAATCCTCTTAGAAAAAGAGAGAAAATGTATTGATAGTTTGTAAGAAAATCTTAAAGAAAAGAATGGGACTTAAAAAAAAAAAAAAAAAAAAAAAAAAAAAAGGTGTAAAATGTTTACTGACTGGGGAATAATGCATACCTGAGAAAGATTGGGAGAAGAAGAGGGCTGTATAAAAAGAGGATTGGTGCAGTTTTGCAGATTAATGGGGAAATTCATTTTGAAGAGTTTTTATTGTTGTTGTTATTGTTGTTCTTGAGTGAATGTATGTGTAATATAGACTGCTGAAGTAAAATAGGAGTTTTTGTTTTGAAAGATGGAGTATGCAGCACATGGTGCTGTGCTGCTGAGCTGATGAGTTTTTCTGTGCCTCGGGGGAAAAAGGGAGGGGGTGGTGTTCGGGCTGTTGGATGGCAGAGAGGAGACCAGGCAGTGACTGGATGGAATCCTGAAGGTGGGACAGAAGCTTGGAGAGTCTTATGTTAGAGGTCTTGAAAGGTTTTTTGAGAATTTTGGAAATTCTTAGAGGTCTTAGAAGTTGTTTTTGTTTGGTTTGGTTTTTTGTTTTTTTTTGGAGTGCATTGAAATTGCCTAAAGAGATAGCTATAAGACATCAAATGCTGGGGAGTGACCTCAGAAATAGGAAGGAATAGTTTTAATGGAACAGGAGATTGGAGTCAAAAGAGTTGTGAGAGTTCTGGTGTTTGATAAGAAGGAATTAGAAGAAGAAGGAATTATGGATGAAATTAGATTTTTTGTTATTGGGAATTTTTTTAACAAAATTAATGCTCAAATGCCATGAGTAAAATGTATGTTGGGAGTCCAGATGCAACCCAGATTGGAACCTGAAAGTAACACCCTATGAGATAATGTTTAAATTATGAAATAAAGAGAAATTAATGTTAAGAGGGTATAGCTTTACAGTTGCAAAAATGGGAGAGGAAGTTCTTTAACCCCACAGTGGGAAGATGCTTTTTCAGGTATTGCAGGCAACTGAAGCTGCGGTATGGCTGAAAAACTAAAGCTGCAAGTTTTAAATCAACGTCAGCAAAATCAAGAGACCGGTGTGAGAACCCAAGAATGAACTGTAGCATCTAAACCAGGTGATACAAAGTTGAATTTTAAACAGAGCTGAGTGGTCATGAACTGGAAAAGACTCAAGTAAATTTGGAAGTTTTGGACAAAGGACTTTCTCTGTTTTACTTCTCTGCATAACACCTAAAAATCAGTCCGGTCTGTCAAATGCTACCTCTGTTTCTTCACAGCTGCAAAGGAAATGGACTTTCAAGTAATTCTAGTGTGGGGAGTTGAAATTGAAATATGTAATATTGTTTTTTTTTTGAAAGTGTTTATGTCACTCCACTGTATAATATTGCAGGTACATGAAAATCTCAAGAAGAAGACGGGCTCCATATCCCTAACATTTTGGCTAATTTATTTTAGGTTTTATATCTTACAGAACAAACAATATGTTTTTGCCTCCTTTATTTTTCTTATTTTTGTGTGTGTTTAAGGTACTTCTTTCATACTAACTTAAAGACATTTTATTACTTATTAATCTGTTTTGTTTAAAGAAGGAGGGCAGAGAAGAGCGCCTATGTGAAATACCAAGAGGATATGTTAGTGCTCACAAAATATAGGGTGAACTACTACCCGACAGAGTGGGAACTAAGGAAAGAGTTTTCAACTAAACTGGTACTGTGTCAAAGTTAATACAGGAGCTGTGATTCCTTTGTGTACACACACAAACATGCAGATATTTGTAACCAATACAAGACATTCTTCAGTTACGCTGGCAGCGTTGTCCCCACAAAAAGGTACAGATAATTACTGATAGAAATCTAGTTCTGTCAAGTTTATTCTCAAGAGCAAATTTTTCTTCTACTATTTAGAAGTCATGAGAAGGGATATAAAGATTTGTTCTTCAAATGGGTGGATCAAAAATAATTTAAGGTACTAACTATATAACTTTATAAGGTGGAAAAACTTTGTCATTCGCCTCTTAGACAGAGGTTGAGATGTAGGTATTGGTTGAAAAGTTTTTTTTTTTTTTTTGGAGGGTTTTTTCCTTTTTTTTATGGGCAGTTCTTTGTGTGTCTTTGTTAAGAAACTTTTGAAGGTGTTTTGGTTTTCTTTTTTTATATAAGAAGATGTCAGATTTTCTTGTGGAATATAAGGAGAGATAGTATGAATGACAAGATACTTGCTGCTTGGAAATATTATTGTGGTATATGCAAAATTTTTCTAGTAGTTTCATTTATTTCCCTGCTTGATAAGTTACTTTGAATTTTGCAGAAACTGTTTTGGAAGGTTTTTTTCTTAGTTTTCCAGCTGGCTGCAGATAAGACCTAGCTCACAAAACTGGTGGTGTTGATTGTCAAAGGGGGTTCTTATCGAAGTTTCTAAGGAGTATCTAATCTTTCAAACCAATGCATGTCAAATTGAGTGAATGTGTTTGCCTTAGATAGAAATAAATCCTATAGTGTATGTACCTTTCTAAGTTCTCCTAAATAGTGAAGGAAAATCTTCTAGAATAGCAAGAATTCATTGTCTTCCTGCCCTAAGAATAGGCTGAGCAGAGGATTGGCCCAACAGAAACCTTCAATATGATAAAACTCTAACATCAGAAGGGGTAAAAGAAGTTTCTGTTGTTTTTTTGTTGGTTTTTTTCTCTTCTTTTCACTCTGTATTTTAAGTTATTTTTTTTGCTGAGTAAATTTTTTTCTCTCTTTAAATTTCTTTTTAACCTGTCCCTCAATCCTAGTTACAGTTAAAAGGTGGAAGCTTTCAAAAATTAAATGGTAGCAGAAGTGATTCCTCAGAGAGGAAGATGACACCCTAATTTCAGTAAAATGATCATGCGGAAAAATCACAGTACGTGGAATAGCTGAACTAAAGATGCAGTTTTACTCGAAGTGCAGCTATGGCCAGCATAATTAATTGTCAGTTCTAAAAAGGCTTTGCAGCTGGCCTTTGGATTAAAAGACTTTACTGCCTTTTGGTGATGCATGTGTACATATATCTTGGTAAATGGGGATTACCAGTGCCTGTTGAGTGGGAAATACCTGAGGAACAGTGGAGAGAATTACCGTTAAAAAAAAAAAAAAAAAAAAAAAAAAAAAAAGTCAAAGGCAATTTGTCTGAAAACTAACAAACAAACAACCAAAAAGAATTAACAAGGAAATAGAGGGCAAGACTGGGTTGGCCGCTGTACTTGCCACCAAGAAGATCATATACTCCTGCTGTGGGTAGCAACCCCATAGGCATGGAGGGTGGAGGTATAAGCCATACCAGACCTCTGTCATTCCTTTTTCTGTCACTTCACTCATTCTTTGTCTTTTGCCTTATAGGATATTGGCAAAATCATGCTACAGATACTACTGAAAGTTCTATATGAAAAGACACCGAGGTTCCTTTCTTATTGCACATACCCGTATCGACAGTCACTGTTATAACCCATCCAAATTAGATAATTGGGAAAATATTAAATTGTGGAAAACTTAAGGACCAGTGGTGACTGGTTGGAAAGTAAGTGCCTATGAGAGGAAATAATGGAAGCTAGAAAACAAGAAATATGGCTCAAAGCCAAATGAATTATAAAAAAAGAAGAGGTGGGGTTTGTTATATGTGTGTATTATAAAATTGGCTTTTCGCAAGATGTATGCTATATGAATAATAACATAGTAAGGATATAAAGATATAAAGTTTATTTCTGCTATTGGTAAGACTAAATATAAAGGGAGTAGTTGATGTAGCAGCTGCTTAAACTGTCTGTTTGGTTGGGATAACATCCAGTGAACATGTAAAGAAGACTCTGCTACTGATAACACCAACTATCAGCATCTACCACCCGCAGAAGGCACGGACCAAGGCCCAAGCTGGACGCGATAGAAAGGACACGGCCACGAAACACGCATGCTCTAAAAAGGCGGACCCAGGGAGGGGCCAGGCAGGGCAGTCCCTGGAATATGGAAACTAGTTTATGGAATTTCATATATCGATATAACGAGAAGGGTATTTAACAAGCGTCTCTGAGAAAGCAAGGGGTGGACTTGGCTGAGTGCCAAGTCACCCGGCCGGCCGTTCTTGGTTTTTTCTTATCTCCTAATTGTCTTAATTATTTTATTAAACATATTCCTTAAAATTTACTAAAAAGTGAACCTCGTTTTTCACAAAGACTGAGTTTTGCTCTCTTTGCCAGTGAAGGTTTAAGCCTGGTTGATGCTTATTGTAACATGACAAGTATTCTTTCATCAGGTAAAATACAACATACAGTTGCACATTTTATATTCATTGTGTTTTTCCAGACTTCACGTATGAGTGGTGAATAAGGGCACACAAAGTCCTCAGAGGAAGGTGAAAAAGCTTTCATAGCAAAAACTTGTTTGAGTTATACACACTGCTGTTCACACTACTACAGATAAGGAGGAAGACTTTTACAGGCACCATGTGAACTTTTTTCCTACAGGTTTTATTTTTTTCCTACAGGTTTTATTTTTTTCCTGATAAACGAAGACATTTTTATCCTCTAACTCTCTACCCCAATTAAGTTAACTTAAACTGACTGCAGCTTGATTGAATACCAGAATACAAGTTAAGGATAGTAATATGTCACATCATGGCTGTTTTAATGTGGAATTGAAACTTAAATTTAAATATCTTTTGGCTTAAAAGGAAAGGTTTAAAACAAAATGGAAGTGACCTTTTGAATCATGCTTGTTTTACTATATGATCATACGTACTTCTCCAGAGGAGTCTACGGGTCAAAAGTCTGCTCATGTGTTTCGCAGAAATCTTTTTATAGAAGTAATACATTGAACTTTGAAATTTGTTACTGGAAGAATAAAATCTTAACAGGATGATAAATGGATTTCACTTCAATGAGATAACAGGGATCTGGTGCCCCTGTTTTATCTGTTAAATCTTGACTGCTGTACAAAGCTACATTAAATTATTTCTAATCTATTTAGGCTCTTAAAACCTAAAACAGTTAAGGATATGTTATGGTTAACTGCTGATTGC
This sequence comes from Zosterops lateralis, assembly GCF_965231275.1. Classification (NCBI taxonomy): domain Eukaryota; kingdom Metazoa; phylum Chordata; class Aves; order Passeriformes; family Zosteropidae; genus Zosterops; species Zosterops lateralis. Next base: position 153,547,733 of record NC_139762.1, read on the forward strand.
TTTAATCAAATCCTGTTCCTCCTGAAAATCTGGCAGGTGATTGTTCAAATGATAAAAACATTAGTTTATTGAATATGCTGATCCTGTAATTGAAAAAGTAAAATTACTAAGCACAATGTTCTCAGTAAAGCTGCCAAAATAAAATACAGCCCAGAATGGCAAGCCATGCATTTCATTAAAATAAGGTTCAGTAACCATGAAATTTATCACCCTAAGGGCTTCCTCACTCTGACAAGTGACTAAAGTGTAAAATGTCAAATGCCTCTGTGCTGACCAGTAACTTGCATTACGATTTTGTTAGTCAAATACTGGATTTACAAGCTACAAGAAATGAATAGTTTTCTTCCTCAGCTTCCTGTGTTACTGCTGAAGACTCACACCTGCATTTGCATACAGCACATGCAAATGTCTGTGCCTTTGTGGGCTCTGGGAGATGGGAAATCTTGTGTGCTCACAAGTGAAGATGAAAGAATGTCAGGGAGCAACCTCAGCTTGTAGAGCCATGAGAATTGTTCCATGAGTGGGGAAGGAAGGAGTGAACCTGCTGGTTGTCCTCCTCATGATGGATAATAGCACTTCTGTTACCCATTGCATCTAGAAAATAGTATCTAACTCTGTTACAACTTGGGCGAGTCATTACCTTTCTGATGGAGAGATCACATCATGTCCTTTCAACAGCTTCTACACTTGAAACATCTGTCAAGACTTTGTTTAGAAATAATCTCATGCCCTTCAGACTTTGTAGTAAAGTCTTCTGGTTCCTGTCCTTTTGATTATTTCCTCTCCCAGTTTTTTCTGCTTGGCTCAGTCTGATGTACACCGTGCTTTGCTCACTGAAGTGTTTGGTTTGAATCTTGTTGGGCTTGATGAGGAATCATTTCTCATATGAGATGACCTTCACCTCTAAAAGAACATTAGGACAAAAGTGAGAATATGTTCCTTCAACTGGCTTGGGTTGTGCTTCTCTGCTGGAATCCACAGGTCCTGAAAAATGTGCAGTCCCTTCTCTAAACCACTATCAGGAGCAGAGTTTGAATAAATATTTGTCAGCCTTTTGGTTTTGTTTCACACTGTGTTTTTGATCCTTACAGAGAGATCCCTGTTCAGTAAACCTGCTCTCAGTGCATGGGCTGATAATACTCCTGGACCAACACTAGAAAGCTCCTGAAACAGTATTCCCTACTTGAGAATACTGTTTTGGAGTCAGCTGTTTTTCACAGCAAAATTTGTGGAAGCTGTTGTAATGTCCTCTGAGTGTCCCACCCACTTCAGTGATGGTTTCATCAAAGTTTGACAGAGCCTGAAAACATTCAGGCATTCATGGCACATCCCACTGCTTATTAATAAGACTTGTGAAATCCTATGTGACTGCTGATTTATTAAAACCTTCAAGTGTTTCAGAGTAGGATTTTCCCTGGAAGACTTCCTGAGTGACCAAATTCAGGCAATTCTACTTGTCTAGAATCAATTCTAAAATCTCTTCCTTGAACCAGAGACCTACAACAAGCCATTCAATATGCCAAAGTGCTTTCACAAGGCTTTTAGAAATTCTAGGCAAAGTTAATGGCAGCACAGTGTCACCAGGATTACTGCCAGTTGCTCAAAGCCTCATTCACTTCATATTTTTGGTTTGCCTTCTCCTAACAGCTGTATACTTCAAGCAGGTGTAGCACTTCAAATATGTAGGACTACATGCAAAAGGTAACATTTTGTCTGCTTTTCAGGATTTGGCCAAGTAGGTGGTAAAGTTGAATGACAAGTCTGTTAATTTCAACAAACTGTTACTTATCAACACCTTGCAGACAATGAGACAGCAAAATAATTCAGGAATGAATGTGGTATCCCTTATCAACTCCATGTGTGATAAATGGATTTAGCTGGTTGTGATGTTAGAGGAAGGAATCTGTAAGTGTTAACTGTCTTCATGGGAACTGGGGTGGAAGCCAAGCCACTGTCTTGTACCAGAATAAACTGATAAGAGCAAGTGTTCAGTTAAAAGTAGAGCAGTTGTTTAAAGAAATAGTCTGAAGATGTGAAACTCTTGGAGAAGTTGAGGTTAGGTAAAACATGCAGTATTCATTCAAGTACCTGACTTTAGTTTTGTAACTTTAACTCTTCCCCTGGTAGAAATGGCAGCTGTCCTCCTGGTCTCCCCCATTTCCCCCCACAATGCAAGCCTTTGATTTCTTCTGCAGCACAGAAAGGAGAACATCCCTTTGAAATTTATCTAGTCAGAAACACCAAACAGCTTCAGCCAGGTGTATGAGTGCTCCCATCATCCTTTGTCTGACGTCTGCCATAGTGATACTCCTTGCTTGGGGTGCTGCTGTGGGCAGTTGCCATCTCCTGGAAGATAAGCATCAAGACAGTTTTGAAAATGGAGAAATTCAATATATTATTGCAAGTAGGATCTTGCAATAAGTTGCAAGTTGATTAGGAGTTGACAGATCAGGCAGCTGGAAATGTAACATCTGCAATTCTGTGAGGTCAGGCTCAGCTTTCCAGAGGAGCAGTGAGATGACCTCTGCATCCATTATACTTTTAGGATCAGAGAACAGAAAGCTCTGAGAGCTTACAGAGGTTACATCTTGTGGTGTGCCTGTTCCCAACAGCTGCTGCCAAACCATAAAGATAATTAAACCACAGAAAAGAGTAGAGACTAAAACTCTTGGTCTGATATTTCTTCTGTCATCTGAGCAGAGCAGCAGAGACAAATCCAGACTGAATGTGAGTAGAGCAAGATGAGGAAAAGTCAGTGATGCAACCACAAACTTCAAGCACTATAATAAAGGTGTGTGGATGACAGAAGATGAATGAGAGCTTTTTAACTTAAATCTCTTCATTAAGCCCACACTCTTGCTAGATGCTCTTACTCAAGCTTAGAGAATGCTCCTGTCAGTCTGTCGCAAGGCATAAGCAGGCGGCCTCAGAGCACTGAAGGCAGCGTTCCCTGATCAGCTCACAGTTTGGTGAGTTCTTATTCTGTTCTGTGAATAGTCCTACAGCCCCTGAGCTGAGAGGCCCTTTAGTGTTAGGTGCCTGCTAGACTAATTTTAAAGATTTATCTGAGCAAGACATTGCTGTTCCTCTTTATCCTTCAAATCAACACCCATCAATTTTCACTTGTTACTCTCCAAGCTGTAGTTGGTGTGCCTTTTAAAATTTTAAGGAGATATTCAGCCCTGAATTGAAGCTGTAGCTGTTCCTTGCACCTACTCAATCTGTGGGATCCCTTTCATATTCCTTCCTCGGAAGATGGCTTACACTAACTGCACAAGTATTTAGGTGTCTCTTTAAACAATAAAGGCACAAACCCAAATTTATCTTGTCAGGTGTTCAGGTTACTACTTCTTTCTCTGGATTTCCCCCTCGGCTTGAGATTTCAGGGTCTATCCAGGGTAATAGAAGGAGAAAAAGAGATTGCTTCTTCTGTGAATGCACTTTGCAGAAAGGATCCCATCCCTTTGTGAGGATATTAGATGTCTAGTAGGATAACCTGCCAGCTCAGCTGTTACACTTCAGTATCAAGCTACTTTGTGCACTTCAGTTCTGGCCTTTCCTTCATTGTTTTGCTCTTCACATTTACTGCTTTCAGTGCCTGCACTTATTAAAGCAGCTCTGCCTGCTTAGGGAAATACCTGTGATGTTATCTGACCACAAATTCATTCTGCCTCTGAGAATGCTCTGGAAAGGCACTCTGGCTGGCATGCAATTAGCCTTGCATAAAGAAACAACCACTAGATGAGGTTTGTTTTCTAAACAATCAATTGTGCTTGTATAGGCTGAACCCCTCACTGCGCTGTTCTTTATGTCAGTAGCCCTATATCTATAGAATTACTCAAGTGCAATCACTTTGAATCTTACAGCTGAATTAACAATGGCTATGACTTGTTGATTTTAAACACCTTTTTAATGCAGAGAAACTCTCCCCTTCCTCGAAGAAACCTGCCTAGTCCTGTAGACACTATTGCAACAATGTTTTGTTCTTATGGATATTCAAGAACAGCTGCTTTAACATGTGAACGATTAACTCACTGAGGATGTTTTAGGTAATCCATCTGTTATCTGATAGTAACCTCCAACAGAAAATGCTTTTGGGAGACTAGATGCCTTTCAAACAGCCTTTGCTTGTTTAGGGCGGGTTGGTTTTGGTTGGTTTTTTTTGGCGGGAGGTGGAAATAATAGCTCACAAGGGCAACCAGCGTTCAAGGTATTTAAATGTACATTAGCATCTCTACTGCCTTTACAACCTGCTTGTGATAGTCCCAGCTGCCTTGTAAGAAATAGTTATGGTGCAACTGCTGAAACCGTTGATTCCTCTTAACCACTGTGCCTTGGAAACGTGTCTCTGTGGGAACTTAGAGAGGTGCAAGACCCATGATCTGGATGATATGGTGATGCTTAGACTCCCATGGATGAGATCTGCCCCCATCTCTCAGTGCAGCTCTGTCCCTTGGGTAACATGCTGAGTTTCCCTTGGAGGATGGCAGCTGTGTGTATTGCAGGAAAAGTAGATGGGACTGACAGAGCATGACTGAATGGTCTGACCGTGACAGGGCTAAACCTACACTGGGAGATGGGTTTGCTTTCAAATAGTTTCATCTGCAAACACTTCTGTAGTGATTGCACCGATGTGACAGCAGGGTGTAAACAGGTGCTGCACTTCCCTGGGGCAAGAGTGCTGCAGGTCTCACCCCACAGCAGTCCAGATGGATGCTGGATCTTGTGCATCCTCTAAGAGGAGAACAGCTGACAGTCATTCCCAAATTAGGTAAAAATGCCAAATTCTGGCAAGCCTTTGCCAACTGTTTTATAGTTCTCTAGAGTCACAAATGGCAGAACTTTGTGTCCTCTAAATATTGCCCTGCTAGCTGGTCTTCATGTATCAAGTCCAACTGCCAAGCACTTGTAACCTATTATTTTAGTGTATATGTCAGTAAATATCTTATCCTGACAGTTCTAACAGGGTTAGAGCTTGGCAAAACACATTCTAAAATAGTACACGTTCATCGTCCAAAATCAAAATGTCCTGATCAAGGTGCTCTTAAATGTGGCCATCAGCTTTCAATGGGGCTGCTTATAAACCAGCTGCCTAAAGCATATTATTTGCACTAAAATGGATGGTTTGTAACTTGGCCAAAATACTGTCTGTTTATTACCTGTATTTCTGTCTCCTACAAGGTGTAACTCTTATGTGGTGTGAGTTCCCAACTTTGTTAAAAGTACTGGTTATAGAAGTTCTTACTGTTGATCCTAAATGCTGTAAATAAGGTCTGAAATCATTGTGGTGGTGCAACCCTTTAAAGTGCTGATCTATCCATATTATTGACCAAACAGTAATCCTCTGATTTTTTTACAGTTTAATAATTATTTGGGTTAAGGGAGGATTCCTAATTTTGTTTGTCTTACACCTCACTTAAAATACACAGACTGTGCATCACTGCTAGGTTCAAATGTTTATTTAAATAATTGAGAAACTAAATCAAATAGCTCTGCTTCATGGCAGTGCACATAAACACGTCTGTCAGGCTGGTATTTGGGACAGCCTAAAAAACTGGAGCAGGGATCTGCTCAAGTGCTCCAGCAATACTTTTTATGGAGTGTGCTTTCCCAACGTTTGTTTGTAATTATTTGTTCTGCTAAAGGGAGGCGCTGGAGATGTTTACCAAAGGTGCTGCACCCTCAACTTGCAGTTCCCTCTGTTAGCACCACCTCACGCAGCGAAGGTGTGGGGCCAGAGGGGTGGAAAGCAGCTCTTTTACCACACCCTTTGCAGCACAGATTTAGGAGGAGGTGGTATTCTTTTAGTGCCAGGAAATATGTAAGAAATAAATGTTATCTCTAAACATCTTTTATTCCTTTCTTTCAGTACTGAAGTGATGAGTTCCATTTAATGCTTCATAAGGGGATGTTAGAGTATTTTCTTTGGCTCAGATGGAGGGAAGCTCGGCACAGTTTGCGTGGGGAAGGGAAAGAATCTCTCTCCCTTGTGCTGACAGGAGACAATTCCCAGCAGTCGTGATGAATCGGTGTGGGCTCAACTTGCATGTTGGGCTGTAAATGCTGGTTTATTACCCAACAATCTCGATGATGAGATTCTCCTTTGATCTTTGAGTCTACTCAAACAAGGCAAAATGAGAACACTTAGTGCAAGATGATATAACCAGTTATATATACTTGTTTACAAACCCTGTGGAGAATCTGATATGTGAGAAACCCTCTTCTGAGATGTTTTGGTTTTTCTCTGAGGGAGTAATTATTCCTCAGAGTTTGTAAAATCTGGCCAAACCTGACTTCTCTGTCTTTGTTGGAGGGTGAACAAAATTCTAGGGATGTTTTCAAAAGCTTCCTTTACCAGAGTTTTCTGAGATTGAACGATGGTAATGCGTTTAGGGACTGGTAATTGAAAATAAGATAATTCCAATGAATTAGACTTTGCAGACGTTAATGATATGCTAGAGGAAGTCGGCTTAGGAAGATCTATGCTGTGCTCTTTTTTTGTCTTGATCTATTGGATAGCTTCTGTAATTGTCTAATACATATTCTGGCAGTATTTGGGTTTCTTAAGTATTTGCAGCCTGAAGAAACCAGCCTGTGAATTTTCAGGCAGTGAATATGATTAAATGCCAGTACATGAAAATAATGTGCTTTTTGCAGTAGCATCTGCAAGGGATATCTAACTTTGCAGATACAGGCTAAGTAATTAGTCCTGGCTTGACTATTTTTATGGATGAATATTCATACAAAACTCGAGTCTCAACCTATTACAGAAAGTATTTCTTATTCTGGAGAATCAGCGAAGGTTGCCCTGGAGTATTCCATTTTCCTTACTGCAATCAGGAGGACAGCCTTGGTGAAAAAACTTAGAAAAAAACCCCAAAATGCTACTACCAGTGATGTCCTGATTGCACCACCAGCCCTGGACATTGCTCTTCCTTCTGCCAGTGCAATTTATCCACTTGGTTATGTATTAAGATGTTTGCTGACAACAGCCTTAATTTCATTTCCCTCTGTTGTTCTACTCCATAGAGACAGAGGGAACAAATCCATTTAATTCAGATGGGAGATAACATTTGGGGTCAACGTGGTTTAAAAACCTGAGGGTCTTGTAATAGGACATTCCAGGCTGGACCATAGCTTTAGCTCTGGCCAGACTGAAGTTTGTACCTCTCTGACCAAATCAGTGAGTTTTCTCATGAAAGTCATTACTTGCAGCCCATAACAGCAGATCTGCACACTGGCCTGAGTGAGCTCTGTCCCCATGAGGTTTTGAGTTTTGTGCTTTTGTGGTGACTTGGTTGTTACTTTTTGGTTTTGAAAGCTATTAGTGCTTGCTGGCTTGCCCTTTACCTAATTTTGGATGTAGAACCTGCTAAATGGAGATGCAGCCATCACAAATCAGGCCATGCCTATGTCTTTGCTGTGCTGTGGAACTGCTTCTCAGGGCCTGTTTTCTTCCCAGCATCCCTGGTCCCAGCTGTTGTGTTTTCCACTAGCTCTGAAGGCCTCTCTACTGCTATTTATGCACATACCCCCTGAGCTGTTTACTTGTTTAATGTATCTGTAATAATAAACATGATGGTAATGTCAGCATATATGACTTTTTTACATATCAGTAAATCAAAATACAAGTTAAATCAGATAATGCCACCTCTCCAGTTTAACAAAATGAAGTATTTCCTACTAAAAACAGCAGCAGCCATGATTTAACAATGTAATCTGATCTAATATTAGTAACAAGCTGTGCCTTTAGGGAGAGTATAATATCCAATCCCCTGAATAAAGTCTGTCTCACATTAAATTCTGGATCCCTCTTAAAAAGATGGCTTCCCAGAATTGTTTCAGTAATTGCATAAAGACTCATGATTTCCTATGTATTTTTCCCAGTAATGAATGGAGAAATTATGTTGGCCCCCAAAATACAAAGAATGATGAAATAGTGCTGTGTTACAAATCTGTTCTCCCTGATGTCACAAGCACCTTCACCTCTCCACTTTGCCTCTTGAGTTTTCTATTCCCCCTCATGTGTCCAGGCAGGAAAATTCCAGTCAGGGGAGTTTGTCATGCCCAGATCTGTGACAGCATCACCACATCTTCCAGCAGGAACCAAAATCTTACTCTTGGTCATTTTCCAAATGAGCTGGGAGGGGGTGGAAGGAGGGTCCCAAGAAAGCCAAGGGGGTTCTAGTTAAGGCCATGCTTTATGGAAAGAAGGAAGCAGGAAACCCTGTGGAAGATTTAACTTAGGCAGGGCTGGAGTTTGTAAGCCTGTGTGTGTCAGGCTTTAATAATTTCTGGAATTTTGTATACGTACCGAGGAAAGGGTGCAACAAGTCTTCATTAACCCTTCCAAAATCAAGCTGTTCACACACTTCCTTTTATGCTTTGGATTGTGGTTTGGATATTTATTTGTTGGGGGAATAGAGGATGTCAGATGTTCAGCGTTAAGAGGAGAAAAGCTGCCAGCATCATCTGCTTCTCTTAGATGAATTTGTATTTGAAACATCGTGTTTTGGCTTAAACAGCAAGGCAGAGGTTGTAAAAGACATCAGTTGACTTACAGTGTGTGAAGAGTCCTGAAGGCAGACAAAAGTTTGTGTTGGAAGAAGTTGGGAAAAAATCTGTTTCTTCATGTGAGGTGGATTGCTCCATAGTTTAATTCACAACGTGCTGCAGAATGACTTACCCCTGCCCAGACCTTGCTTCTGTGGCCTAAATTGTGTGGTAGCTTCAAAAGTAGGTCATGATGCAAAAGCACTGTGCTGTTTCCAGTGGCTCTTTTCTCCCCCTCCTTTTTTTCTCTCCTTTTTTTTTCAAATCTCAGGTTTCAAGATGAACTTGCTAAGAGTCTCTGACCTGCAGCCAGTGTTAGTCATAGGGTTGTTTGGGCACAATGTCCTTGTAGGAGAAGTTGGTTTATGCTGTTGTGTTTCAATGCCTTTGATTACCTAAATGATGAATTAGATGTTGGGACATGTCAAGTGTGGTTCTTTATTGCACCCAGTTAGCCTTAACCTTTTTCCTTTGGCAGGGTTTTAGTGATTCACAACAGGCCAGTCCAGCGTAATGTAAGACTGTTTTAAAATGAGAGGTCGACTTTCAGGATCCAGAGGTAACATAGCTCATGTATGGGAATGTCATTAAGTAATACATGATATAATTGATTTTTTTAAAAAAAATATTTCTGATTAAGTGTAGTCTTCCCTCTCTGATAGGGTTAATACAGTTCTGTTTTTAAAAAGTAGTATCTGAAAAGCTTTCAGTGTTTGCATTCAGCTCTGTCAGAAGTCTTAATGGGAATTGAAACAAGTGCCTGCCTATAATTGCTGCCCTTTTGAACCAAAGGCCTCATGACTCACCTGTAGAGCAAGTCATAGAGTGTGTCTGCACCTTTATGATGGAACAACTTCATCAGATTTCAGAGGATACAGCCCTTCCTCTGAACTTTGAGTAGGCTAGTTGAGCACATTTATCCAGCTGGGCCAAAACCTCCAGGCATGTGTTCTAGATGCTTTTCTTCCTAGTGCAGTGACTGAACACTTGAGTATTGACATGGGCCAAAAAAACATCCCTTGTGGCCAGTTCTGTTACCATAAACAGCTGCTAATTATTAGCAACAGAGCCGCAAAACTGCCAGGGAGAAAATAGCTGCCTGTTGGCCAAGCAAGTGGTGGTCTGCCTTGCATCTGGCAAATACAAGGAGAATCCATGAGAGCTCTCCCAGCAGGCCTGAGGATCCTTCTGCCTTCTGCACAGCAGGTGTATGGAGCTGGGCAGATGAGTTTGCTTTTTGACCTTGTAGCCACAGGGACCCACCGACAGCTCCTTTCCTCTGGGAGCTGCAATTCCACCCTGGCTTTGGGCATCTCTGCCCAAAGGGACGCTTCTAGCCGCTCCTGTGCCTCCCTGTTAGGATGGTCTGGATGCCTGCAGCCAACCAGATTTTATAAAGGATTTCTTTAGGTGCTTGGAGGTGTTTTTGTCAGCTCAGTTTCCAGCCTGGATCGGTTACAGTGTCTGGTTCGCTGCTGTGCTGCTGCTGTGGCTGCGTAGGAAGCAGTGGGAGTGAGGAACCGGGACAAGGAAAAGGAACAACAGGCTGGTGCTCTTAGAGGAAGTACTTGTTTATGCCAGCTAAAAGTGATTGAGAAGCCTGGAGTGTAAGCAGTGGGATAAGCTGGTAATGTATTTTATGTGATATTTCTTTACAAAATTAGTTGCCCAATCTTACAGAGTAATTTTTAATGTATTTTGAGAATGGACAAGGCTTTGTAAGGTGGTGCAGCCACACTTGCAGAGGGATTGAAGGTCAGCCTTGCCTTTAAGAACTGCTCTTTTACAGCAGCATTCTCTTTGTTTGTTGGTGTGATGGAGCACAGAGCATTTTAACTCAAAACACCAGCAATTACGCTTCGACAAAAAACCATTTTCCTCTGGAAGAGGCACAAACCCATACAATGTGTCCTTTCCACAAGTCAGTCAGATGCTGAAGCAGAGCCCATTGTCCATTTTGCATTGAATTTTGGAGGGAATAATAAGTGATGTTTGTCTGCAACATGGAGGTAGAAGTGCTCAGCCAAACATTTATTTAGCCTGAGGAAAAAGACAGATAAATTCAGAATGCCTTTCTTTCTAATGCTAATATTAAAGCTAAACTTAAATCAGTCTAGATAACTCTTCAAGATATGGCCAGATTACTTGAAAATCTGAGCATAAACCAACTTGGCAGAAAAGTATTTGACAAATAAATGGAATGACTGAGCACTTACAGGCTTGTCAGCCTGACATGATTCACAGGTGAAATAGTGTGGTTGCTAGCTTGGGTGTCTGTGGGATGCACTCATTGCAGCACTGCAGGAGGGTGAGTTGTAAGGCTCTGGAAGGCATGAAAATCTCCTGTTAGACTGGCAGCTTCTGCAGGCTCTTTTTTCCCAAGTAAGCATTTGAATATTTCATTAAGTAAGTATACTTACTTGGGGTTTTTTTATTGTTTAGGGCCTCTTGATGTATTGTGCAGAATGGATCACTGACAGGTCCTAGTGTGACAATGATAACTGTGACCAGAATTACTAAAGCCTATTTAAATTCTGTAGTAACTGATTGGTTGATTCTTAGCTATTTTACCTTGTGAAGGTAAAGAAGGAAAAGAAGGAAAGTGGTAAAGTGGTAAAGAAGGAAAAATCATTGTTTGCAATGATGGCTCAAGGTGTCTCTTAATCATTCCTTTCTTCATCAAGAGGGTAAAATCCATTTAAACCCTAGAATCTTTGAGTAAGAGTATTTCTGGCATCATTAGAAAATAATTCCTGTGAGCAAAACTGAATGCAGCTCTTTGTGATTTGAGAGGACTTTGGTCATTCTGTATCCTTGCATGTAAAAGAATCATGATAATGGAAGAGGCAGATCTTGAAGACAGCAGATAACTACATAAATGACTGGAAGTTAATGCAATAAACTTCAAAGGAGAGGATGAGATAAGGGGTAGTTTATCTCTGTTCAGTCCTCTCCTTTTTTTCTTAGATATGCAGTAGTCCTTGGACAGAAGTGTTTCCATCGTTTTCAGTTTGCTCATTCCAGCTTTTCATAGGCTGTGCTTATTTTTCTCACTGTCTTAGGTTTTAAAATTAGTGCATACCACCTCTTCTGAGATTGTTTCTTACACCAGTAAATGCCTGAAGGAATGTGCAATGGCTTTACAGGAAGAAAACCTTCTGAAAGATTTGAAATCTTCTCATGGTATCCAGTTGTTTTCTACTTGGCAAGCTTTATTACAGGTCAAAAAAATACGTGTGTGATTACCTGAAACGTGCTGTGTACTCTACAGCTTACAGTCAAATGCTTTGGCACTGGTTCAGAAATTCTAGTTACTTGTCAAACAGTGCATTCCAATTCCTTGTTAGCAAGAGAGAGCTGGAAATATGCATCAAAAATAGTTCAGTCTTAAAGATTTGGGCAGGATCACTGTTAACCTCATTTTATTTTGGTATTCGTGGGTGTACTACCAGTGTTCTGACCTCCTATGGTGGCATCACAAATGCAGAAACTCTGCTTGTCAAACCCCCTGATCCTGAACTTAAAAACACACTGAGATGTGTGATAGAAGTCGTTTGCCTGAGGCATCATGTTGTATAATTGTGTAGCATGAGCTCTTTGTGCATCCCAAGCATCACAGTGCTCCCTAGGGAAAAGAAAACCATGGAATTTTGTGGGCTACAGATATGACCTGTATAACACTTCCTCTTCTTTGGCAAACCCAGAGGAAAGGCAGTGATTTTCCTTTGGTTCTTTGATGGTTCCTATTTGAGGCTCAGGATTGTTGACTTGTAAAGCCTCTAACACGTTTTGTGTTTGACACGGTCATATTGTTCCTCAGTGGAAGGCAGGTAATAAAAGTATAACAGATAAGATTAAAAGCAATTTGAGAAGCTTTAAAATATTTTGCTTACAGAATAGGTTTTGGAATATATTAGTCGCCTGTTTTGTTGGAATATTAACTATTGCTTTATAGGTTTTTGTCATTGCTGAAACATGGCCAAAGGTCAGAGTAAATGTGCAATTAAGCTGACAAAGAGCCAGTGTCATCAGTCCCCATCTCCCATAAACATTCAGCAAGATCAGAAATACTTCTGTGTCTTAAGTTCTCTTCACACCCAACCTGTGTACAGTGCCCAACAGGAACCTCTTCCCGTGGATGAAATTCTTCATTCTACTGCTTTATTTGTTGTTAGTTATGAAAATCCCCTTGAAAACCAGCCATGATAAACAATTAGTGCTGGATGCAGACATCAGAGAATTCTGCATTGGTATTTTAATCCAGCTTCTCTTCAGGTGCCATTTACTTTGGAGTTCTTTGCTGCATAAAAGCCTCTGTTATATTTACTTCCATCAGGTAAATGAATTTGTCTCCCTCTTTCAGAAGAAAGAATGCCACTATTCAAGCTTGCCAAATTGAAAATGAACTAGAAAAAAGCAATAGCAAAATATATATCAGCCTAAAATGAACATGAACACAACTGAGCAGGGGTTAGGAAAGAACTGAAGACCTTTCTGAGGCTCTTGTTTTTCTCTGGCTTTTGTATGAGTCGTGCACTTGGAGTCAGATGAAAGTGCTGCAGGAAGTCTAGCGTTATGCTTACCACAAAATTGACATAATGGAACAGTAATTCTCTGTTCTTTCAGATAAAACCTGTCGATTGTGCCTCCTCCTATTGCACTTGAACACCGTAACTGCTTTTTCTGGCATGTTTAAAATATGCTGTTCTTATCTGTGTCAATTACAGCTTCAAAGTCTACCTCCATCTACCACCCATTATTCCTGGCTCTTAAATTATCTGATCACTCTCCATCATCTTCCACTTCAGAAATAACTTTTTCAGTCATCCCTTAAGAGCCTTGCTCAAATGGGCTAAATCTCAGATATCCTCTTTTGTCCTGCCTCTTTATCCTTTCCCAGGACAAATGCTCCTGGCTTGGTGTCATCCTCCTTGCTGTGTGCAGGTTTCCCCAGTGCATCACAGAATATTCTGGAGTGATGAACTGCCTTCCTCTCAGTGCCTCACCCTGGAACTGCACATGGAAGGAGATGTTTAGGGAAAGGGAATCAAATCCTTCACGGGAGGGGAAATCAGGACTGAGAAAACAGTAGAGACTTTAAATCCAGATTGTGCAGGAGAGTAATCCCTGACCCTTAGTCTGTAATACAACATACATGTTCTGCTGATTTTTGGATAGTAAGAGCTGTACTTCCAAATTCTAGTGAATGTCATGATGCCTGAGTCTGCCAGCAGTTAAACATTTTATGACTAGTCTGTAATTAAAATAATTGCTCCTACTCTGGAACATGTATTTTGTAGGCTTTACTCACTCAGAACTGGTGATATGTAAGGTGGATGTGTTTTTTTAATACATTTTAAAATGTACTTTATATTTATGATAAACTACTTACATCTTAATTTCTGTTAATTCTGAGTGGGTAGAGAAATGCTTTCCAAATCCTTTTTGTTCTGAGCTATTTAATGTTCATAGAAAAAAACCTTGAACTTAAAACTTGGTTCATAGAACTAGTTCAGTAAGTTGTTTGAACTTTCTCATGGAATTAAAAGGTTTGTCCGGCTCAAAATAAAATTTTAGTATTAGTTTGTTGTTGAGGTGATCAAATGTGAGAATTAAAGTAATCTTGGGGGAGCCTGGAAGAAGAAAAGACGTGGACCAAAAACGATGCTTTTGAATTGAAGAACAAAATATGTGCAATAAACAGCTCAAAGGAGGGAGTGCTTGAGGTGGTGTTCTCATGATGCACTTTTACTAGAACAGTGTCTCAGGTCACACTGAAACAGAGCTGCTCTTGTGATGTGCTTTAAAACACAGAGCATGACATCTGTTTCCTACGGCTCACTTTTAGGCTCACCACGTAATGACCTGGTGTGTGCTTGAGCCCACAAACAGTTTTTGTTGCCTCAATTGAAGAGAGGGAATTGCAGCATGGGGACTTCTACTGAGTCCAGGTTTGCTGCCAGAGCCAGCATTTCGTGGAACCATATCCCTGAGGGGTTTTGTCCTGGGGTCAGAGCTCAGTCACCCTCTGTGCAGAGATGTAAATGTGCATCCTTCTAATACCAACTTATGTAATCTGACTTTTTATAAGATGCTTTGTTTTCTTCTCCTAAGTGCTTAAGCACATTTTGATTGGCATGGTGCAACTGTACACCTGCTTAGATTTTGTCTGTGGCACAAAGGAGGGGAAGGTACAGAAGAAGCTTGTCTTACCTGGTTAGAATAGATTTTAATAATTTTAATATGGAATATATTGTACCATTCTGCTTTCACAAATTTCACAGGATGTGGGAGTAAGATGCTCTGGTCTTGTGTGCAGAAAGAAGATGAATTCATATTCTGTGTATGTCTTCATCAAAGTTTAAATATTTAAATATCAATCCTTAGTTATATTCATCACAGCCTATTTTGCTCATGCTTCCTAGAGAAATATCTTCAGTATAAAATGGTGTGATAGTTACTGCAAAGTAACTTACAGCTACCAAAAATCTAAATGGAGATGTCTGTGTGACCATGGTAATTTATGAATCATCTTCCTGGCATAGAACTAGAAATGCAATCTGCTTTAAATTTCCCAGAATTTAGCCTTGTGCTTGGTGCTCTGAGGCTCTTGGACAAGTACCCTGACATTCTTCTGTGGCTTTGTGTAGGACCACAAACCAGAGGAACTGGAGTACAGTAAAGCATCATTTAAATACAAGGCACAACTGCTTTTCAATGGAAAGTGCAGAGGTAAGAGGGAACGTGGAATAAAGGACCCTATGCTAGGCAAGGACAATGGAAAGCATGAAGCAGGAAATAGGTTATATGGTTAAGGGGGGGACACGACACAATATCCTGAAAAGTCCTATTGAAATTTTTAAATGCTTGCTTTTTGTTGCAGATTAATCAGCCACTCGATGGGGATTAACAGTGGAACACCTCTTTGTGTTGCCTTTCCACCTCTGTGTAGCACGAATAACAACTTCAGCACTTCTTCAATAATAATTATGAAACTGGTATTAACTGAATGGCAATTATGGATTTTTAACTCTAACTCACAGTAAACCAGCAAGCCATATGTTGAAATTCCTACCAAATAGCTTTTCATTCTTAGTGTCTCATATCTATACAAGAAGTTGCAAGATACCTGTTTGTACAAGAGGAATATAAGCATTACTTGCCTGAGGAACAGAAGCTGAAAGAGAAGACACCCTAACTTGTTTGTGGAGTTATGGTAGTATTATTTATAGAGCTATAACAGATATATATATTTTTTATGGTAATGAAAATGGCTCCTCAGAATGCTGACTCGGAATCTATGCAAGTTCAAGATCTACCTGTGGCCCAGATTCAGAAACCAGAGAACAAGGAGAATGAGAGCAGGGAGGAGACCATCAGTGAAGGATCCATAGACCGGATACCGATACGCCTGTGGGTGATGCATGGTGCAGTAATGTTTGGCAGGGAGTTTTGTTATGCCATGGAGACAGCTTTGGTAACACCTGTGTTGTTACAAATTGGTAAGTAACTATCATTTCTGTGAGTCAAAGCTTTCTGTGTATTTCTGCACTGATTGAAGTCAGGCAAAGAGGGAAGATGTGTCTGCCAACTAAAGGTACACGAGGTAAAAATGATTTTGGTTTTTTCCTTAGTGTCTGTAGCACAGATTCAACTGTGTGATCGTGTTTAAATGGGAAGGCCTTCTACATGCATTCATCTTCTAATATTGCTTCCCTCTGTAAAAAAAGTAACCTGATTTAGTTCTAAAATTCTATACTACAAGGTAAGTGTTCTAGAAACTAAAAACAGTTTTGGGGTATAAAGGATTGCAGTGAAGCATTTTTTTTAATTTATGGAGAAATTCTTCAGATTAGACTACTACTTTAGAATATCTAAACAGTTAATTTTTATTTTTTCCAGTGAACTACTACATTTATTTCTAACCACTAGAGAGTCTCATTTTGTGTGATTAATCTGCAGTTTGTAGCATATGAATACACATGAATAAACTATGATACCAATTGCCTTAGATGATAATGGGGGGAGTGGTGGGGTTTAGAATAAGAGTAGTCAGTGATAAATTTCATGGTGAATATTGTTATTAGGTTTCAAATAAACTGTTTACATTATTAAGAGTATCTGTTACTACCTTCATCAAATACAGACATTTGTCAATTGTATATCAGAAAATATTACACAACACGGAATGGAAATGCCAGACTGAGTGGGGAGTAAACCAACTGTGTGTACACTGTATAATTGTCTATATATTTATATATTACATGTTTGTTTTGGCTTACCTGTGCAGGTGTGCCTTACAGCTTGCTCAGCTGTGGCCAACCAGAAGCACTCAACCAACTAAATAATAATGTTCAATGGATACTATTTACAACATTGTTTAAAAATTTCTAGGTTAGCATCTTGAATGAAACACGTTGGGGGGCTTTGTTTGCTTGACATAAGAAAATGGCATTTTAGATTCAACTTGTGAGCATGTGATGTACAAGTCTTTTCATGCAGTCTTTCTGCAGTTAAAAATGTGTTTTCATCTGAAATTGCTAGTTGGTTTATTTTGAGTGAATGGAGTGAATAATCAGTGCAGTTAGTGCCATGGGAGATGCTGATGAGTTAAGCCTTTATGTTTTCCTGAAAATTTTCATTTTCAGAGCTCTTCACGGATCTGTTGTTTGCATAGTTGAAATAGATTCTAAAAAGCTCCAAAAAAAGAGCTTTCCTGATCAACCTGACTTGCTAAATAAAACACATGCAGCTCCATCTAGGAGTGTTTGTAACGTTCATAACTTGTTCTGAGGTTTTCCCTTTTGGGTAATTTGGGAATTGCAGACTTCAGTCCCTTGTACTAGCAGCATTGATTCAGTAATTGTCTGCCATGAACTTAAAAACTTGCATCCTGCTTTGCATGGAGAAGATCCCTGGTTTTGTAAGTGATGTTTTTGTTTGATTTGTTTGTGCTGGCATTTGGATGATTGAAATGTATGGCTGAGACTTTACCTTACCATAGGCTAAGGTCAGACAGTGTAAATAAACCATTCTCTTAATTACTGACCTGTCTTCCAGTTTACATTTCTTTTGTGAGCTTTTCTAGCTGTTTCCTCCAGATAATTGAGAAATACCTCTTCCCTTCCTTCCCTTACCCCAGTGATCAAAATAACATTGGGATTTAGGGGAAAGTAAGAAGAGGGCTCCCACTTCTAGAAAAGCTGCAAATTGACAAAGTGATGTCCAGGTCTGTGGGGATGTAGCAATGATGTTCCAAACCACAGAGATAAGAAATGGAAGTAGCAGTTACACATGTCAGTGGTTTGGGAGCTAATTGAAATCTTTCTGCTCAGCTCCTGTGCCCTCAGCAGGGCTGAAAACAATGTTGGATTCACTGAAGGGTTAGGTTATTCATGGGTGACTTATCTGGCCTCTTTGTTGATTACCTCTTACATGGTTCTGTTTACCGTTATCAACCCCAACATCTGTCTGCCTCAGCATGAACTATATTTATTCCTCACTGGAGGGGGTTGCAATATAGCTGTCGAACTGATGTGATACTCCCTTTGCTTCTTGTTTTGGTAAAAGCAAAAATCAGTTTCTGTGAGATTAAATTGGCTTGAGAAAATATGTTTGAGAATTGGCACCTGGGGAAGTGTGGTGACTCAACCAATTTTGCTTATAATACACTGAAGAACAAAAAGCCTTTTGGGTATCCAAAAAAAGATGACTCTTCACAGAGTGTGTTGAATATTAACAATTAAACTTTGCAGTGTGTGCTTGTGCTTTTCTGCACCTGGGAAAACCTTGGTCACTGAAATAATCTGAGATTCTTATCAGATACCACCATGAAAGCCTTAGGAACGTTAGTATGGTGTTACACACTCCGTGCTTGCAAGTATTTGACTTTCTTTGCAGTTTGAGTCCCCTGGATCAGAGGTGTAGTTATGATTTGGCAAATGACCAACCTGTCCTACTTGTTCTGTAACCCAGGAGATTTTATCAGCTGAAGGAGGTGGTCACTCACATGGTCCCTTTCCGGTTCAGTGGTGGTTGAACTTGTGTTTAAGGTTCCTGAAGTTCTGAAATTTTAACAAGAGAACTGGAGAGCATCAGTGGAAGCTGTTTGATCAATGCGTACTGTGGATTGGAAAGGTGCTGAAGTACCCAAGTTACTGCACCCCTGCTGAAAGAGGTTCTGAATCCTGACTTTAATCATTGTCTTTATTGCTATAATTGATGTTACATTGCTGTGTCAGAAATGCAGCTACAAATCTGTAACATCCTTGTAGTCATAACTGAGCTTTAGTAGCTTAGCAACAAGTACAAGCCAAATATATATTACATGGTTTTTTTTAATTCCAGCTTGCTCTTTAATTTCTTAGTATCTGCAGCTTAAGAATAAAAAATGAAGCAGTGAACTTGTTGAGAATTCAAACAATGTAAAATAACACCAAATATGAGAATTCCAGTCGGAGTCCAGATGAAATTATATTAGTTGCCACTAGCAGAAGTTACAATGCCTAAAAATCTCCATTAACCTTTTTGGGACCTATTCAATAAGCAGTTTCTCCCAGGCAGCATTAAATTTTATCAGAAAATAAGCTTTCAGTCCCTTCAGAACTTAAGTTTTACTTGTTCATGAGTCCAAGGGTTTTAAGAAACTGAATGATTCATGTTATTCTTGAGTATTAACACTGCTGTTTGCTTCCCCGGCACATAAACTGCATATTTCATAGGAGCAGGATGAGGCCTTTGTTTTCTGAAACATCTGGCACTTAATGCTGCTTATCTGTGAGAGGGAATTAAAATCCCTGCTATTGTTTATAAATGACAGTTTATTTTCTTCCATTATTAAACTTGGCTTCTAAGGATTAAGTCTCGTAAATCATCCCCATTCCATAAGTTCACAGAAGATACATGATAAAATTATTTTGTACAGGATTTTGCTTGAATAAAAGCAAAAGGAGGAGAAACCAAAGACTTGGTGTGGTGTAAACTTGGAGAAACTGTTTTTTGAAGAAACATCTTCAGTGAAATCACAATACATTAATTCTGTTAATAACACTTTAAACCATTAATAAATATGTAACTTGGTAGTTTCAGATTATTTCTACTTTAATTCAAACAAAATTTTGATTTTAATACAAGATGTAAAATGCATTTTAGTTCTTCTGAAAGGTGGGATTCATGTACCTGTTAGGGCTATGGAAGAAAAAAAAAACAACCTGTGTTCTGTGGCTTGGAGTGGCTGCTGCTTTCAGCATGAAGAACCCACTGTCTGATTAATAAGTAGTGGTAGCTGTAAACAAGAAATTTCACATTTTATATTTAATATGATAAAAGCTTTGTCAAACCTTTACTGTTGCTTCAAAGGCTCTTTCAACGCTATTGGTTTTTTTATGAATAGTTAATAGGCACGGAAGTGACTGTCAGCACCAGGGCTGTTCCTCATTCCCCTGCATAAATTAAATATATTACACTGGTGTTCTTTAAAAGTGTCTATGTACATTTACATAGTTTTATAAGGAGACATAAGGAAAGTGAGTTTACATGTGCTGCTTATCTATACAATGTCATTTAAATTTAGGGAGGTTTGTCTGGTGTGCTGCAGGAATAGCTGTGGGTTTTATGCATTTCATATCTGAGTGCCTCTCTGCGATGGCATAATTTTGTTTTACTGTGAGAGTTAATGGATTCTTGTAGCAAACATTGGCTAGTCTAACATTAAATATTGAAGTTGGTCATTTTAAGCTTAACCTTGAACATTAGTGTTGTTTTAGGCAATTACACTGAAGAACAGAATTTCTGGAAATTGAATATTTCACTGGTAATTATTAGATTTTACTAAAAAGAAAGGCTGAGCTATACAGAGCAGAATACTATAGATTATTTTTGTTTGGAAATTATTTCTCTCATTAGATCCGTTCAAATCAGCGAAAGGCTGTAGTTGCTCTAGTCTCATAGATGTAGGAAAGCTGTTCAGGAGTTTGGGCTGTTATTTTACAGCTAAAGCATTTAGATATAATGTCTCATTAAAAAAATATTATCTAACATTCAAAATTCATCCAGCCTCAAGCTTAGCAGACTGTGCATAAAGGGTCTTGAAATCTAGTTCATGTGAAATTGCCAGTATGGAAAAAGTGTGTTAAGCAATAATTCAAAGTGCTGATTCTGAGAAATCTCTGTGGTGGCTGAGAACTCATTATGCAGAAGAGATTCAGTATTTCAGAGTGGGCTCTTTTGGTCTGCAGTAGTGACTCTCCCCATTGAAAGGCAGTGTTGATACCTGCCTGGGAAGAATGCTTGTAGGTAAAGTGAGATTATGGAGATGTATTTAGAAACCAAGCATGAAATGTTACAGATGAATTGGCTTCTAGGTCTGTTCCTTCAAAGGAATTAAGGTATCAATTGCTGACTCAATTCGATGTGGAAGCAGATAGCCTTCCTAAGGCTAAGCCTGAGATCAAAGGAAATCTAAAAACCTGAAAGATCTCTTGGGGAAGAAGGGAGCAAAGGGTTGGATGGGCTGTTAGAGGCTGCCTCTAATTTAAGTGAAAAAGAGCTGAGTGACTGGAAAGCCTCTTGCAGATGGAGGAAGCTCTTCAACACAAAGCAGCCCTGAGTCTATTTCAGCTCAGCTCGAGTAGTTGAGTTTATTCTCATCTCTGCCAGAGGTTACATTAAGGTTATGTATTTTTAACTGCCTTTCTGCAAAGCTGCATCTTCCATTTCAGCTGTGTCCTACCTTACCTTGTTTTACCACAAAGAAACTGAGTTGCTATAACCTGTCCTTTGACTCCCAGAGTTAAATTCCTCTTGAATCCAGCTGCATCCATACTCCCAGGCATGGCTGCATTTGATGCTGAGAGTAAACTGAAGGATCTGAATTTCTCTTTGGAAGAATTAATGGCTTGAGAGCTGACCTGTCCCAAGAGAGGGCTGTAACACAGCTAACCTGAGGGCAAGAACTGAATATACAGTGGATCCAGAAAACCTGGAATAATAAACAATTAAATCCTTTTTTTCAGCCTTGTTAGCTTTAGAGTTAGTCTGTAAGATCATGTAAAGTTTGTATTCACATCTCATGTGGTAGAATGTACAAGACTGCAAATACTGTGCCTCAGGCACATCTTAATTGCTCTATAAAACCTCCCCACCCATCTTTTTATACTTATTGACTAATTTTATGCCCACTAAGGGGTTGTGTAAGACTAATTTTACTGTACTTTTTTTTTTTTTTTAAACTAACAAGCAAGTCAGGCTTTCATATCATGTATCACTCTTACATAAAATATCTTTTGACCTCGAAGCAATAGCAGCACAGATTTTGAACACAGATAGCCCTTAGTGGAAAGTTGGGTTAAAGATATATTTAAAGCCCTTTTAAAAGAAAGATGCTATGGAACTGTTGAGATTTTTTTATCCTGGGGGCAGTTAGGAGCATGTGCTTTATTTCCTATGAAGGCAAATGCCATGTGGTTTGGCAGTTGTGCAATAGCTGTTCCTTACAGCATTTTTTATATCAATGTTCTGTTTTTCTTTAAGTAACACCGAATGCAGCCTTCAGAGGCACCACTGATAACACATGGCAGATTTTCAGCTGGATAATGTGAGGACTCCTGCTGGCTCTAGGGTCCTACGGACTGTGAGTTTGGACGAAAAGCCTTTCTAGGAGAGGGAAGTTGAGTGCAAATGGCTTCAGAGGCTTCTCCCATAGCATGAAATGTTTCCTACAACTGTTTACCAGTAGGTAACTTTTTGTTCCCTTTTTTTGGCTGAATAAGGCTTGCTGGAGAAGCTACTTCTAAAATAAGGTTCATACTTACTATGGTTCTGTTTTTCCCCATTCCAGATCTTTAACAGAATTCCTTGAGCTTTTAATTGTATGCTGTGGAATGTTAATGTGGTTTGGGTTTTTTTTCCATAGCATAAAGACTGTTCACAGGAAAAACTGTTGAGTGAACACTCTTTGAATCCTCAGAAGTTTTCATTTTAAGAATTTGTGTGGTCTGAGGTTAGAGCAAGTGACCAGTATATGACACAAAAAATATGAACAGGTCCGAAAACTGTGGGCTGATAGAAACAGTGGAGGGCAGAGTAAACTGTGTAAAAAAACAGGCTGTCAGCAAAGAATGGAGGTTAAAAGCAATTTTTGATCTCATTGTCACCTCTGTTCTTCAAATACTTTTTTTCTGCAGCAATAGACAATTTAGTCTGTGATTTGACAGAAGAGCTTGAAGCCTCCAAAAATAATCACTCTCTAAGAAGTACATCTCTATCATTAGGTAGTGCTTCTTCCTACCTGTAAATATTTCCTGTCCAGCACACTGTCTGCTTTTTATCTGGAATACCCAAGGGTTAGGAGAGGCTAAACTATTTGGCATGACTTAGGTGTACTTTGAGATCCCTGTTCCCCTTCTTTGCCAAATTCCTTTTCTCCTGCCCAAAGATCTAGTAAAGCACAGAAATAAGGACTAATCACTGTGAGAAGCTAAGGGTGGTCAACTGGGTTTGGGAACCATACTAAACTAAAGCATTTTTTTAAATTTTAATTTTCATATCAACCAGTAGCATTAAATTCTTTTTCAGTCTGTTGTAAACAAGTAGTTTTTACATTTCTCTTATCATTGGGTCACCAAATTCACTTGAAATTCTTTCCTCTCACACATACCAGACCCACCTTGTTGTGAGACTCAAGGCAAGCCTTTCTGCTGCTTTCAAGGGCAGTTCTAAAGTAGAAATGGGCAAAGATGGGAATAAAGGAACTGCAGGATCCCTGTATTTTTGCTAAGATGTCCTGTGAGTAGAAGTAGGGGCAGACTTTGGCCTCCTGGCAATGCACTAAAATTGAGTGGTTTTAAACACACCATTATGCAACATCTTTCTTAGCCTAAACCCTTCCTCTTAATCTGCTTTCCACGCACATGCCCAACATCTCTTTATACTTCCGTCCAAACACCCTCATCTGGAACAAGATGTCTGGAGAAGCCTTGAATGAGTTTTTCTGCTCAAAGTTTGAATTTGACCCTCAGCTCTGACCGAGGTAACTTTGCCATAGCAATAACAGGTGAAAAAGGATAGTGCTTCCATGCTCCTTATTACGAAGTAATTGCCACCAAGGCAATTTTCCAGCAGGCATTTGCCTGCTGTTCATTGTAAAAAGAAACCTTTCAGCTCTTGGATGGGGTTCTGGTGGCGGAGCCTTGCAGATGCAGAACTGAGATTTGGATGCCCAGCACTGGAACTGGCAATCCCACACTTATATCAGTGGTGTTCTGTTGAGTGTGGACTGTGAGACAGGCTATGAAAAGGGAATAGCTGGGAACTCGTTAGTGGACAGGAGTCTTTTAAAGGAAATAGAATTAAAGCCACTTTGGAAATGAAGAGTGTCAGGCAGCCAACTCATGTGATGTTTTAATATAGAATTGTCAGAGCAGCAACCCCTTGAGCTTTGTTCCCCCTCAGTCTCCTTTGTGCTTGTTGCAAGAGTCTTTCTGTTGTGGTGCCTCTCTGGGACTACATTTAGTCATTCTCTTTTCACCAAACAGCAGTTGAGGAAGTTTCAGATATACTTCCTGCAGGCTGTTTTGCAAGAAATTATTGGAAATGTTTTGTGCTACTGATTCAGTTTGATAATATTTCATACAAGTCCATTTAACTAAATAGGGAAAATGCATGTTATGGATTGTGTCTGCATTGTTTTGGATAAATCTCCTATAGCTCATGTAACTCCATAAACATCTTCCTCTCCCTGAAGTCTTGAGTGGCTGGGTACAGAGCAGCACAGATGCAGATTTTTCCAAAAACAGATGAACCCAACTCTGTTAACATTTGATGATTTCAGTTGGAACCTCCAGGGGAATTTTTTGCAGTGTAGTAGATGCAGAGCATGTAAACTGCAGAATTTGAATCTGAGATTCTATTATTTTTAGGGAATGGTGTCTGCTGGGGTTACAGTTTTCTACAGCAAAGTTAGGTGCCATCTTTCCAGGCTTTTGAGAGTCCTCCATGTGAGGAGACAACTTCCACACTCAACTCCAAAATGTCCTAACACACTTCCAGGACAAGAATACTTTTCCCCGTGGAGATGCTGATACCGGGAAGGATCAACAGAAAGGCTCAGTCCCTACAGTGGTCTGGTTCTGTCCTTGGTATCAGCTTTGTCTCTGGCAAGTGTCCCATCATGAGGCAGTGCAATTGCTTTTATTATGCCAGTAAGTTTTGTATAACTTCTGCTCAGATCATCTTCACCTTGAATTTCTATCCTCCCCTGAATCCCAGTGTCTGTTCTTTCTGGCTCAAGTGATAAACTGAGCTGGATCATTTTCTATGTGTTCTTTGTATTGGCTGTATAAAACCACGAACTTCCTGGTTTTATCAGTTGTGCTGCTCTGTAAACAATGGTCTTTCAATAATTCAGTCTATCAGAATTTAGCTTGCCTCCCCTCCCCCAGGATAATCTGCAGATTCCAAAAATATCCTGTCTTTAAATGAGCTCTTGATCTGGAAGTGTTTTAATACCTCTTACAAATGTTATATCTGGATGCTTCTAGAAAGTAAAGTACTTCTTTAGAGAACAGAGATCAAGTTCATGCTCTTAAGAGTTCATGTAGGTGGCAGGAAAATAAATATTAAATTACATATTCTAAAATAAGTATTAAACTTGGGCACTCTGGGAAGAATCTTCATGAGTTAAAACCAAAGTGTCTCGGGTATTCAGATAAATGATTGTTTACTGGGGTTAATTAGTTGTAGTGGAGACAGTTGTGGTATTCATTTTGTTTTCTTTGCCTGATTTGGAAAGTCAGAGGCAGTGTCCTACCAAGCCAGACATTTCCTGGCAAGGCAGAGTCATTACAGGCATACCTGCTGCCTTACATGGGCTGCATCAGGTGACTTCAGGATGATTGTTTGTCGTACTCAGCTGCAATTTAAACAATTTTTGCAGTGATTGGATGTCACTGAAATATCTGATCTGCTGTTTTCTTCCAAGCTGCAGCAGAAAAGAAGAGCAGATGCACTGTACTTTGCTCATTTTATCTCCCCTTAAGTCATAATTCTGCAGAACTTTTCTGGCTGCTAGACTTTGGTGTTAGTTTATCAGCTCTGTAGTGGTTCTGCACTATGTGTGCTGTTGTAGCAAAAAGGTTTTGGGTATTCCTGATATTAATGCCTTTATAACATAGTGTCCTGAGAATGGCTTGGGCTGCAAGGAACTGTCAAGACCATCCAGTTCCACCCCCTGCAGTGGGCAGGGAACCTTCCACTACATCAGGGTGCTTAGAGCTCCATCCAACCTGGCCTTGAACATGTCCAGGAATGGGGCAGCCACAGCTTCTCTGGGCAACCTGTGCCTCACAGGGTAGAATTTCTTCCGAATATCCAATCTAAACCTACCCTCTAACACAAAGCAAATAATGCTTACTTAATACTGACCTTAAATAACAGCAGAAGGAAACTTTGTCATCTGTATGAAATTAAAACAGAACTTAAATTCTTTTCTTTCCTTTCCATTACAAGCAGCAGAACTATGCCAGAAACACAGTTTTCAAGCCCAAACTGGCTGACCTCTCAGAGGTCATGGCGGGACCTGTGGTGAGCAGCAGTGTTGACAGCCCTTCCTCAGTGACCTGCTGGGTCCCCCCGTGCAGTCTCACTGTGTAACACTGGAGAAGCTCAAGAAGTGCATGGGGGAGCCTTCAGGACATTTGAGGTTGGCATGAGAAAATAAGATTATGTAACCAGTTAAAAGGCTGAGGGTGGTTCTTTCTCTGTAATTTAATTAAGCAATAGCCTACCAAATGCTCCCCCTTCTCTCAGGTAGTCAAAGTCACACGTCATAAATTTTGTGCCAGGGACTCCATCAGTCTGGAGAGCAGTCAGCGTGTGCCAGAGGTTATGGAGATAATTGGAGAGGAAGGTTATTTTTCTGCACTGGGTATTCCTACCCTATTGATGTGGCAAATGTGTTTAAAATTAGTTTTCAAATGTTTTTAAGCTGTAACCTTCAGGAGAGGTATGTCTTCTTACCTTTGTCAGGTATGAAAGGATGCCAAATCTTGGAAATAATTTAGATTTGAATCTTAAAAATTGTTCAGGTTCTTTGTTGGATAACTGAATAATGCTGTGTGGCTACACCTATAACTTATAAATAATTTGTATACATGTATAAATAACACATATTTACCATATATAATAACATATACATGTATATATAATATATATCTTGTTCCATTCTTTTATATGTTTAAATGGCAAGAAAAAATTACATGCAGAGTGATACAAAAGAAAACTGGTTTTCACAATAAAAATACTTGTCTGGTTGTTGAGTTCTGTTCTACTTCCTCCCCAGTGAGGTCTAACTCTCATAATTTGCACATTTGGAAAGGAAATGTTTGCTGTCTTTTGTGCTGATTGTGCTCTGGTTGTTTAACTTCAGGTTTTATTGGTAAATTTATTCTTCCACATGTAGCTTCACTGACTGGGCAACATAATACATGTGAGTAAAGATCACATTTAAGGATCTGCAGTAAGAAGTCTTATCCATCTTGTATTATTACATTTTATTCCAGACTATCAATTCCTGTTACTTGGTGCAAAGGGACTCCATGGGTCTCATTATCCTTCATGTACAAATGCAGTTTTATAATTTTTAAACAGCTGAGTGAGGGTGGGGGAACCACATCTCTGGGACACAGTGGGTGAGTTATTTGGAGTGATGCCTGAGACTCTGCTCTAGTTACTAAAATTTCCTATGAGAGCAACTCTGTAGTATGACCCTGCAAGCTCAAAATACTAAGATCAAGGGTTTTATTAATTAGAATTTAGAAGACTTGAATGTGAAAGCAGCTCTTCTTTTTAATCTCCCCTGTACACATATAGAATGTGTTTCATGTAAGTTACTGTTCAAGCCAAAACATGCAACTTAGGAAAGTTTGGAAGTTTGAGGCAGGTTCCATAACCACCAATACTGTCTTTAATCAGCTCCAAAATTTCATCCAAGAGGACGGTTTTCTATAATACTTTACCACAAGGCAGGTGGTTGGTGGCATGAATAGCTACAGAGAAAACCCACATTTTTTGGCCGGGAAAATCTTGTTGATTAAAACTCTCCCTGACAGTCTTCATTCTTGTATCTAGAGATTGTGACAGCCTCTGGTGAACTGCAGTGTTTATCCTGGAGCAATGTACATGGAAAACTGTGCCTGCAAACTCCAACGTGCTGTTCATTTGTTGCAGCAAACGGGGAAAGCACTAATAGGATTTCTGTTCTGCTTGATGTAGCCACATGAGGAATTAACCTCAATAAAGGCAACTGCGTAGAGGAATGCAGTTTCTCTTTAGGGGCTTAGGGTAGGTTATTTGCTAAATTTGCCTGTTTGGAAATGTTTTTTTTTAAAGCAAACAATGAATAATGAGTTAGAAGAATCAGTGCGTTTCTTTATATATTTGTTCATATAATTCAGCAACACTTTAAAAACAGCAAATAATTTAAAAGCAAATGCTGTGTTACCACTCTCTGCTGACTTTCTGGTAGAGCTCCCCAGTAGCACAGTTGTGACCAAAATTATCCCAGGCAGAGTGTTTATTCCTGTCATAAACAAACCTGTGGTCCAAAAGCTTTTAGAAAGTCCAGAAGGTTGATTTTTCAGCATGGTAACAATTAACAATACACTTTTTGTAAGCCTGTCATGAGAATGGTGCCTTTTGGGGAGGCTTTGAGTATTTGAAAAGGGAAGTAAAGCACTTTGAGACTGCATGATGTCAATGGCCTAAGGAGTGTAGGTAGGATCAATTCAGCTTTTTTCTTTTCTGGCAGTTTGAGAGAAAAATGTGGTGGTTTTTTTTTTAGTGTGTGTTTTTTTGTTGTTGTTGTTGGTGTTTTTTTTTTTTGTTTGTTTGTTTTTTGTTTTTTTTTTTTTTGTTTTTTTTTTTTTTTTGTTTTTTTTTTTTTTTTAACAGGAAGTGTATATTGGGTAGCTATAACGTTTATTAGATATTATGTTTTTTTCTGTTGGGTCAACCAGGGTAATTGTAGAAGGAGCTGCCTGCACCACCTTCTGACCCTTAAAAGGACTATGAAAATGTGATCCCAGCTGAAATGTAAAGATCAACTGTCTGGTCACTAATCCCCAGGAAGAAGAGGGTTCTCAGATGGTGTCTGCAAGGGTACACAGGCCAAAAAGCACCTCCTTAAGTCACTGTTTTCATGTGACTTCCAAGCGTGTAGTCAAGTCTAAAAACTGGGGAAGGAAAGAATGATTTTTATCAATTGCAGAGACAAACTCCTTGCATTTTCCTCTTGAGGCTGGAAATGAACTGTTTTCTTTGCTGCTTGCAATTCAAGGGCGCAAATATTGTGCTGACCGGATTCTGTCTGTCTGCCTGCTCAAACAAAAAAATACTTTTTTGGCTACCCTCAGGTCTGCTTGCCTTCCATTTTTCAAGTTCTGTTCCTGGATACACTGAGCAGATGCCATACTGGATTATGAATATGTCAGTCATTTGTTTGGCAGGGTGAACCAGGCCCTTTATGATTCCCTAGGGCTTGGGAGTTGGTGGGGTGGAACAGACACATCGGGGGAAACTTCTGCTGCAGTGAATAGGAATTAATATCTTGGTGATGCCTTCTAGCCCAGCGTTTGCTACAATGGTGGTTTAAAAGTCTTGGCCATGAGCAAGTCCCAGAACATTTGAGATCTCCTACCCCTGCTGTTCATCTTGCCCTTGCTTAGTTATGTCAATCAGGCTGTCACCTATCCTTGAGGTCTGGTTGGAGCAGTGTGAAATGGTACTCAAAGCTTCCTTTGGGCACAAACTCCTCGCCCTGTGGAGCAGAACAGCATCAGAGCAAGGAGGGCAAAGGCTGCACCTACTGCTGCCTCATGGTGCTGCTGGACAGCCCCTATTGAATAGGTCTCCCAGTATGATTTTAATTAAAATCTTGTTCTTAAGGTGAAAATTTGTTTGTTGGCCAGACTTTTTTAGGAGGTGGGAGGGTTTCTTCAATCTGGCTTAAATACTCAGAGTTAACAGTTCAGATTTGGTTCTGCTTGGAGTTAAAATTAGGGGTTAACATGAATTTTTGGTTGGGATTTGACTCAGCCATATAAGTAGATGGTATTCCAGGGTATTAATGTGTTAATCACTGCAACAAAAGCTCCACTGTCGATTAACGGAACAGGTTGCTGAAAGATTTTCTATTGTGCGTGTAAGAACCCCTTGGGTTTGGGAATTTTCAAGGAATTCGAGCCAAAGTCCTGTGTTTATAAATTTGTCAATATTCTAGAAACAGTGACGAAAAGCCCTATTGAGCTTTGGATAAACTGGGATGCTGCATCTCTTCAGGCAACACATGTCACAGTAATTGATGTGTGATCTTGCAGCCAGAGGAGCGGGAAGTGCTGCAGCGTTACGTAACGCGCCGAGCCCAAGTGGGGCATCATGTATGGCTGATGCCTTTTAATTACATCCCATAAGGGCCAGGGAGGGATCAGTGTGCTGAAACAGCTTATTGACTGCTGCCTTCATACATGGGCCTGCATGCATTTACACACTTAGGAGCAGAGGGAAATGGATGCTGATGTTGTGTGTGTGTGACCTTTGAGTCCTGTGTCTGCAGTTTGCTTAACTGGGCAGCAACAGGAGACAGGCTGGGAATAAATACTCTGACATTGTGGAGTCAGCCTTGGGTGGTTCTGTGATACAGAACACAACCTGTGTTTTTCTGGAACACTGAAGAAAGTTTTCAGTTTTTTACTTGATGTAAACACCTCTCTTATACCCTTAAAACTGCTCTACAGTGGTGGTTAAAAAGAAATTTTTTTAGTAGTGCTGGTTCAGCACATTGGAAGTTGCATCAGATTTAATCTGTATTCCATTTCAGCTCGTCAAACGCTGTGATGCAAATTTCTTATTAGTGTCAAAGTGATATATTTCTAAATATTGGTTAATAAGTGAGAGAGCAAGAAAAGTTAAAAACAAATTTCCCAAGAGCCAAAAAGGATGGCACAGATA
The DNA here is from genome assembly GCF_965231275.1 of Zosterops lateralis. Lineage (NCBI taxonomy): Eukaryota > Metazoa > Chordata > Aves > Passeriformes > Zosteropidae > Zosterops > Zosterops lateralis. Next base: position 153,578,288 of record NC_139762.1, read on the forward strand.
ATCCAGAAAACTTGAGCAAATCAGCTTCAGCAGTAGATGGAAGCCTTTGGCAATGTTGTTTCCTTACTCTCTGTGCCAGTTATTTTCCTGATGCAGCATGGAGAAAGCTTGTTTGGCATTCTCAGTGTTTGAGCATAAAAGGTTCAGCTTCTGTCTTAAGTAAAGCTAGCACTTTACACTGTACCCTGACAAAAATAAATACCGTGAGTTTGATAAGGATATAATTCAGTGGAACTATAGGAATTGCTCATTAGCTACAGTTAAAAAAAAATTTAAAAAATCTCCAACAGCAGTTGATTTTTTGGCCTTTCCAGGGCAGGTCATATGCATTGCTTTTGATTCCTCTGCAGCAGCAGGAGTAGCAAATAAATCAAGTAATAGATATATGTGTCAATATTGGATAAGGAAGTAGGAGACTGGATTGTTAAAAAGGCAGTAAGCTAGAAACAGTGTTCTACCTGAATTATCATAGGTTACCTCTGTGGAAGTAGGCTAGTAGGAGGGTTAGAAACTTTAAAATAAGTAATGGGAGCTTTAAAAGCGATGCTTGTCAGCATTTGTGATCATGCTAAAAGGAAAATCACATGTGCCTGCCTGCAGATCAGCCCACGTGTTCTCTCTCTGATGCCTCAAACCTCAGCTGTTCCCAGGCTTTTGCTTCCCCTCTCCCCCTTCCACACATACCTTTGGCTCACTTCTCTTAACATATGCTTCTCTTTCCTGACACAGCACCATAAAACTGGGTTATAAACCAGAAATTGTCAGGAAAGCCACATAAACCTTTCTACAACTTTGGCAGAACAGCCGTGCAGCAGCAGGGCTTAATGAAACACTAACAACTCCCACAGTTGCCAAATATGAGAAGGGGAGGACAGTTGTAGGAGGTTGAAAAGCAATAATTGAGCAGAGACAGAAAATGGGAGAGCTGGATGATGAAATCCTTTAAGAGGCCTGTCACTTATTTCCTTAATTCCATTTTCCAGAAGTGTTATTTAACCCACCGTGGTTGCTGCTGTCAGGCTATTGCATTGGGAGTTTCAAAAGGCAGAATAGCTTTGCCAGAAGGAGATATTACTCTTCTGCAGCTTAAAAACACCTCCAGAGCTCTGTGTGTGAAACACCACACTAATATTTCTCTACTGAAGCTGTTGAAGAGCAAGGGCTTTGTTTTATTACCAGTTTAGCTGGTCTTTCAAAATTGATGGCTCTATTCTAGGTGCAGACATGGCGTGAAATAGTTTCCAAATTTTTGGAAGTTAATTCTAGTGTAACAGTGTTGACTTGTTCACATCCAACTCCTAAGGAAATCTAAAATTTCAAATACAAGTTTTAAGGAAATGTCAGACAGTTTTCCTACACCTCTAACCTAATGTCATCATTTTAATTTTCCTATTAATTATTTGTTTCTTTCTCTAGTGTAGATGCAGATTTTGTCTAGAGTCCTGTACTTATGATAGGGAGTGACTAAAGCAGAAATGTGTGTGCATTTTAAAGGCCTGGATGTGCTGTAGAAGGTTTGAATATCACAGCAATGCAGGAAGCAGGTTCCAGTCCTAGAAGACAGACAGTTCTCCAGCCCTTTCCCCTGCAAAGTGTCTCTTTGATCCTCTGGGTTTTTCCTGACCATTCCAGGGTGGCTGCAGCTGACTTCTGATAATTTTGGAAAGAATTTTCTGCATTTTGTCCTTGGATGTCAGGTTTTTGCGGTGCCATGTTTTTCATGTCTCTGCAATATTCCTGTTAATCATTTGTTCTCTTGATTATAACTCTCCTCAGTGCCCATAACCCCGTCCAATGGAGAAATTGCGCTTTATCCCTCCAGTCTTGTGCTCCACCAAAAATTCCTTGTTTGCACAGAGGAGGCAGCCTGTATATCATCCAGAGCAGCTGAGAGAGGTGAGATCTCAGCATGCGAGCCCTTGTGCAGCCATCCCTGCTGACAAGAGCTAACCAGGAGGGGGACGAGGAGAGTAGAGATTTCTTGCAAGGGGGTGACGTTTGTGTTCCCACAGTGTTCGGCCTGCAGAGCTCACGTACTCCTGCCTGTGAGAGGTGGAGATGTGCTGACAGCTCGTGAATGTTGCAGGCTAAGCACAAGAGGAATTTCAGGATGTGAATTTTACCAGTAGGAAGATTGAAGCCACGGTTTTGAGATGCTGTTTATGCAGTAGGTTGTTCCTGAGACACTGATCAAGATGCCTGACAGTTTGCCGGGTAATCATTTTAATGTGGGAAGCTGAGCAGCAATGAAAAACCTCACAGTTTTGTTCTGAGTTTTTCCATCTGCTCTCTTGCAACTGAGCTGAGCCCTGTGAGCACAAGTATTGGTCAATTTTTCACCAGTGTTGTGCTGTTTGCTGCTTCTTCCACGCAGCTCCCAAACAAGCACTTGGCTTGAGCAAGTGCCTTATACAGTCTGAGCAGGAGTCACTGAATGAAAAGCAAAATTTTTACCTAAAAATCAAGTCCTATATAAGCTTCATTTCTTCTCACCCCAGCTGCTGTAAGATGCTGTCACATTAGGAGCGTGAATTCGAGGCTGTGTTGTCTCATGTGCTACCAGACTCTGATTTCAAGAAATACTTAAAATTATTTCCTTCTTAAAAGCTTGTACTCTCAGTGCTCAGGTCATGGTAATGGTCACCAGGAGAAATTACTGTGCTTTTTTTTTTTTAGCTTTTCCCTGTGAAGAAAAGCTTTTTCTGACCAGAGTTCCTGTTTCAGTCCAGAAGTTAGAGTGTGGTTTCTCATGGGTGCAACAAACTGTGTATACAAGTGCTGATTATACCTCAGTAGTGCTCAGACCACCAGTCAGGCTTATTCCAGTGCATTGGTTCAACGTGTGTTGGCTCAGGTATGGTTTCTCTGGCAGCTCAGGGTCCCACTCTATGCCATTAAAAGTCCTAAAATCTGAGGGGAGATAGCAAGAAGCAAAGAATATATTGTCAAAGTTTCCTGGTGTCAAAACAGGCATTGCAGCTGGTTTCCAGTTTCTCCAGGAGACACAAATGTGTGGCAAGTCTGGATTTTTGTTTTAAATAGAAGGGAATGCATATTTGGCTGAATTTACGAGATTATTCTGAAACCCCTACTCCTCATATAGCTCCTCCAAAGCTAAACTGCTTGAGTTTGCAGTGGTTCCTATAATTTTTATGTATAAGATGAAAAACAGGTACCAGAGTTTGAACTTTTTCACAGCTTTTTGACAAGCATTGGTTCTGCTTTGTACACTCCTTAAAAATAGTCTAAACAAAGCAGATTGTATAAGCTATGCAGTTTTAAACAGATCAATGTGAAATATTTTTAGCAGCACACAGTATTTTATACAAGGGTGAAATTGTGGAATAGAAAGCGTTTGCAGGGCATGACAGCTTCTTGTGTTCGTTCAGAAATTTGTATGGTGTTTATTTAAAGTATATAAACAAGTCTCTAGGTGATGATGTCTAACAAATGAAAATAGGACCTTAGCATCCTATTCCCATATCAGATCTTATTGTTAAGCATATAAAGAACTATTTTTCCCCCAACAGAACTTATCAAAAAGAGATTTTGAATAGAAACTGCTGCATGGGACTTAATCTTTCTTCCATGTAACTCGTGACCTCACACAGCCCTCAGACTGATGGTGACACAGTGAGCATTTCCTGTGAACCGTGAGCAGTGCTGGTCCCACTATTGTTGGGCACTTTTTTTGTCTGGGAAAAAACAAACCCTTATTTACTAGAAGCCAGTGTCCTGTTTGTTTGTAGCTGGCTGGGAAATGCCATATTACAAGGGTCTCAGTGGCAGTCGTCGCTCCTAACAGAAGCTGTTGTTGTGTTTTGCTCTTTTTCTCACTGATTTGTACAAGGCTTCTGAGTCTGCCTTGTGACCTGCTCCACATTCATTTCACGCCACAAATACTAACCTTGTTTATCCAATATGTTTTTTCCCTCCTCGGTGTTTCCTCAGATTAGCTGTCAGTAAAAGGCTAAATAATAATCCTCCAGTTATTATTCCTCCCCCATGAGGCCACCAGGCTGCTTTTCCAAGTTGGTGGATGGTGGTTTGCTGTAAGAGCTGCTACCTGGCAAGGCAAGTGTGGAGGTGGAAAATTACAGACAAAATAAAGGAACAGCATTAAATTGGTAATGGGATGCAGCTGCTTTGGCCTTTGAGCCTGCATGAGAGCCTCAGCAGCCTTTGGTAGAGGCATGTGCTGCGTGGAACCGCTCTTGGCCATACAAAATCAGTCCCAGCCGAGCTGTGATTTGTTCTAGGGGGATGCAGCAGCCCTCAGCAGTTGGGACATTTCACTTTTGGCTGTAAGAGGTTGTGGACAGGCTGTCACATGGATGACAATCTCATGGCTGTGCTGCCTTGAAATCCAGTCCAAGACAGCATCTGTGCATCTGTTGTTCACGTCAGAGGCTGGATGCTGCAGGGCTGCTGGCCCAGCACGTAACCATGGCCAAGTTTATTTAAAATACACCCCCCAGCTGAGTCCTTGCCACTGAATGGGGGCAGCAGAAGGAACTTCTTGGTGTCAAAACATTCCCTCTGTCTCTACATTTCTGCTTATTGTTGTCTTTCCTGCCTCAGCTGCCTTCTGAACTGTCTTCCCATTTTAAAATATTGCATAAAATTGTGACATTCTGTAGGTTTAGCAGCATGCATTGACAGAGAAAGGAACCATTAGGATATGCAATTACCTTCCTCAACTTTTTAACGCCCTTGCAGACAGAATTTTCATAAAGTTTCATTTTTAGAGCTCATTCTTGTGAGGCAGAAAATCTCTGGAAGGCTAAGGGGGGGTTCTGTTGTTTAAACACAGGCACATACACAATTTCTTTAAGTATTTCATTTTTTTCTTTTTTTTTTTTTTTTTTGCTTCTCCTGCCAAATCATGCACGCCAACCTAAATATGCATATCATGTATGCAGACATCAAGATACTAAAACCAGAACAGCCTCTTTTAAGGGAGGAGTAGTATTTTGGGGTTGGAGTTCTCCTTGTCTGTCTGGAATATTCTCATTTATATGAAAATGTCTAGCACTAAAGCAAGCTACTGTTGAAATGATGAAGGTCCTGCAGACTCTGCCAGCATGAAGAGTGAATTTTAGGAAGAGCACCTGTGAGGTACCTTTTGAAGTCTCACTTCATGGGACAGTGGAGGTCATGCTCAGTGCCTCAGAAAACTCTGTCCTGGAAAGTTGCTGGTAGAACATGGCTGTGAGCTTTTCAAAAGTCGCATTTCCCAGCAACAATGCTGAGCACAGACATCAGAGGTGACACCTTTGTACAGAGAGAGGAGACTCTTCTGGCCACTAGAGCTTTTCAGAGTTCTAGTTCACTGGGCAGACTGAGCTTATCGATTACACATCTCAACTTTCAGATCTAGAAAGCAAACACAAAATGAAACTCTGGATAATTCAGTTTCCTGCCCAGTGCTACAGTGATTGCTCTGTCTGCCCAGGCATTGCTCAGGTGAGGAGTCTGTCAGGTTCAGGAGGGAATTCTCCCAACAGAAGATTAATTGTTTTCCTGTACTGCTTTTAGTTTTCACGTGCACCCACTTCCCACCAGGAGTCTTCCCTAACCCCACTCAGTTGTTTTTCACTTGAGTACCCAACTGAATTATGATGTGACAATCTCACAGTTTACATACTTACAGTAAAGCCACACACGTCACTTAATAAATGGTAACAGTTTGGAATTCTGCATAACTGTATGTAAAACACACATGATGATTTTATAAACTGCTGGTCTACTCTTGGAATGCAATTTATCAGGGCTCTGCTTATGGAAGCAGTCCCATGGCGTGGCTTCTCCAACAAGAGTGAAAGCATGTTGTGCTCATGTCAGTGATTCCTGCCATTACCCAATCTGTGGGAATGGCTCATGTTTCACTTGAAAGTTATCCCTTTCCTGTTTACTTGGGGGAACACTCAAAGCTTTTTAGAAATTCTTCCATTTTTCTTGGCATGGAGCTATTAATTCTTGTATAGATTTTCATCGTGGCCTCTTTTTCTAAAGATAGATACTTTGGCTGCTAATGAGTAGTTCAATTAAAAAAAAATCAAAGTGGTTTTTCTAAAGATGAATTTTGAAACATAATGTTCTTGGGGTTTCAAGTGTCCTTTTTACCCTTGCATAAAAGCTACATCCATGGCTCTGTTCTGAAATCATTGAGATTCATGTCTTCTGCAAAGTAAGCCGTTTTCACTTTAAATATTTAGATTTAGGCTTTTATTTATAATACTTAGATGTTAGGAAGATCACCCTTTGCAATAAGTAAAAATAAATTCTTCCCAAGAAAGCACTTCAGCCTCTCTCCTCTGACTCATGCATGAAAAGATAAAACTCATTAATTTTAGTCATGTGTCAGAGGTTGGGTAAAAAAACCTTTTTTCCTTCCTTTTCCTGACCTGTAAAATCAAACCAGACCGTAATCTGATTTTGAGTTATTACATGCAAAGTTCTGATCTTGAAAGTACTTGAAGTCAAGTACTGTGTTATTTTAAATAATTTTAGGACATTTTTATGACAGTTAGCTGTGGCTATAAAGCATAAAAAATACCTATCTGTCCAGTTTAGAAATGTGCAGGTTTTACAGTTGAAGGAGAAATATTTGTAAACAGTTTTTAGTCTTCTGCAGAAGTAATTTCAAATCATAATTTCAAATGGTTTGTGTCTTTCCAGAATTTTTTTTGTTGTTGTTAAGATCTGTATATAGCACAGAGAAGTGTCATTGCAGACTGGAGACAAAGTGGTGGCCTCAAGGACAGAGGGACAGTGAGCTGTGCCAGTCCCTGGTGTCCCTGATTTGCACTCCTATTTCTTGTTCCTGATCTACCAGTGTCTCCTTGTTGTTTCTGCTCAGAGTCTCCATTAAAACAAATTGTTTGTCTCAATGGATGTTGGATTATTGAAAGAGAATCTTTGTGTCCATTTTACTTAAATATGTCTATTGGATTGTTTATTCACATGAGATGTGATGAGGCTCGTTGGGCTGATGACAGAGCTCTTGCCAGCCTTCACCCCTGTGTTTATTTAAAGTCTCTGTATGATTTACTGCAAAACCTTCCCAGCGCCTCGCAAGTGTTTACTGATGGATGAGCTCAATTGAGACGTCCCAGCTCATAACTCACAAGTCACAGCATAATTCAGAAAAGAAATGTCTGCTTTCAGCACACAGCCCTTGTGCAGTGAAATGCCATCAAGTTATTCCAGATGTTGGTGATCACTCCAGTAAAGATCCATGACATTGGTTAAGCTGCAGCCTCTACACTGGGTTTGAAACAGGCTCTGCAGGGACTTGGCCTCACACAGTAGCGACCTTGGGTGCTTAACCAGTGCTCCCAGGATGGCTCTGTGCAGGCAGAATGGGAGGAGTATTTACACATTGCCTTTCCTTCTGTGTCCTCCAGAAAAATCATTCTCCCTAAATTAATCATGCCAAGCCTTTCAGTTTTACTTGAACCAAATGTTTCCTCTTCCCCATCATTAATTAATTTGAAGTCAGCTCATGCACTGGTGTCAACATCCTGGACAGGTGCGACGCCAGTTCAGCAGGAGGTGCCTGATCCTGCTTGTGCACTTGGGAAGTTGTTGAACCTGATGAAGTTAAAGGGAGTGTTAAAACCACAGGGAGATGGAAGTTTTCCTTGCACTTCTGCTTGAATTGCTGATTTCCTAACTTGCATCTTTGATAGTGTTTGGGAAGAGAAGCTGGATGGTGCAAATAAATGTTGCAGTCTGGAGACACCGTGGCTTCTTGAACAAGAGCTTTAGGTCTAATATGCAAATACACACAGAGTTATATCTCAGCTAAAACTTCCATGTCAGCCAAGACATCACCAAACAGGAAGAAAAGCTAAGCAGGAGATAGTGATTTGATTCATTTTGTGAACACAGTGCCACCTGTACAAACACAGCCCTTTCCTAAAGATCCAAATCCTGTGCAAAAGGAGTCAACAGTTCCATGCTAAGTACTGATGTGGAGTATTGGCCTCAGTACAGGCCTGCAGCTGCCTGAAACAAGGAAAGGTGGCTGAACCATGATGCCATTCCCTGTGGCACAAGGCTCATGGCAAACACAGATTGGAAAGTTTCAGCAGGGACAGGGCTCTTCCAATAACTCTGGACTCATCAGGGTAGCCATCATTGTTGGCTTGTTCATTAGCCAAAGTTGGCTGAAATCACACAGACCTTGGCCTCAGACCTGGGTTTTGAATCCTGATGATGAAATTGGTTATTCATGCCAAAAAAAGAGCTTATTTTCTATAATATAAACTCTGTATCACCACAGTGTGCAACACTCTTGGGAAAATCTGTCTCATGGAAGAAGTCAGTCTTGCTAGTCAAGATTTGGTGCTACTTTAAACAGCAGCAGATTAAACTTCCAAATTTACATCAGAGGCTATTTTGGGCAGGGATTGGTATAATACTGCTTGGTAATGGATGCCTCAGTGTGCTGAACAGGGAGCACAAGGTACAGGTTGATCTCCCCAGCAAAGGTCAAATGCTGCTTGCACTCACCATATATGGGTTTGGATAATAAATGGTTTTCCTTCCTGGGATAAAGACACTGAGTTTTTCTGTCTTGGCATCAGCTGGACTGCAAGAAACAGATTGTTTTGTTTTTAAGGTTTTCCTAAGAGCAGTGTCAGAGTGTTACCTGCCCTGCGCTGATAAACGAGCGGGAGGCAGGTCCCTGAGGAGCCGGCGAGGCCACTGCTGAGGCCACTCTGCCACCTGCAGGCCACTGCTCCGTGCTGGGGATGTGGAGAGCAGGGCTTGGCAGCTCTTCTTCTCCAGAAATTATTATTTCTAGCAAGTTGTTGTTTTCTAGTAAGTGCTATGTAGTAAATTTTAACTTTTTCCCATCTGATCCTATGAATGGTCATCTTTGTTCTTAAAGAAAGCAAAGACAGTGGGGATGAGCAAACCTTAGATTTACCTAAGTTGATGAATAATTGCTAACTGTTGTTTTTATTGTCTGCCTTTCATTTTTGTGCTTAGAAATGGGACATTTCATAAGACATTCAAGTTCTTGTCCTTCACTTTCAATCCATTAAATCTTTAATAACTCTTTTGTGGAGGTGGTCTTAGATGAAAACAGCACCACTATAATGCTCAATTGTGAATCTTAAAGGCTTTGTTGAGCAAGGGATCTGTGTATATGACAGCCAGGCAGCTTCCAAGCACCCCACAATCTTTAGGTTTATGTTCCATGAATCGATAGAGGATTCAGTAGCAGAAATACTCCAATTGTTCCCTTCTTATTGCCCAGGTATTTGAGAGGTAAATCTGTGCTTTCCTTAGCTGTTTTTTAAACCATTGCTAAAGAATCTTAAAAGAGCTTTTAATGTGGGAGAGAATTCACTGTAGGTAAATTACCCCAAATTTACCATTTTCAATGCTGTAATAAAACTTCGTGCATGGAGTGAAATGTTTGGCGTGCACCACATAACCTTCCCATCATTTTTGTCTTCGTTTCAGGTCTTCCTGAACAATACTACAGCCTCACTTGGTTCCTCAGCCCCATCCTGGGGCTGATCTTCACGCCGCTCATCGGTTCGGCCAGTGACCGCTGCACGCTGAGCTGGGGCCGCCGGCGGCCCTTTATCCTGGCTCTCTGCATCGGGGTCCTCTTTGGAGTTGCACTTTTCCTTAATGGCTCTGTCATAGGTAAATAGCAAGGAATTCCCCTACAAGCATCCCCTGCTAGTACACCTGCTTGGAGATTTTAATGTAGGAAGTAGAGATAATGTTCTGCAGTTGGTTTACTCATATTTAATGTTATAATCATTAGAAATCTCCACAACCCTGCACTTGAGCTCTGTCCATCTTGCCTGTTATTATTTGAACTCAGGAGTTACAGCAGTGTGCTGAGTATTGTGCAATCCCAGCTGTAACTGGTATTAATAACAATGTTATTAATACAATGGTTGCCAGCATAATGTTTGCAGTCCCTGAGACGAATTTGGTCGATCCTTGACATGGGAAAATTGTAGCAACCTGTTCACAGGGAAATGTTTCCTGTTGTGATCCATTTTCCCTTTAATGCATATCTGGCAACACATCCTGTTTCCAGCATTATTTCAAAAATTATCTTTTCACTTTTTCTTGTGCTTTTCTTAGACCCGGTATTGAAAAAGTCCAGAACACAGTTAATATTTGTTTATCAAAAAGTGTGTGGGAAAATAATTTTTCCTGAGCCTCCATCAAAGTTGTTAAAAATAGTTGTTTCCCTTGAACATAGTTTACTACAAATTTAATCTACAATCTCTTTGTAAATTTATTGTAGAAGAGGTGACAGCAAGTACGTTTAGGAAAATGTTTACAAAATGATTGACCTGGTGCAAACAAAAGGAACTTAGCACCTAATAACATCCTCTTGGCTCTCTTTTTTTTGGGATTAGATGCAGCTGAATTGTGAAACAGGTCTACTAATTGAGGGAAATGAGTGGAAGGTTACCTTGGCTCAGCCTGTTAAAGCCAGACTAGAAAGTCAGGCTTCAATTCCCTGCAAACTGCAGTGGACAAGCTATTCAGATAGATGACATTTAGGGTTTGGTTTTTTTTAATTTATCCAAACAATAAATATTATTTATTTCAGTTGTTGTCATTTGGCATTGTCCTGAGGTTGACTGTGTGATTTGATATCGATTGTATTTAGTCGTCATCAATTGTATTTAGTTGTTGTGTCTCCAAGACTTATTTCTCTTCTTCTAGATGTTTGCAAGATGTTAGACTGCAACCCTCTTACAAGATTTTAGGTGATAAGAAGCTCTCAGTTCCATAGAGTAGTTTAGGTCATGAGCCATTGATCCTGGCAAGCAAACCTCTGGCTCAGGTTATAGGCTTATTTTGAAGCCTTCCAATAAATCAGCACAAAATATTGACGATTTTTCTTCTTCACTTTCCTAACCTTAGTCTCTAGTTATTTGCAATCCTAACTGCAGTTTGGGACAACAGGAGATGCTGCAAAAACTGTATCAGACCCTCTTTCATAACGTGGCCTCTGGCAGTAGCAGTCATGGGGAGGGGTACCAGGAACACAGAGATTGGCTAATCCCAGTCGTGGTACAGCCATGTCCCAGGAGAACGCCTCACCCAACTCCTGTTCTCTCCTGCCCTGTTCAGGCTTCCAGCAGATCTAAAGCACTGTTTGTGTTTTCTGCTGTATGGCTCAGCTGACTGTGGAACTCTTAAAAACTTCTTTAGCCTTCAAAGGGCTTGGTATAAATGCGGATTGAATATGCAGGAATCAGTGCTTGAGATTTAGATGACTTTTGGTGGCTTAGCCAGTTCATCTCCTTCCACAGACTTTTTAATCAGTTACACTAATGGTTTTATCAGCCTTGCATGTGTAGCTTCTAAATCTCTGTGATTCAAGTAATTCATGCTTTTGTCACTGGTTCATCTCAAATTATCCAGCTCTGCCTTAATGCTGCCTTTCTACTCTGTAGACAAAAAGCATTTCATCTCATGCTGTCAACAGAAGCTGACTGATGCTTTTTGCAATGCAAAATACATTCGTGTTGCTTCATCCTTAAAATTTTTGCTTATAAAAAACGATCTAGAAAATAAGAATGTTTAAGAAAAGCAAAGAGAGAGATGAAGGGGTTAAATTTCACTTTTTCCTGGTGTACTTCTACTGCTGCACACTAAGCATCCTGTCAGGAATGCTGCCAGCAGTGCAGTTACCTGTGGATGTATATGACAGATGAAATATGTCATTTTGGATGCTCCCCTCTCCCACCATGGCTGTCTTTTATAAAAACAGCCTTCAGCATCCAAAGGAAAATACATGGGAGAAATACAAAATAATATCCAGTGCTCCCAGAAGTTTAGGAGATGGTTTATAAAATAACATTTTGATAAATGTCAGTCTTAAGAACATAAAAACTATCCACGTCCCAGACCTTCCATGATGCTGTGTCAAAGAGCTGAAATTGCCATTTTGCTCCATAAAGGAATGTTTGCAGTGAGCATGTTGGCCACCTTTCTCTTAAGGTGTTAAGCTTGTTCTTAGGAGTTTGCCCTTTTTAAATGAGATGCTCAGAAACCTCCCCTTTTTCTCGCCAGGTCTGGCTATTGGTGATGTCCCGGACAAGCAGCCCATTGGAATAGTTCTCACAGTGCTTGGGGTTGTGGTGCTGGACTTCTGCGCCGATGCAACCGAAGGGCCAATTCGGGCCTACTTGTTGGACGTGGTGGACAGTGAAGAACAAGACATGGCCCTGAACATCCATGCATTTTCAGCTGGTAGGGAGTTAGCTGAGATGGTTTTGGCAGCTGTTTGGTCTTCCTGAAGGCCAGGTTGTGGCTGAATTGATTTTTCCTGAACTCACTTCTCACTTTTTTCTGTTCCACAGGTCTTGGAGGAGCAATTGGTTATATGTTAGGAGGCCTGGACTGGACACAGACCTTCTTGGGTAGCATTTTTAAATCTCAAGAGCAAGTCCTTTTTTTCTTTGCAGCCATTATTTTCTCTGTCTCCGTTGCTCTCCACCTTTTTAGCATTGAAGAAGAGCAATATAACCCTCAGCAGGACAGGATCGATGATGAAGGAGACACACTTTCCAGTGCCAAATTCAGTGGCAGTCTCCCTCCTCTGAATCGGCTGAATGTAATTAGTGAGGAAGAGCCGTATGGAGCTTCCATGTTCCACGACGAGGTTCAGTCGGAGCATGACCTCAATATGGATTTCCTTGAGGTGAACATTGTCAGAAGCAAGAGCGACTCAGTTCTGCACATGCCCGATGCCACATTGGAAATTGAATCAGAGCTGCTTTTCCTGCATGATATCGAGCCCTCCATTTTTCAGGATGCTTCATATCCAAACACTCCCCACAACATGAGCCAGGAGATCATGAAGTCCAAACTCAACCACCTGTCTGCTTTCCTCAGGGAGAATGAGAAGGAGGAAGAAATGTTGCTTGATAATCGTTTAAATGAAGACAAAGTCCCGAACATCAACAGCTCCCTACCAAAAGAGTTCCTGAATGGACACGCCCGAATAGGCATGAAGCAATCCAGCACTTCCAACTCCATGCGGCGGCGGAGGCACATGTTCTACCGGCAGCCATCCTACACCTTCTCCTACTATGGCAAGATTGGCTCGCACCGGTACCGCTTCCGGCGGGCCAACGCCATCGTGCTGATCAAATCCTCGCGCAGCATGAACGATATCTATGACATGCAGAAACGGCAGCGGCAGCGCTGCCGCCACCGCAACCAGAGCGGCACCACTAACTCCAGCGGGGACACCGAGAGTGAGGAGGGCGAGACCGAGACCACCGTCAGGCTCCTCTGGCTGTCCATGCTGAAGATGCCTAAGGAGCTGCTGAGGCTGTGCGTCTGCCACCTCCTGACTTGGTTTTCCATCATTGCCGAAGCTGTGTTCTACACAGATTTCATGGGACAGGTCATCTTCCAGGGTGATCCAAAGGTAGGAGAGCGGTTCCCATGGGCAGAGCTGCTCAAGAGTCCCTCGTTTCTGAGATGTGCTCAGTACAAGAAAGTGGTGTTGGTGTTTGTGTCTGTTGCAGGCCCCTTCAAACTCGACTGAGCTGCACGCCTACAATGCTGGAGTTCAGATGGGATGCTGGGGGCTGGTGATTTATGCTGCTACTGCTGCTGTTTGTTCAGGTAAGAGACTGTGCAGTGGAATGCACCTCATGCATGTATTTCTAAGGTAAAAGTAGAATCATGGAGTATTCGGAGTTGGAAGTGACCCACAAGGGTCATCTGAATCCTGGCCCTCCTGAAACAGTGTTACTTCAGTTGGCATCCACCTCCTTTTTGAGGTAGAGGATATTTTTGGAAAAGCGTTTCTTGCGTTCATAAGGAGAAGGGCTTCTTTAAGAATCAATATTAAAAAGTTCCTCCAAATGTAGAGGTGGAAATATGAACAGATGGTTAGGTGGCATAAAGCACAAAATGAAATCAAAGGATATTGAGTGGCATTTAACAAGCCTTCAGGAAACTAAAATCATGCTTGGTAAAAGATTTAAGCATATGCAAGAGTGTTTTTGCAGTGACTGTTTTTAAATCAAAATTATAAATATGTATTTCTGAAAGTCATTCTGCAGATAATTTGGGCTTGCAATAGACTTTGAAATTAAGAGTTTTTGCCAAACTTAAATTCTACCTTTTGCAGCAGATAGCAGGCGTGTCTGCACAGTTCAGTACCATGGGGACAGGCTCTTTTCCTGTTCCCTCTGAGGGCTGAGCTGTGCTGGTGAGACAGCTCAAATGTGAGCATCCACCTCCTAACCAGGGTATGGAGCTGCCTTGGCCACATCCATCCCCTGAAACTGTAGTGAGTAAACTGATATGTGAGGAGAAAGGGCTTCTAGGTAAAAAAAGTAGGTTTAGATCAGATTTTAGGAAAAAAATATTCCCTATGAGGGTGGTGAGGCACTGGAACACGTTGCCTCGAGAAGGTGTAGATGCCCCATCTCTGGAAGTGTTCAGGGCCAGGTTGGATGAGGCTTGGAGCACCCTGGGATAGTAGAAGATGTCCCTGCCCATGGCAGGGGCGGTTGGAGCTGGATGGGTTTTAAGGCCCTTTCCAACCCAAACCATTCTATGATTCCTGTTTTATTCTTTATCCCTGCAGCCTTGTTGCAGAAATACTTAGACAACTACGACCTTAGCATAAAAGTGATCTACATTCTGGGCACTCTGGGTTTTTCCCTTGGCACTGCAGTGATGGCCATGTTCCCCAATGTATACGTCACCATGATAATGATCAGCACGATGGGAATAGTCTCCATGAGCATCTCCTACTGCCCCTACGCACTTTTGGGACAATACCATGAGATAAAACAGGTATGTGGAATATTTGGAGTATATATGTGTGAATCAAGGCGGAACATTCATATTTCTCTTAAGATCATGGTGGCAAAATGGATTTGTTAAATCCCACTATTGAAGATACCTGCTTTGTTGAGATGTGTGTCAAGGCTTGAATGGATAGTAAATTTCAGCCGGTGCTGAAATCACATAGTCTTGGCATTGAGTTGGCTCAGAGGGTGTCATGATTGCTTCTTCCTGTGTTGAGGTATAAAACAATCTGGGTGCATCTGTGTGGCAGATTAAGAGAAATTAAATTATTATTGGCATATTTACTATATCTCTAGTTGTTACTCCTGTCTTGGATGTGGTATGGTAGTGTTACTTGGGTTTTTCACAGTCTTAGATTTTGAAGTGAGTCTAGAAATGCAGCTGTCATGCATAAAGCAAAACAATTCTGCTGGAAACAAGGACAATTTTACTTCCCAACAGTGTCGTTCCACTGTTCCATTTGGATTAAAAATTAGAGGAGGAGCATTTATTGTAAGTCCCTGCATTGCGATTGGAAGGGGGATTCCTTTTTATGATCATAAAATTTAATGTTTCATGTAACACCAAATGTTTAATGTAAAATTGTTTTTACAAAACCTAATCTTGGGGCTGATTTGGGCTAGAAGTGACCCAGCCTCGTGCTGCAGGGTCCTGAGGAGCATCATATTGATGAGCAGGTAAGGAGGCTGTTGCTCTGGAGTTGTGTCACGGTGCTGCACAAAGACGATGTGAAGTTGACCGTGGGGCTGAGAAATTCAACAAAAGTTCTGGTGTTTAAGTATTGCTTCCATCCATCGATTCACCTCCTACCACGTTTCTTGTCATTTTGCAGTACATTCACCACAGCCCCGGGAACTCAAAGCGAGGGTTCGGCATCGACTGCGCCATCCTGTCGTGCCAGGTTTACATCTCCCAGATCCTGGTGGCCTCCGCGCTCGGCGGCGTGGTGGACGTGGTGGGCACCGTCAGAGTCATCCCCATGGTGGCTTCGGTGGGATCTTTCCTGGGATTCCTGACAGCAACTTTCTTGGTGATTTACCCTGAAGTGAACGAAGAGCCAAAGGAAGAGCAGAAGGGGCTTGGTCCTCCGGAGACAGCCGAGGGCAGCAGCACGGGCGCGGAGAAGCCGACGGTGCTGAAGCTGACGCGCAAAGGGGCCGCGGCGGCCGAGCCGGAGGGCGAGTCCGCGGTGTGAGGCCCCCGACCTTGCTCACCCACATTCCAAGGAGTGCAGGTGCAGGATCAAGAACTTTTGTTGTGGTCTGGTGTTTTTTTTGTTCCAGGAAAGCAAATTAGGACCTTCATTACTTGTAGCTAAAATTGCAGAAGAAAAGGCAGTTTCACGCAAAAATGTAAATTAAATTCTGTAGTCTTTCGTCTAGGTTTGAGCAGGTCGCTCTGATGCTAATTGCTTTCTCTACAACTTAGAAATGTCATTTCTGAACACTTTTTTATTAAGAATACATTTAGATTTCAAATAAGTTTTAATAATCTGCATGAGACTCACAGTGTATACAATTAGCAGTTAGAAAAATTAAGTTTTCGGCTGTTTTTAAACTAACAGAAAATGGAAGCTATCTTGACCTATAGTCTCTTGCCATTTTTTTGTCTGAACATTTCAGATTTCACTAGCATAATAACTGAATCAAATGCTTAGACATCAATTGATTTTTTTCACAAGCTTGACATTAGTGGTCTGACAGCTACATTAATTTTAGACTTCATGTTTTTGTTAGTGCAATTACTGCAGAATCCTTTTATTTGCAATTATTTTCAAGGAAAAAAAAAAAAGCAATTACTGCGGTTTCTAAGAAACTGCCGTGAATTCTTTCAGTCATACTATTCAGAACCACTCCCAAATCTGCTGCTTGTCAGGAGAGGGTGACACTGGGTACTGGATGTCAGCTGTAGATGGAAGGAGCAGCAGCTGGGAGAGGTGACCAGCACTCACAGGTTTCTTTATCACAAGTGCTACATTTTATGAATGTCGTTG
Source organism: Zosterops lateralis (assembly GCF_965231275.1). NCBI lineage: Eukaryota > Metazoa > Chordata > Aves > Passeriformes > Zosteropidae > Zosterops > Zosterops lateralis. The sequence continues at coordinate 153,595,122 of NC_139762.1, forward strand.
GAATACGCTGTGACAATTTTTAGCTGAGAGTTTCACATGCTCGTGAACTCGGGGGTTTTCTCAGCATTTAAACCTGATCATCTCTGGATGAAGCTGCCATGGAGAAAGGGCATCTCTGGGGTCAGCTTTGTGGGAGAGGGCGTGCGGATTCTCTTCCATAGGGAAAGGAAGTTGTTGATTAATTGCACTTTTTATGATCCTTTAACCTCCTGGCTGGGAATGCAGCAGCCAAGGTGAAGGCACAGGGTCAGTACAACAAGGAGAACCCAAGGCCTACCTCCATCACTTCATGGCATAGTCTGGGTGTGTAAAAATCTGTGTCAGAACAGTTTTTAGGCCTTAAAATTCAAATGTTGCTGTTCCAGTCCCTGTGTTGGAGGAATTGTAGGCCGGAGCTCTTCTGAGCTGCCATACCAGTGTTGTCAGCACATCCTCCATGTCCCCGTCCATGATTCAGGACACAGCTGCAGTGCAAAGATACTTTTCTGGAAAGAGGTTGAAAGAGTTGTGCTAACTTGATTTAAAATAGGTTTGGATCATTATCCAGGAGCCATTTAAAGCAACTTTCAAAACTTGTGTTTCACAAACTCCTGATTGTCATTTGTAAGATACGTTTGTGATGCTGTTGACTCATTTTGGCTTGGGCCCCCCAGGCTGCCATCAATCCGTGTGCTGGACAGGCAAACACAGTGCAGTGTGAGATTCCTGCTGCCTCAAACTCCTCCTCCTCCAAGACTTGCGAATGCCTGTGTCAATCATGCTGCAATCCAGGCATTCAGACAAAGAAGCTATATTTTAATATGAGAAGCAGTTTTTATTGAATTACTTGAATTGTCGATGTATTTGAGAAATGGATGTTTGGGTGTATTTGCAGGTGGCATCCGTGGGTTTCTCTGAAGTCAATGCATATGGCCTCTGCTGTCAAGGGTGACTGTGTTTTTAGGCTGGTGACATCACAGAGCACTAAAGTGCATGTAATCACACAGGACTTAGGGATCGTATTTGTTTTTCCAAGTGTCTTGAGAAAGTATTTTTTTTTTTCCTCTGGTGAATATTTTTTTCATGTAGAATATGTACTGTGAACTGCACTCAGCCAGGGGAATGGTACTACTGAAGAGTATGAGGCTTTACTGAAGAAAGCAGTTGTGAGAAATTCTGTCATGAATTTTATCATCTCAGTTACATTTAATATATTCTGGTGATGTTCATATGTGAGAGACAAGTGTTGTGTTTCACCCTAGAACTGGCATTCATCTAAGTTACATGCTGAGTTACACATTTTAAAGTGGCTTTAATATTTTATTTTTGAAACGCCTTTTGAAGATTCTGCTTTTGGTTAAATAGCCACTGTCAAGTACTCCTTATTTTAATCTCTACTGCTGGAAAGGGTCTGCATCTTCTGACTGGTGCCAGCCTTACCCTTTTCCCAAGGGTTCCATGGACCAGCGTAGATCAAATCTCCATTACTCCACATTGCACTTTTAAAGCAAAGATCTTTGACTGCACCATCACACTGACCAAATAGCTGCAGAGAGGGAGGAGAGGCTGAAGGTCCCTCTGACTTCACATCCCACAGAGATAACATGAAACCATTTTGGGAGTGAGCTCACCTGTGTTTGTGGAGCTTTCTCAGCCAGGGAAGGGCAAGGAGGGAGGAAGGACCTTTCATTTCAAATCCAGAGGCTTCAAGCAAAGGCAGGGCAGGGCCAGTTTTGTCACAGACAGCATTTGGCATGCCTTCATTTCTAACAACTGGATGTTAAAATCCATGTTTGGAGTTGTTCATGGGGCTCATAACGCAGGAATACACACGCTGCCACAGCAGGAAGCTGATTTCACTCCCTGGTAAAGGCAAAGGAAATAATTATTCATTGTAAATGTGCTGAAGTTTTTGTAGTATTGCCAGAAGAATTAACTTGGGGAGCCCCAGTCAAAGCATCTCCTCCTATCCTTGGGACAGCCTGGGAAACCCCCACACTGGCCTCACCTGCTGAGATCTCCCAAGGACTTTTCCTTGGATGTGAAAGTTTTCTTTCTAGCCCCAGCACTTCTCATGGTAGAGTGAGAAATGATTTATTGCTTCATCTGTCTCTCTTACCTTATCTTTTGATACAGAAATGATTTTTTTTTTTTTGGTCACAATTAAAGTAGTACATTTTCATGTGTTTGTTGCAGAGCTTGTGGAAAGAGAAGTTTGAAGTGGCTTTTTTTTTGTTATTCCTGGTGACAATGAACTTTTTTTTTTTGTTGTTTGTATTCCTCTCTAGTTGAAGTCATCCCATTGGACCTTCAGCGTGGTAGGACTAAGGTTTAGTGGCTCAGTTCTGTGTTGTTCAATAGTATAAACGATTTTAACATGTTCTGCTGCAGGGATGTGTGACACAAGGCACTGCTGGGGCTCAGAGCCTTGAGGGCTGTGGTCAACCAGCTGCACATCGGGATGTTTCATGTGAGAGCAGAGAAGCTTTAACTTTATCACCCCTGGGAAAGGTGGAGGGTAGGTTTGGCCCTGTTGGGTTATTCCAACAGTCCAATGAGATCTGTGCTGTTTATGGGCAGCAGTTTCAGACTACAGAAGCAATAACTTCTTAGGAATGTTTCTCTTCATGCTGGTTTGATGGCTTTCATAGAGATTTATTGCCTAAATAGCCTTCTAATAACACAAATCTGGTGGTTTGCTGGCACTGGCTGTGAGCAGTTGTGGAAAGATAGGGATTGTTCATCATCAGGAGGGAGGAGACCAGTAAATCCAACAGGGATTTGTGCTCTTGAAACATACAGTGTCCTTTTCCCCTTTCATTTGGAGCCTTTTTCCAGGCTCTGAAATACTCCCAGCACATCAGTCTGAAAAGGGGGTGGATGCAAATTTACCCTCCTGGTTTTCCTGCTGATGCAAATGCTGGCACTCAGACCCCAGGATGGAACAGGCTGCATGAGGTTTTCCTCACAGGCAAGGACTGAGTCTTTCTTATCCCTCTCCCACCTGATCTGAATCCCCCAGCACTTGGACTGACAGCAGCAACCATGGTGCTTTTTGCCAGGTACCTCATTAAAACCGCAGTTCCATCATTAAGAGCATTCCCCCTGCCCTTGGTCCAGGGACTCCTCCAGCATCCACCATGAAAAGCAGGATTTTCCTGGCTGCCAGGTCTCACAGCCATGCAGGTTGAGGTCACATTTATGAGTGAAGGTAGAGAAAGTCACATTTCATTCCTGGGTGAGCTGGGACATCTGGGCAGGAGGGAAGCACAGGAGGGTTTTAGGGATGTGTGTGTGTGTGTCTGTACTTCTGTGTTTGTACTTCCAGATGCACTGCTTGGGCCAAAATACCTTTGGGGGTTGTGTGTTACTGTCACTGTACTCCACAATGTTTTCAACTGAGTTCTTCCAGGTTTCTCTCATCCTAGGCTGATGTGAGACAAGCTCAGCTATAAATATGTATCCTATTTAAATGAACAAATGAACTCCTGCATGGTATTCCAAGCACATGTAGCAGCTTCGGCATCTGAAGTGTCTGTCATGACAGAGAAGTTGGTTTTCTTTGCAGCTCTTTTGTCCTCCCTTCCTTTGAAAAGGCCAAATAAATGTAATGGACACCAAATGTTGCACAGAAATGTCATTGATGACTGTGTGGAAGAAATACCAAATTTTATTTTTCTTTGCAGAAAACTTTATGGTTCCAGAGAGTCCTTTAGCTGTTTTCCTTCCTTAAATGACAAAGCTGAACGTTTGTAAAGCACGTCACAAAATGGTCATTTGAAAAAAGTGGAGTTACCCAAAGTTTTCTCTTTGTTGTGTTGCATCCAAAGGAGCTACAGAAGCTCAAGCACCAACTGGGGTTTGAATTTGAGGCTCAGCAGTTCAGAAACTGCCTTAGAAAACATCAAAAAGGCTCAACTCCTTTTCCTGGCACGGCACTTGCACCCACTGATCTGCTTATTAAGGTGTTCTGGGTTTTCCTGTCATTTAAATTAAAATCACTTCCTGGAAAACCGATTTGGTTTGGTTCCTCAACCTGAGCAGCTTCACCTGAATTTCCACCTCAGCTTCCCTCGCCCCAAGGAGCACAAGGGGTGCCCAGGAGGGACAAATACATCCCCCACCAAAAGAGCACTTCTGCTGTAATTAAAGGGCTTTTCATGCCCTTGCAACGTGCTAAAATTTTAGGAAAAATGCAGAGCATGGTTCAATTTGACCTGTTCTGGCACATTTATTCTTAAATTTGGATGTTTGGGGTGAAGCTCTGGGAGCATTTAGTCAAACTCAGTATCACCTTATTTACTGTGCACCTACTCAGTCCTTAGTGACAGCCAAATTGTAATAAATAACCCCAAAATCCAGACTTTTCTCTCAACAAATTAGCAGTTCCCAATGTTGAATTTGTTTTGCCTGATGTAACATGAACACTAAGCCCTTTAAGTAGCCAAATGACCAGCTTATTTCAAATGCCTCATATTACTAGAAAGCTGCATATAGGCATCTCATAGCGGGGAAAAAATTAAAAAAAAAAAAAAAAAAAAAAAAGAAAAAAAAAAAGAAAAGAATATTTAGTTCCTTTGTGAACTGGCCATATGACAACTCTTTTTTATCAACTTATTAAGTTGGGGCACTATAATAGCTCTTGCTGAGTTTAGCAATGTTTATAAGCATGTGTTAAACACATAATGTTTTATGAGGAAAAAGGGATAAAGAAAAGTGATGTCACAGATGAATGTTTGAGTGCGTAGACGGCATAATGGATGTATGATTTTTATTTCTACACTGTTGAGCTTATTTTCTGTTTAAAGGTTAAAAAAAATTGTTGCATGAGAACTGTTTTATTGTGTTCTGCACTTTCTGTTCTTTTTTTGTATAATCTTGATTTGTTTTTTTCATTTATGCATAGAAAAGAAAAAAAATCAGTTTAGAAATATTCTACTCCACGAGACATTGTGTTTCAATCCATTGTTCCGAAGTTCGATCTTAATAAACATTTCAGTAAGAGTTGGTGGCTCGTGTCCCTGTGGTGTTTGTGGGGAAGGTGAGCAGAGAGACACCTGATCCCTGAGCTGTGCAAGGCAAATAACACTCACCTGCACCCCAGAGCTTCATGAGTATTTCCAAAAATGCTACTGCCAAACATTGCCTGGCAAAAATGCAGGTGTTGCAATTCAGGGATGGTTCTAAACTCACCCGACACTTGTAGGGTTCAGGTGTAACCCAGGAGAGAGCACAGGTGGAACAAAACGGGGATACCTGGGGCAGGTGTGTGTCCCCAACTCCAGGCTCTGCTCTGACAAAGGGTGGTGGCTGTCAATAGAATCTCTCTGCCAACTCTTCATGTCATCATCAGGGCTGAGGAGCTGAGGGTCTCCCTAATCACATCTGAGTCTATGATTTAATAGCCACAAGCAGCTCCAAAGAAATCAGTTCCCATCCAAACTCATCAACCTCTTGGAGTATTGAGAGCAAGAGGGGAAAGCCGGAGCCAGATCACAAACACCAGCTGATGGATGAACTTGCAGTGAAGAGCTCGTTTGTCCCATTTGATTTCTAGTTTCCTTGACAGATTTCATCATTGATTCTCCCTAAAGGAAATTCCTCAGAATTGGCAGCTCTGAGAAGTCAATGCCCACCTTGGGTTTGGTACATTTTTCATAGAATCACGACAGAATCAATTACACAGGAAAATACCTCCAAGATTGAGTCCAGCCTATGACCAATCCCCACCTTTGTTAAGCAGACCAGAGCACTGAGTGCTACATACAGTCCTTCCTTAAACATCTCCAGGAACTGTGAATCCACCACCGCCCTGGGCAGCCCCTTCCAGTGCATAACAAGCCTTTCCATGGAGAAATTCTTCCTAATACCCAGTCTAAACTTTCCCTGGTGCTAGTTGAGAATATTTCTGCTTGTCCTGTTCATAGGATGGACTTGATGATCTCCAAGGTCTTTTCCAACCTATTTGATTCTATGACTCTATGCTTGTGACTTGGGAGAGGAGACTGACCCCACCTGGCCACAGCCTCCTGTCAGGGAGTTGTAGAGAGTGACGAAGTCTTCCCCGAGCCTCCTTTACTCCAGAGACCCCACGGCTCACGGATATGCTCCTCACCAGGCTGGTACCACGGGCTCCTGACAGGCTTATTTTCACTTGGAGAACACAGAAAACACACCAAGGTGCTGCTGCAAGCACCCCGTCGTTGTGGTTGGGGGTCTTTTGGGGCCTTTATTTTCGGAGATGTTTGGAAGGGGAATTTTGGCCACGTTCTTTTCTGTCTCCGCTCCCTACGGCGGCGCTGCCACCGTGTGGACACAGAGCGGTACTGCAGCTCTCCCCACCGAGGCGTGTGGCAGCCCCGGGCTGTGAACTGTGCGGCAATGCTGCCATCGTGTGGATAAAAAGCGGTACTGCAACGCTCCGCCGTGCCCGTCCCCGCGGGCCCGCAGCAGCCCCGGGCTGTGAGCTCACGGGCAGTGCTGCCGCCCGAGCGCCGAAAGATCATGGCCAAAAAGGTGGGAAAAAATGCGAGGACCCCGGGCGCGTGGCAGCCGGCTCCTTGTGCGTGACCTGGACCACGGAGCCGCCCGGGAGCGATTTTCCGCGGCGTACGCAGGTGCGCGGGCACTGGATGGGGGCTGAGCGGCGCCACGGCAGTGTTTGGGCAGGCGATGTGGTCAGGCGCCTGTACGAGCAGCCGAGGGGGACATTTGGGGGGGATGCCACAACCAAGATGGCGGCGCGGCTCGGGGCGCTTGACCTTCTAATAATGGCGGCGAAAAGGGCGGGAAAATGAGAAGACCCCATGTGTGTCTAGTTGACGGCCTGCACAAAACCCCGACCACGGCGCCGCCCGGGGGAAATTTTCTGTGCTTTCTCCAGATGTAGGGACACGGGCTGTGGATTCAGCCGCGCAGCAGCCGGGTTCAGGTTAGTGGATTTAGTCAGGCGCCTATGTTAGACACCAACGGGGTCCTTAAGCGTGCCACAACAAAGATGGCGGCTCGACCAGAATTGGCTACAGCCACAACTAAGATGGCGGCGGGGAGGGGCGAAAGTGACGTAATGCTTCTCGCAACCGAAAAGAGCCGGGGGGGGTGAAAAGTGACCGAGTGTTGCCGAACAGCCGAGAAGAGCCGACGGCTGAGGGAAAGCGCCGAGTTTCCCCGAAGAGCCGAAGCCAGCCGAGTTGCCCCGAACGTCGCTCCCCAGGACCCTGATTTTGGAATGCTTTATGGAATTGACCGAGCAGCTTTTACTTCTGAGGTTTCCATAGAGAGGAAATGAGCTGTTCCATAGATTTATTTTTCCCAATGCGTTTTAAAATTATACCAGAATCTCCGCTCTCCCCTCAGACCCCGTGTCCTCGACTTTTGAGGTTTCTCGTAGAGATTTTTCTACCTATGCTGGAAACAGATTCCCCGGCACCGCGGGGAGCGGCGGGATTTGGGGGGTCCCGGGGCCGGCACGGGGGTTCCCCGCGGCCCGGCCCGGCCCTGCCGGCACCAGGAAATCGCCGCCGCCGTCCTCTCGTGCCCGGAGCGCCGGCAGGACGCCGGCGCAGCGCCGGCTGCCGGCGGAGCAGGAGCGGCTCCTGCCGCCCGCAGCGCTCCCGGTCCCGATCGCGACCGCAACGCCGCCGCGCCCTCAGCCCGGGCCCCGAACCCCCCGGCCCCGATCCGCCGGCCCTGGCGGGAGCGGGGCCGTGAGGGGACAGCGGGCGGGGCTCGCGGAGCCGAGCTGGGATTGGCGGGGCCGGCGCTGCCTCCGCTTGTGATTGGTTGGGCTCACCTGGCCGGCGCTTCCTCAGCAGGGATTGGCGGGGCCGGGCTGCATCCGCTTGTGATTGGCTGAGCTGGCCGGCCCTGGGGCATAAATAGCGCCCTGAGAGGCCGGGGGGGGTGTCAGTCCGGCGGCGGGACGGGGAGCGGCGTTTGGAGCTGCGCGGTCGGTCGGCCGGGAGGAGCGCCGCTGCGCCGGGACGGGATGCCCGCAGCTGCCGGCCCGGGGAGCGAGGGTGAGCACGGACGCGACTCCCGCGTCCGCCTGCGCCAGTGTCTGGGGGCCGCCGGTGTCCTGGGGCAGTGGCGCCAGCCGTACCCAGGGCGGCCGGAGGCCTGGTGCGGGGCCTGGTGCGGCGCAGGACGACCGGCTGTGGCTACCAGGGGCCGGCGAGAAGCGCTTCTGTAGTTTCTGGATTTAAAGCAGTGTTTACAGGATCAGAAATAAAGCAGCAGTTTTTTGCACTTTTCCTTATTTTAGTTTGCTTTTATTAGAAGTAACGATATTTTTCATATTTGGTGCATCTTTTCGTTATTTTGCTTGTTTCAATGCATTATTTTTGGCTCGTGGGGTTTTTTTTTTGTTTTGTTTTTTTCTTTTTTTTTTTTTTTTTTTTTCTTTGTTCGGTTGGTTTTTTGTTTCTTTGTTTGTTTTTCTTTTTGGTTTTTTGTGGGTTGTTTTTTTTTTTTTTCTTTTCTAAATATCTGATGTTAATTCAGTAAAGGTTGTAGGGCTAGGGCTGAAACAGCAGTTGTGAGCCCAGTAGAGACAGAAAGCCCCAGGATGTGGAATAAAGCCCTTGGCACTAGAGGCACGCCCAAAACAGTGTGGAACGGTGGAAATGCTGGGGCTGGAGGGTTCTCCCCACGGGAGAAGGGGATGGCGCTGCAGCTCAGGGCCTGCAGGAGATGCCTGGGGGGTTACCAGCCCTTGCCCCGTGGTACCCAGCAGAGGCTGAGGCTGTGGGGGCTCGGAGGGCTCCAGGCCCCGAGAATCAACCCGTGGACACCTTTTGGGATGAGGGAGCAGGGGCCCAGTGGCTCTTCCCAGCCCCTGGTGCTGCCTGGGGGAGCTGAGGGGGCTTTTGGACAAGTGCTGGGCTGAGACCCAGGGGAAGGGGGGAGATACATGTTGGCCTTCGGGCTTCAAGTGTCCCCAAGGTTGAGAACCCAGGAGGGTGGGTGATACAACTCCTAAAGACATTGAAGTGATGACAATGACTGACTTGTGGCCTTCTCAACAGCCCCGGGCTGCAGTGAGAAGCAGTAGCAGTTTTAGCTGCAGGCAGTGGGAAGCTGAGGAGCTGGAGCTGAGACAGCAGAGCTGGAGGAGACACAAAGATGGTAGGCTTTGGGGTAAAACCCCTGGGGGGCTGCTCTGGGGAATATGGAGCCGGGACGGGAACTGCGGGCTGGAGCTGAAATCGCTGTAAGGGCTGGGGTAGGGACTGGAGAGCTGTTGCTGCAGTAAGGATTAGCAGGTTGGGGCTGGACTATGGGAACAGGAGCTGAGCTGAAACAACACAAAGCTAGAGCAAAAGCAAAAATCGTACTCTGAGAACCAGAAGCAGCATTTTGTGCCACTGCTGGGAAGATGTGGAGACAGAAGTGAAACAGAAGAGCTGGCAGTGAAATAAAGCTTGTGGGCCTGAAGCTGAAATCACTGGGGACTGCAGTGCTGCAATTGCAATCACAGTTCAAAGGGGATAATGAGTGTAGACCTGGGAAGCGACTGTGAAATGGGACACGTGCCCAGGGGTTGGTAATGGAATAAAGATTAATGGGATGGAGGTGGGATAGCATTTCTAGAGCTGAAGCTGAAACCGCACAACTAGAGACAAAAAAAGGACCCTGTTGTCTCAACCTGGGGCAGCTACACCTGGCGCAGACAGGCAGAAAAAATGAATGTGGAGGTGGAGGAACCGGGCTGGCCGTGAAATAAAGCTTATGGGTCCAGAGCTGAAAACTCTGGGGCTGGGAAGGGCTTTCTAGAACTGCTGAACACCTGAACTCTGAACACATGAAATCAGCAGAGAGGTGGGATAGAGATTGTTAATGGCAGAGGACAAACAGTGTGTCAGGGAGGGGCCCATAGGTCCAAAAGCTGAAGGCTGGAGATGTGTGGGAGGGACAAAAGCTGAAATAAGGTCTTGAGCATGAAGTACGGTGACAGGCTGCAGCTGGGAAAAGCCCAGTCAGAAGGCGAAGACAGGGGAAAAAAATTCCAGGCAGCAGCACTAGGAAAAAAGATATTCAAGCTGGGTTTTCCTGACGCCCCCTCCACACTAATATTACACTGTCCTATCCCTGTTCCTGTCGTCAGATGCATCAGCACTAATGCAGGTAACGGCTTTTGGATTTCAGACCTGACCAGGAAGGATGGTTTCTGTCCTCTCAACCCCTACACAGGGGGAAAGGATACTTTGGGTCACCCCCCTCCTACTCCTGTCATCTCCAGCTCAGGCTGCCCCTGCATCACTTACCTCATTCTGGGGATGGGGCTCCCGGGGAGGAAGGGACAAGCTGTTCTGCCTAGTCCCAAGCTAGGACACGGCTGGGGAGCCCCAACTCTGCTCTAAACACCTGGGGGTGGGCCTGGCAACTCCCCTTTCCTTCCCACCAGCTTTGGTGAGGAATCCGCTCCCCCTCCCCAAGGGCCAAGGGATTGGTAAGGGATTTTAGCAACCCTTGGATGGCCCTTGGTGCAGGCAGCTCTTGTTTAATTTCTCTTCCTTCTTTTAATATCTTTCAATTATTTCTTAAGCAATTACTGCAATTAGGATATACAATAAGGACAGCAGGATTTCTGCCTCGTTGGATTGGGAAATCCAAGCCGAGGTCCTTGGAGAGACTGAGGGGATGGGGAGCTGAGCCTCAGGCTGGGTTTTGACAGTGGAAGTTTGGTGAGGAAGAAAAGAGAGATCCCCCAAAAGTGATTAAGGTCAGTTCTGCTGGCTTTGGGTGCTCCTGCCCCCAGAAAATCATTCTGGTTAAATGGGACTTGAAGAAGCAGGGGGCGGGGCCCAGAGGCGGCCGGGGGCGGGGCCCAGAGGCGGCCGGGGGCGGGGCCAGCAGTGCTGGAGTTCTCGGTGTTTGGGTTTTGTCTGGGCTTGTCAGCCAAGTTATAAACAAGCCAACTCGGCTCCTCAACTCTCCAATGAATGTTTGAAACGCTTCCACAGAAGGACAAGTCAGGAGTGATTCCAAAGGAAATATTTCAAATGAAGGGTAACGATTTCTGGGGAATTTCCTTGGGAATTATGATCCTCAGGCATATGGATTTTCGGGGGTGGAGTCCCCGTTTCAGCCTCGGGCACCTGCAGGAGAAGAGGGGTCCTTATCCACAGCAAGGGAAGCCCGGTGCCCCATCGTGTCAGGTGCAGACAATGAACCGTCCCGGGAATGAACAGCAAGTCCCCTCTGCCCTCAGCCTCGGAGTGGCAGCAGCTGCAGGTGAGAGATGGCACAGGATGGGGAGGGGAGAGAGCAGCCCCGGGTGTGAGCTGGGAACAGTGAGGGGGGACAGAGCAGGCACAGGTGCAGCTGTGATGGATAACGAGGGGGCGGTTCCAGCCGGGGGCTGTTTAAAAGGGGAGCCTCAGCTCAGTTGAGTATCGAGCTGTGGGGAGTGAGGACTTTATCCTGAGGTTCTGGGTGTGATTCATGGGGAGACTACAAGAGCATTTGGATTTGGAGCATTTCCTCGGGAAGCGCCGAGGGACAAACCTTTGTACCAAACAGGTAAATAACCCAGTGCGGGTTTATTGGGGGGGCATTTTTCCTTTTCAGCTTCGTCTCACCAATCCCTCCCCGGTGCTCCCAGAAGAAAAAGGAGTTATGGAGACAAAAGGAGTTCAAATTGATTGGAGAAACTCCTTTTTTTCTGTTGTTCTCTGTGTTTAAAGTGGCGAGATTTTCTTTTCTCCTGGAATTTTAATTAATAGTGGCCCTTCTATGTGGCTTCTTTTCAATATGAGGTTCTTAGGTGGTGTGTAGTGTTTTGTCTGACTTTTTTGGTATTATTTATTGTGAGTAATTTGGTTTTTGAGTGAAGGTAACCTCATGGGTGAGTTTGTTTGTATTTGAGGTAGAACTAATTTAAGTAGCTTTTTTAAAGAGACTTCTGAAATGTGTTACTGGGGTTTTGTGTGTTGTATGGAGGGATTCAGGTTGGGTAGAGCTGTTTTTTTTTCTGTTTGGTGGTTTTTAATGATTTATTGTGTAGCTTTATTCTCTTTGTAGGTGGTGTGATGAGGGATATGTGGTGTATTTATTTCATGTTTGGTTTCATAGCTCACATGGTCAGAGTATTTTTGAACTGAGTTTTGTTACTGAGTTGTTTTTGGGGGATATTGTGTTTTTCAAGAGTTTGTTTTCTAAAGTTCACAGTGGTGTAGTTGGCTGTGGTGTGAGGTATAGGGGAGGTTTTTATTTATTTAGTCGTGGCTTTTATCATGGCAAGGGTGTTGTGTTTGTTTTAGTGGGTTTGAGACAGTGTGATGTAGTTCATTTTTTAGGGTTTCTTAATTTTTATAATTAGATTATTGTTTTATGGGATTTGTTTATTTAGCATGCTTGACTACAGTGTATGTTTTATAGTTTTGGATAATTTAGGGGATATTGTTTGTAGCCAAATGGATCTTTTGGTTTTGTGTGTATTTATAGGTGGTCTGTTTGTTTTGATGGTTCTGAGGTATGATGGATTCATTGAGTCAGGAATAATTGGTTTTGGTGCTGTTAATTGAAGTATATTTGTGCTGTTTTTATTTTTGTGGATTGATTTGTTTGTTGTTGTGGTTTAGGGTAAACCTGAGAGGAAACTTTTGAATAGGGTTTTTTTTTTTTTTAGAGAGTAAAGCAAAATGGTCTCTCTTTTAAATTGGTTTGTGAAAGAATTTCTTTAGGAAGAACTGGACAAAACTATTTATTTAACAAACGAAGTGGTCACAAGCATAAAGAATAAATAACATAAAATAATAAAACACTTTGTTTTTCTGAAAGGAGATGGTAAATTCAGCAAGTCCTTGCTGTGGCTGTAGCTCATCTCCTTTGGTCTCTTATCAGCTGTTCTGGTGTTGATAAAATGCTGAGGTCCAGGCCCCGTGGCTGCAGGTGCAGCTCTCGGTGCTTCTCTGGGTTTTTCAGTCTGCAGCAGGTTTAATGAGCCCAAAGAAAAAGGGGAAATAATCAGTGCAGGGAACTTCTCTGCCCTAAAACTAACTAAGCGCAAAGGAGATCTGTGTGCTGCAGTCTGTCTGTGCTTGGGCTGAATACACTGGACAGGGAATGCACAGGAGTGAACACTGTTTTCTTAAAACAGGCTGCGTGCTTTTTATTTCCTTGCTTTGCTCTCAAAATCAGTCTGAAAGTACTGAAGGCATTTTTGAAGTAGTTATTTGAAATTTTTGAGGGTTTTTGGTGTTTAAATTATTTATTTTGGAGGAAGTTTGTTTGAAGTTTTTGCTTAGTTATTATGAAATTATTTTATTTTTAATTAAAGTTTCATTGCAGTTAAAGGTTGAGGCTTTTTTTGTTAAGTTAGTAATAGATAATAGGCTTTGATTTGGTATGTAGTGATGGGATTGGTGTACATGGTGTACATATGTGGACTAAGGATTTAAAATTCTGTGGTTTTGACGTGCTAGGTTAATAAATTTCTATAGGTCAAGGAATATAAGTTTTCTACTTTTTATGTGGTTAGAGGCAGGTATTTCAGTTGGGGGTGTTCTGGGTGTATATTTCAGAGGTTTTTTGAGGAGAATGGAGATGGGGTTATTTTTTATTATATTTGGAAAATGGACTAGGAGTAATAAGAGTTGGCTTTCTTTTAATGGACTTTTGTTTGTGTTTTGTTTTCTAAAATTGATATATTTGTGTGGTCAGGGCAGTGGTGTTTCTGGTGCAACTCTGAGCATCCCTTATTGTTTGTGTGTTTCAGGTGGTCACTTGTCTCACACTGAGATCCTCTCACTCAACAGCCCTGCTGAGATCATCCGTGGATGTTTGGTTTTCTTTATGGCACCTGACTGAGACAGCAGGAATTTCCCAGAGGCAGAGACAGCCTTCCTTGGCCCCTGATGTGGATTCTCATCCCTGGACATCCCAGAGATAAGTGAAGGCCTAAAAGCCACAGAGGGAGTGAAAGTGGGCTGTGGGTTGGGAGTCACTGGGAGGGATTTTTGGGTCGGGTTTGGAGATGGGGATGTCCAAGCTGTGACCCCTTTAGGGCACGTGAAAGGAAGGTCTCACAGTGCTGAGGGGTGTGCAGGGCAGAGCAGTCCCAGGGCACATCATGTCACTTGTCTGTTGTGCACTCTGTGTCTGTTGTGTGTCCTGTGTGGTGTGTCTTTTGCCTTAACCCTTCAAGGGGTCTTTTGGAGACCCCAGGCATCGTTCTTAACATCTCCCTGTTCCTTGAACAGGCACTGATATCATTGAACTTTGATTTAGGTGCTCAGACACACATCAGAATCCATCTCTCTTCACAAGCATCCAGGCTGGTGCCTTTCCAGGTCTTGTTCTGAGCTGTATCCACAGCTGTGCACTGCTGTGATCCATTCAGGCAGATTAGGTCTTGTCAGAATGCAGGGATAGGTAGATGAGTCTGACCTTAGGATTCTCAGGCATCCGTCCCTGCGTTTCTTGGGATCAGTGATCCCGTTGGCATCTTCTTCCTGCAGGGTTCTCTGAGCCTGGTCGGCTCCCCATCGGTCTTACCTCGGTCATCTCATTGCGAGTTCTCTCGGTCCTCAGGGTCATTCTTCTTGCTGAGATATTTCTGTCCCTGTTGTGTCCCCCCTTTTGTCCTGTCCTGTGTCACGGGTGTCGGTGTGTTTGGCTCGGAGCTGCTCTGCCTTGTTGCTTAGTCTGGGTGTGGGGGGAATGGGACAAGTCCTGGGGAGTTGAAATTTGTCATGTAGGGTGTAGTTGGCCTGTAGAGGGTATTCCTAGAGTGACACAAAGTGTCTGGAATTGTCAAATGCTCCTTCAGCACTTTGACTTTTGTCCTTTCTTTCAGATGCAGATGGATTAAATCCATGGCAGAGTGCCCCATCCCGGGTGAGGGGGCTCCCCTGAGAAGGTCAGTCACTATTTGTGTTTGCAGGGGAGGTGTAAATGGTGGCCTCGTCACAGCACTGCTCTTTGTCTTTATTTTTAGGAGGCAAGGCTGGATCTCTGCAGTCAAGGTGAAGTGGACGAGGTGAGCAGTAGTGATGGGTGGACAGAAGCAGTTACTATTGCTGAAGTCTCTCTTCTGGTTCTACTCTAAGCATTCACTGGTCTTTTTTTGTTTTATTTTAGGCGGTCCCCTTGGCAGATGTGCTGGCCCAGGATGCCAGAGGAGGGCAGATGGGTGCAACATTAAGGCTCACTTGTGTCCTGCTTCAGTCAGAGCAGGGAGGTTGCTGTTTCACAGTAACTCGGTATGATTTTTCCTTTTTTGTTTCTTTGCAGGTGCTGCTGCTGCCCCAGGTGTGCCAAGGAATAGAGGGAGGGGGTGAGTCGGCACATGGGCAGGTGGCCCCCAGGTGAGTGCTGTGCTCAGTGTGTCCCTTTTCCTTTTGCTGGGTTCACTCTGGGCAGCCTCTGGAGTGGGGTGAAGATCTGAGGGGGAGCCGGGACAGCGGTGCAGAGGAGCCCCGGGGGTGACTTTTCTGGAGGGGAATAGTCACATTTTCTGTTCTGTGGTCCCAGGTAGTGTGAGGAGGTGCACAGCCGGAGTTTGGATATGGCAGCACCAAGGTGGATGCAGAGAACGTCTTCAAATCCCCGGTGCCAACACATTCATTTCTGTCCAGGATGGATTTTGTCCCCTCGTATTCCAAAAGCTAAGTGTTGGGGCTGGTGGTTGGGAGAAGGGGAAAAACCTTTTCAGTCCCAGGAGGCAATTTAAAGTTACCTTAGAGGAGGAGAGGGCCCTCAGGATGGACCCCTCAGGAGTAAAGGGAGAGGGTTTCTCCTTAGCATCACCTGAGCCTTGGCCAGGCAGGGCAGTCCCAACCCATCTCTGCATTCTAGCAAGATTTGCACCGTTGGTCGTCTTAGTCTTTGAGAGTCCACAGGGTTAGGGTGCAGCGGGGGGAGATTCTTGGCCTTGCCCGCCTGGGCATCCTGGGATCCGTGTCCCAGGAGCATCCCGGGTTGCAGGGTGTAGGGTTCAGCAGGAGGGCGCAGAGCAGTTCAGCAGTGACCTACAGAGGCTGAAGGCTGAGGGAGGGCTTGAGAGGTAAAGGACTCACAGGCTAGAGAGCACACAGTGAAAATCAGGGGTGCAGGCTGGGATACAAGTCAGAGTACAGGTGTACCAGCCCTCACAGCACTGCTACCAACACTGTGTTTCCCTGAGAGCAGGTGCAGGCAGCAATCCTAATGCAGGACAATGCCAGAAGCCCTGAGAGGTGCAGGCAGCAATCCTAATGCAGGACAATGCCAGAAGCCCTGAGAGGTGCAGGCAGTAAGCCCAAGGCTAGGGCCAGGCAGGAAGTGACAGTGGGGGGCAGAGTCCACAGGGTTTGGGTTCACTGGGGATGTCCAGCCTGCATTCCTTTCCTGCTCTAACTGGGGTTGCTCACACCCCTAATGGAGGCTGTGGTGGATGGGCTCAGTATCAATAATGTCTCTAAGACCTTGGCACTGCAAGAGTCAGCCTCTGAGCACAGCTGAAGTGTGCTGCCCAAGGACCCAGGCATGCTTAGGAGAGGGGGAGTAGCAGAATTGCCAGGTTTTGGGGGATGTGCTGGTGAGATTATGCTTTGATATTTGGTTTTCTTTATTGTAGCTGACTGAGAGACAACAGCCCAGTGACAGCAGGAGTCTCCCAGAGGGAGAGGCGACCTTCTTTGGCACCCAATGTGAATTCCCATCCCCAGACATCCGAGAGATAAGTGGAGGGCTTGGAGTCACCGAGGGGATGAAAGCGGGATGTGGGGTCAGGGGTCACCAGGAGGGGTTTTGTGAATCAGGTTTGGAGATGGGGATGTCCAAGATGTGACCCCTTAGGCTGTGTAAAGGGAAAGTCTCATTTTTGATCAGTGCTGAGGTGTGCAGGGCAGAGCAGTCCCAGGGCACGTCGTGTCACTTGTCTGTTGTGCACTCTGTGGTTTTGGAGCATCTCATATCTTTCATGTCTTTTCCCTTTGCCCTTCAAGGGGCCTTTTAAAACCCCTGGCATCAATTTTAGCATTTCTGATCTCTGCATTCCTCAGCCAGGTGACTTTGACTCGGGTGCTCAGACACACATCAGAATCCATCTCTCTTCACAAGCATCCAGGCTGATGCCTTTCCAGGTCTTGTTCTGAGCTGTATCCACAGCTGTGCACTGCTGTGATCCATTCAGGCGGATTAGGTCTTGTCAGAATGCAGGGATAGGTAGATGAGTCTGACCTTAGGATTCTCAGGCATCCGTCCCTGCGTTTCTTGGGATCAGTGATCCCGTTGGCATCTTCTTCCTGCAGGGTTCTCTGAGCCTGGTCAGCTCCCCATCGGTCTTACCTCGGTCATCTCATTGCGAGTTCTCTCGGTCCTCAGGGTCATTCTTCTTGCCCAGATATTTCTGTCCCTGTTGTGTCCCCGCTTTTGTCCTGTCCTGTGTCACGGGTGTTGGTGTGTTTGGCTTGGAGCTGCTCTGCCTTGTTGCTTAGTCTGGGTGTGGGGGGAATGGGACAAGTCCTGGGGACTTGAAATTTGTCATGTAGGGTGTAGTTGGCCTGTAGAGGGTATCCCTAGATTGACACAAATTGTCCGGAGCCGTCAAGTTATCTTGCAGCACTTTGACTTTTGTTCTGACTTCCTTTCAGATGCAGATGGATTAAATCCATGGCAGAGTGCCCCATCCCGGGTGAGGGGGCTCTCCAGGGAAGGTCAGTCACTGTTGATGATGAGAGTCACATATTTCACATTTATTGGCACTCCAGTGCAGGGCATCTGCATTTACAGCTCCAAACAAGTGAGTCCCTTGGTAACCCCCCGCCGGGGAGCAGCTGGAGCCTGCTCTGGGCTGGGCTAGGGGACCAAACACTTGGGGCTGACACAGCTCCACACTGAGGGGGCTTGGGAAAATGCCTGGCTTTGTCCAGGATTTTTTTTTTAACCTTTCTACAAGGTTTTAGTTGTCAACTTGGTAAAAATAAATGCTAAGGACTTCAAACCATGAGGGGCTGGCAAGTTATGCACACCAGAGACAGCTTTTTTGTTTTGTTTTTAAATAGCTGCGAGGCTTATATCTTGATTTTCAGACTCTCTTTTTTTGGCCGACTTTTTGTTAAAAATCTTATTTTGAAGTGCCTCAACCAAGGACATCCTGTTTGAAACTTTATCCCTGTTGTTTTTCCTCTTGCAGGTAGGTGGTAAAAAAGGATGGAGCCAGTAGGAAGCAAAGCCCCTGGAAGGCCTCATCCCAGTCCAGCTGTTGTTTTGTGTTCTTTAAAAGATTTTATACTTATTTTTAATTTTTAACTTTTTTTAATATTACTTTTAGATTTTTTTAGATTTTTATTTTATTTCCATGTTTTTATTTTTTGTATTTTTAATTTTTAAAAAACTTTTTATTAACTTTATTCAATTTTTTTTTAATTTTTATTTTTTCATGTTTTCTTTGTTCCTTTTTTAAATACTATTTCTTACCCAGAGTATGTGGAAGTTTGACCCTAAAGGAGAGAAAAACCAGGAAAAGACTGACATCAAAGAACACTAAATTCATTTGTGCCATGCTTTAATATGAAAAAGATAAAGGATAGCATGAAAAAAGACCAAGCATTCTCTGTTTTCCAGGAGACTCCCATTCTCTGCACACTGACCACCCTTCCGGTGGACTTCTACACAGAAACCATTAACTTATGTTTTCTTTGGGTTTTTTGTTTGTTTGTTTGTTTGTTTGTTTGTTTGTTTTTGTGTTTGTTGTTTTTTTTTTTTTTTCCTCCATTCTCTTTCTTACCCTGAGTAGGTGGAAGTTTGGCTGTTGGCAAGAAAGAAGTTGAAAAATGACCTCCATGTCCATTGGATGTCTGGATATAATTGAGAGTGCAGTTAGTGAAAAACCTCTGTATTTTCTGCAACATTAAAAAACCTGAATGGAGAAAGCTGTGAACACTGTGGTGCCTTTTTTTTTTTCCTTTCAACCCCTTAACAGGTCTCATTCTCCCCATGCACAGTATTACCAGCAGTAACTTGATGTTGAGGTGTATTTCATTGTTCTTTGTCTTTATTTTTAGGAGGTAACATGGGATATTGGCACTCCAGGTGAAGCAGACAGGGTGAGTGTTGACTGGTGGATGGAAGCAGTTGTTGCTCAGGCCTCAATTTCTGGTGCAACTCTAAGCATACACTGTTGAGTTTTTTTGGGGTTTTTTTTAGGTGGTCTACTTGCAAGGCGTTCCAGTCCTGGATCCCGGCAGCTTGGTGGGTACAAGTTTAAGATATACATGTTTCAGAGTTCTGTCAGCCTGGAGCAATTGTGTTTTCACAGTAACTCAGCCTGCTTTTTGCCTTGTTTCTTTGTGGGAACTGCTGCGGCCCTACGGATACCAGGGAAGAGAGGCAAGCAGGTGAGTTGACATTTTGGCAGGATGACTCAGGTGAGCGGTGTCTAACAGCATGCTAAATGTGTACCTTTTCCTTTTGCAGGTACCCTCCGGGCAGCCTCAGGAGTCAAATGGCGATCTGAGGTGAGCCGGGGTAGCGGTGCAGGGGAGGCCTGGGGATTACTTTTTCTGTCAGGCAATTGTCACATTTTCTGTTTTGTTGTCCTAGGTACCGTGAGGTGCGGAGCCCAAGACTGGATATGGCAGCACTGAAGTGGATGTGTTCTTTTCCATTGAAGATGGATTTTTGTCCGCTCATCTTCTGAAAGATAAGTGTTTGGGCTGGTGTTTGGGTGAAGGGGAAAAAGCTTTGCAAAAGGAGGCAATTCAAAGTCAGCTTAGAGGAGAGAGCCCTAGTGGGACGGGCCCCTCGCAACTAACGGGAGAGGGTTTCACCTCGGCCTCACCGGAGGCTTTGCCGGGCAGGGCAGTTCCGCGTCCTCGCGTGTTTTGCGCCGTCGTCCGTCTTCGAGTCTCAACATCCTCGTGGACGTTTTCACCCGAGGAGGTCGCCCTCAGGTCCAGAGCTATCGCCACGGTCACCCGGCAGTCATCGCTTCCTTCTCTCGGCCTACCCAGCTTCTCGAGCATCCTATTAACAACTTAGGCACTAGTTCTTGTAAGGAGTTCTGTTTCGTCATCACGTGCTATTGCCTTAAAGCTTTCTTTCCTTTGGCATCATCAGCCTGTGGCTCATCTTGTGCTAGGAGTCTTGGGTCCATAAGGTGAAACTGCCTGGCAGTTTCAAGTTGTGTCTGCTGTGTTGTCTGCATCTGCATTATGTAGTTTGTGTCCCTTGTCTTCTGTGTGATAGGCCTTTGTTACATCCAGGCGCTTTATCCGCACCATTCCGGCCCCCTTTGGCCGTACTTTCCTCGCGTACTTTCCCGGATCATCCTTATTCCGGCCTCGTTACGTTTTGACTTTTTGAGGCCGGCACACGGACACTCGAGCGTTCTCATCTATTTTCATTCTCAGCTTGGGTAGCGCCGCCTTTTCAGATGCCATTCTCTTGGACTTTTATAGGGAGGGTATTAGATTCCCCTCACGTGCCTGCAGTATCTTTCAGAGTTATCTGAAGTCAGCACTTGTATTCTACCTGTCTCTGCTCATGTTGTATGTGCCAATGTTGAATGCGCCAATATTGCGTCTCTCAGTGTCGGCTTATATTGTGTGCGCCTACATTGTATCTGAGTCTATTGCATCTCACTATGTTGGTTCATATTGTATGTGCCTACATTGTATCTGAATATGTTGTATGTGACTATGCTGGCTTATGTTGTATTGTACTGTATGTGACTATGCTGTATCATACTATGCTGGCTTATGCTGTATCCTATTGTATGTGACTATGTTGTATCCTATTGTATGTGACTATGTTGTATCAGGCTATCTTATGCCGCTTATGTGTGAGCTGCCCTGCCCTGGCACATAGTGTTAGTGAGGTAGAACAGTTGTAAAACTTCACAGTTCACCTCTTTTCTGTGGAGTTTTGGGCATAAGAGATACGGGCCTGGAGTGGGGATAGCTTGCTGTCAGATAAGCGCTTGTTGACCACCTCTTGTTGTCTTCCAGGTCCCTGAGGAGGATTAGCATCTCTGTGCTTGCTGATGCTACAAGTTTCCTGGAATCTACCATGTACGCTGAAGAATGATTGTGTGTGTATGAGAGTCCTCTGTGTTTGCTTGTGTTTGCCTGTGTGTGTGTGTGTGTGCTGACTGGTTTGACTGGTTCTAACCTTGTGTGCGTGACTTTTGCCTTTCAGGTTTTTCAACACATTTTAAATTTAGAATAAAAAATCCCCAGCTCGGGTTTTTTTTTTTAATTTTCCCCCCCAGCTGGGTTTTTTTTCCTCGGTCCCGGCCAGTCTGCGAGGCGATGTTCATCGCCAAAGTTTGGGTGCCGACGGCCTGTGGACCGGGGTTTTCGTCAGGCAGGCCGGTTTGTGTCGAGGCTCCCGGGAGCCACGTTCCCGAGGAGTGCTGCGAGTGTGTGTTGATGATTGGGGGTTCTTGGGAGGTGCTTTGAGGTGAGAGCGAGGGTGGGTTTGTGTGCAAGCTGAAGGAGGTGCGTGCGGTGGATGACTGTTCTATGTTACATGTGCTGCTTTTGTTTTGCATTTCCTGTACCAATAAAATGAGATCTAATGGATGTTTCAGAAGCAGAAAAACTGTTCTATTGTCTCAATGTGTATTTGGCTTGCGGTTCCCTGTATTGTTCCGTATTTGCATTTGCTGCCGTGTTTCCATGTATCGCTCTGTACGAAGCTGTACTTTTATCAGCGTGTCTACGGGTTGTATCTGTACTTGCATTTGTATATGTTGTTTCCATGTGTTTTGCTGAAGTGTAAATAAAAATGTTCATTCAATAGTAGTTGAATCCACCTTAATTAAGATTCCCTCCCGCCCCCTCTGCCCCCCTTTGGCTCCTGTCTTCATTTGGTGTCATTGAGTCATTTTCTCTCACTCTATTTCTTGCTTTCCTTCACTCTGTTTCCCTACTTCCAGGTAAGTCTATTTATTTTCCTCTCTATATCTTCATGCTATTTCCTTTTCTCTCTCACTCTGCTTCTTTCTCTCTTAACTCTTTATTTTCCTCTGTTGTTCTATTTCTAGCTGTTTCTCTTTTGCTTTCATTCTGTGTTTCTCTCTAGCTCTGTTTCTCTTTCCCTGTGTTTCGCTGTAACTCTATTTCAGTGTAACTGTTTCTCTTTCTTTCTCAGTCTGTTTCTCTGTTTCTCTCACGCTCACTCTGTCTCAGTTTCACTCTAATGCTGTTTCTCTTTTACTTCCACTCTAACAACTCTGTTTCTCTCCAAGTCTCTCTTTCGCTCTAACTCACTGTGTTTCTCTGTTGCTCTGACTCTTTTTTGCTTTGTTTCTCTGTCTGTTTCGCTCTCTCTGTTTTTCTCTGTTTCTCTCTTTCTCTTCCTTTGTAATTTAAAGTTAGAAATAAAGTTTAACTTTATTTCTAACTCTGGTGCAGTGGTAGGAATTTTCATGCGGCCAGGGAACAAATATTAAAAAAAACTTTAAATAAATAAAAATATGTGGTCCCTGGCCGCATGAAAATTCCTACTACTGCACCAGACTTATTATTTTTATTCTTTTTTATTTATATATACACCCAATAGCCCCCCTATACACAGGGTATACATACTGTATGCCCCCCTAATTAGTCCTCCAGGTGGGAGCAGCTGATTATAGATGACTGCTTAATCACCACACCCCCCCACTCCCACCTGGACCACTAATGACCCAATTAGCCAGTTGAATAATTAATCACCCTATGCAAATAACCTAATTAATTAACTACACATATGCAAATCACCCAATTAATTATGCAGGGTTACATTTACATATAGGGTTACATGTGGGGTTGATTTTAGGGTTGAGAATGCATTACGGTCAAAGGTCAGGGGGTCAGGGTCAAAGGCCGGGGGTCAGGGGGTCATAGGTTAAAGGTTGTAAGTCAGGGGGTATAGTTCAAGGGTCATAGGTCAAAGGTCATATGTCAAAGGTCAAGGGTCATAGGTCAAAGGTCATGGGTCATAGGTCAGGGTTCATATGTCAAAGGTCAAGGTCATGGGTCAAAGGTCAGGGGTCAAGGGTCATAGGTCAAAGGTCATGGGTCATAGGTCAAAGGACATAGGTCAAAGGTCATAGGTCATGGGTCAAAGGTCATAGGTCAAAGGTCATAGGTCAAGGGTCAGAGGTCAAGGGTCAGAGGTCAAAGGTCAATAGGCCATAGGTCAGGGGTCAAAGGTCAGGGTCCGGGGGTCAGGGGGTCAGGGGGTCAGGGGGTCAAGGGTCAGGGTAGCGGGTTAGGGGTTAGGGTTAGGGGTTAGGGGATAGCAATAAAACTAAGTAGACATTTTATTTTATAACTCTCTGAACCTCCTTGTTTATTACCCGAGAAATCTAAAACTAAGCAAACAAAAAAAAACCCAAAACAAACCCCCCCACTAACAATCCCCCCAAAAGCACGCAGAAAGAGAAAATTATTTAATTTTATATTATTACTTTTAAATTATTTTTATATTATTTATTAGAATTTATTTTTATTTTAATAAAGATTAAGTGTTTACCCCTTAGAAAACCAATCTTTCAATTCTAATTAACTCTGCTTTTGATCTGTTAGGTTAATGAAGTCATATAGTTTAAAATATCAAGAAATAAATGCTACCAAAAAAAATAAAAATACAAAAAAATAAATATATACATAACAAAAAGACAACTACAACATCTAAGAATAATATCTTTAGTTACACTATTATTACATGTTCCATATATTATAGTATGTAAAATATACCTAATAAAATGAACATGATATAATAAATAAATTTTAATAATATAAATAGGTAGATTATATAAATAGATAAATTATACTCGATAAATACATGAGATAATAGAAATATCCTAATAAGAAATAGAAGAAATATGGAAATATAGCATAAAATTAAGGCTATTTTTGTTTTGGCTTGGCTGATGGCAGGGTTCTCGTAGTTGTTGTGGTTGGGGGTCCTTTGGGGCCTTTATTTTCGGGGATGTTTGGAAGGGGAATTTTGGGCGCGTTCTTTTTTGCCTCCGCTCCCTGCGGCAGCGCTGCCACCGTGTGGATAAATTTCGGTACTGCAGCTCTCCCCCGTGCCCGTAGCAGCCCCGGGCTGTGAACTGTGCGGCAATGCTGCCATCTCGTGGATAAAAAGCGGTACTGCCGTTCTCCGCCGTAGCAGCCCCGGGCTGTGAGCTCACGGGCAGTTTTGCCGCCCGAGGACCGAAAGATCATGGCCAAAAAAAGGCGAGAAAAAATGCGAGGACCCCCGGACGCGTGGCAGCCGGCTCCCTGCGCGCGATCTGGACCACGGAGCCGCCCGGGAGCGATTTTTCCGCGGCGTACGCAGGTGCGCGGGCACGGGATGGGGGCTGAGCGGCGCCACGGCAGTGTTCGGGCAGGCGATGTGGTCCGGCGCCTGTGCGAACAGCCGAGGGGGACATTTGGGGGGGATGCCACAACCAAGATGGCGGCGCGACTCGCGGCGCTTGACCTTCTAAAGATGGCGGCCAAAAGGGCGGGAAAATGAGAAGACCCCATGTTTGTCTAGTTGACTGCCTGCATAAAAATCCCCACCACGGCGCCGCCCGGGGACAATTTTCTGCTGCGTTTCCAGGTGTAGGGACACGCGCTGTGGGTTCAGCCGCGCCGCGGGCGGGTTCAGGGGAGACATTTTAGTCAGGCGACTGTGTTAAACACCGATGGGGTCCTTAAGTGTGCCACAACCAAGATGGCGGCGCTGTTCGCTGCGGCTGACCTTCTCAAGATGGCGGCGGGGAGGGGCAAAAGTGACGTAAGGCTCAACCTCACCGAACAGAGCCGGGGAGGGACGAAAATGACCGAGTGTTGCCGAACAGCCGAGAAGAGCCGACGGCTGACGGAAATCGCCGAACAGCCGAACCCAGCCGAGTTTCCCCGAACGTCGCCCCCCTCAGCCGAACCGAACGAGCCGCGGCCAGTTCCGGGGCGCTCCCGGCCGGTGTCCGCCCTCACTGCCGCTTCCTCGGCGGCCCATTCAAGGCGGTGTCGGGGCCGCTGCCGATCCCCCGGCCGGCGGGCGGGCGGGACACGCTGGCGCTGTGCCCGGAGCTGCAGCACTCGCTGTCGCCGCTGGAGCCGTGCCGGGGCCTCCCGGGGAAGGCAGCGAGGAGAAACCGGTAAATTAGAGTTAATGTAGAGGGGACAGGGCAGGCACAGGTGCAGCTGGGATGGATAACGAGGGGCCGGTTCCAGCCGGGGGCGGTTTAAAAGGGGAGCATCAGCTCAATTCGATATCGAGCTGTGAAGAATGAGGAATTTATCCTGAGTTCTGGCCGTGGTTCATGACGAGACTGCAGGAGCATTTGGGTTTGGAGCATTTCCTCGGGGGACGACAAGGGACAAACTTCTATGCTAAACAGATAAGCCACTTTGGGTTTATTGGGGGAATGTTTTTTTTCTTTTCAGCTTCGTCTCACCAATCCCTCCCCGGTGCTCCCAGAAGAAAAAGGAGTTATGGAGACAAAAGGAGTTCAAATTGATTGGAGAAACTCCTCTTCTGTTGTTGTCAGTGTCTGAAGTGGAGGAATTTTCTTTTCAGCTGGAATTTTAATAAATAATGATGTTTCTATGTGGGTTTTATTCAATATTATGTACTTAGGGGAGATGTAGTATTTTGCGTGACTTTTTGGAGTATTATTTATCATACATAATCAGGTTTTTGAGTGAGGATAACTTTATGGATGGGTTTGTTTGTATTTGAGGTAGAATTAATCTAAGTAGCTCTTCTTGAGAGACTTCTGAAATGTGTTATTGGGGTTTTGTGTGTTGTGTGGAGGGATTCAGGTTGGGTAGAGCTGGGTTTTTTCTGTTTGGTGGTTTTTAATGATTTATTGTGTGGCTTTATTCTCTTTGTAGACGGTGTGATGAGACATGTGGTGTATTTATTTCGTGTTTGGTTTCGTAGTTCACATGGTCAGAGTATTTTTGAACTGAGTTTGGTTTTGAATTGGTTTTGGGGGATATTGTGTTTTTCCAGGGTTTGTTTTCTAGGGTTTACAGTGGTGTAATTGGCTGTGGTGTGAGGTATAGGGGAGGGTTTTATTTATTTACTGGTGGCTTTTATCGTGGTGAGCATCTAGTGTTTGTTTTAGTGGGTTTGAGACAGTGTGATGTAGTTCATTTTTTAAGGTTTCTTAATATTTATGATGACATTATTGTTTGTGGTGTTGTAGGGGTTTGTTTATTTAGCCTGCTTGATTAGAGTATATGTTTTATAGTTTTGGATAATTTAGGGGATATTGTTTGTAGTCTAATGGATCTTTTGGTTTTGTGTGTATTTATAGGTGGTCTGTTTGTTTGGATGGTTTTGAGGAATTATGGGTTTATTGAGTCAGGAATAATTGGTTTTGGTGCTGTTAATTTGAGTATATTTGTGCTGGTTTTTATTTTTGTAGATTGATTTGTTTATTGTTGTGCTTCTCTGGGTTTTCCAGTCTGCAGCAGGTTTAAACAGTCAGAAGAAAAAGGGAAAAAAAAGTCTTTGCTTTAGCTGGCTAAAACTAACAAAGAGCGAAGGAGATCTGTGTGCTGCAGTCTGTCTGTGCTTGGGCTGAACACACTGGACAGGGAATGCACAGGAGTAAACACTGTTTTCTTAAAACAGGCTGTGTGCTTTTTCTTTCCTTGCTTTGCTCCCAAAATCAGTCTGGAATGTACAGAAGGCATTTCTGAAGTAGTTATTTTAAATATTTGAGGGGTTTTGGCATTTAAAATACTTATTTTGGGGGAAGTTTGTTTGAAGTTTTTGCTTACTTATAATGAGATTATTTTATTTTTAATTAGGTGTTTTTATGGGTTTTTTGTAGTTAAAAGTTGAGACTTTTTTGTTATTTTATTAATAGAAAATAGGATTTGTTTTTGTATATAGTGATGGATCGGTATATATGGTGTTGACTAAGGATTAAAAATTCTGTGGTTTTGATGCATTAGGTTAATGAATTTATATAGTTCAAAAGACGTGGGGTTTATGCTTCTTATTTGGTTAGAGGCAGGCCTTTAAGTTGGGGAGGGTTTGGGTGTATATTTTGGAAGTTTTTTGAGGGGAATGGAGATGGGGTTATTTTTATTATATTTGGAAAATGGACTAGCAGTAATAAGAGTTGGCTTTTTTTGCTGCGCTTTTGTTTGTGTTTTCTAAAATGGATATATTTGTGTGCTCAGGGCAGTGGTGTTTCTGGTGCAACTCTGAGCATCCCTTATTGTTTGTGTGTTTCGGGTGGTCACTTCTCTCACACTGAGATCCTCTCACCCAACAGCCCTGCCGGCACCAGGAAATCGCCGCCGCCGTCCTCTCGTGCCCGGAGCGCCGGCAGGACGCCGGCGCAGCGCCGGCTGCGGGCGGAGCAGGAGCGGCTCCTGCCGCCCGCAGCGCTCCCGGTCCCGATCGCGACCGCAACGCCGCCGCGCCCTCAGCCCGGGCCCCGAACCCCCCGGCCCCGATCCGCCGGCCCTGGCGGGAGCAGGGCCGTGAGGGGACAGCGGGGCGGGGCTCCCGGAGCCGAGCTGGGATTGGCGGGGCCGGCACTGCCTCCGCTTGTGATTGGTTGGGCTCACCTGGCCGGCGCTTCCTCAGCAGGGATTGGCGGGGCCGGCGCTGCATCCGCTTGTGATTGGCTGAGCTGGCCGGCCCTGGGGCATAAATAGCGGCCTGAGGGGCCGGGGGGGGTCAGTCCGGCGGCGGGACGGGGAGCGGTGTTTGGAGCTGCGCGGTCGGTCGGTCGGGAGGAGCGCCGCTGCGCCGGGACGGGATGTCCGCAGCTGCCGGCCCGGGGAGCGAGGGTGAGCACGGACGCGACTCCCGCGTCCGCCTGCGCCAGTGTCTGGGGGCCGCCGGTGTCCTGGGGCAGTGGCGCCAGCCGTACCCAGGGCGGCCGGAGGCCTGGTGCGGGGCCTGGTGCGGCGCAGGACGACCGGCTGTGGCTACCAGGGCCCGGCGAGAAGCGCTTCTGTAGTTTCTGGATTTAAAGCAGTGTTTACAGGATCAGAAATAAAGCAGCAGTTTATGCACTTTTTCTTATTTTATTTTGCTTTTATTAGAAGTAACTATGTTTTTCATATTTTTTGCATCTTTTCATTATTTTGCTTGTTTCAATGCACTATTTTTGGCTCGTGGTTTTTTTTTTGTTGTTTGTTTGTTTGTTTTTGTTCCTTTGTTTTTCTTTCTTTTTTTTTTTTTTTTTTTTTTTTTTTTTTTTTTTTTTTTTTTTTTTTCCCTAAAAATCTGATGTTAATTCAGTAAAGGTTGTAGGGCTAGGGCTGAAACAGCAGTTGTGAGCCCAGTAGAGACAGAAAGCCCCAGGATGTGGAATAAAGCCCTTGGCACTAGAGGCACGCCCAAAACAGTGTGGAACGGTGGAAATGCTGGGGCTGGAGGGTTCTCCCCACGGGAGAAGGGGATGGCGCTGCAGCTCAGGGCCTGCAGGAGATGCCTGGGGGGTTACCAGCCCTTGCCCCGTGGTACCCAGCAGAGGCTGAGGCTGTGGGGGCTCGGAGGGCTCCAGGGCCCGAGAACCAACCCGTGGACACCTTTTGGGATGAGGGAGCAGGGGCCCAGTGGCTCTTTCCAGCCCTTGGTGCTGCCTGGGGGAGCTGAGGGGGCTTTTGGACAAGTGCTGGGCTGAGACCCAGGGGAAGGGGGGAGATACGTGTTGGCCTTCGGGCTTCAAGTGTCCCCAAGGTTGAGAACCCAGGAGGGTGGGTGATACAACTCCTAAAGACATTGAAGTGATGACAATGACTGACTTGTGGCCTTCTCAACAGCCCCGGGCTGCAGTGAGAAGCAGTAGCAGTTTTAGCTGCAGGCAGTGGGAAGCTGAGGAGCTGGAGCTGAGACAGCAGAGCTGGAGGAGACACAAAGATGGTAGGCTTTGGGGTAAAACCCCTGGGGGGCTGCTCGAGGGAATATGGAGCTGGGACGGGAACTGCGGGCTGGAGCTGATATCGCTGTAAGGGCTGGGGAAGGGACTGGAGAGCTGTTGCTGCAGTAAGGATTAGCAGGTTGGGGCTGGACTATGGGTACAAGAGGGGAGCTAAAACAACACAGAGCTACAAAAAATCCAAAAATCGTACTCTGAGACCAAAAGCGGCACGATGTGTCACTGATGGGAAGACGTGAAGACAGAACAGAAACAGAAGAGCTGGCAGGGAAATAAAGCTTGTGGGTCAAGAGCTGAAATCACTGGGGCTGGGCAAGGGGACTCTGCAGGGCTCCGGCTCAAAGCCCTGCAGCGGTGGCATAGAGACTGCCAAGGCCATAGAAACTCTAGGGCTGACATAGAGCCTGCAGGATGGGTGTGCTGAAATAAATAGTCCTGTGATACTGGTGTTGGGGCTGGGTCTTGAGGCTGAACACGGGAGAGGGCGTGTGGACAGCTGAAAGTGGGAGGGGCTGGAAGAGGGCTGAAGTGCCGGCGCTGCTGGGATATTGCCTGCGTCTTGGGGTGGAAATGCTGTATGGCCAGGGCTGAAATCACTGTTGGGGCTGGGCTATTGACTGCAGGGTGGGCACAGACACTCTCGGGTCGGAGCTAAACCGTGGCAGAGCTGGGGCCAAGACAACCATCCTGCCCCGTGACGGTGGAGAAATTGCTGATGCCAGAGTCGGAGAAAACCGTGCATGCTGCTAGAAGAAACCAGCTGGCTGTCAAATAAAGCTTGTGGGTCAACAGCTGAAATCACTGGGGCTGGGCAAGGGGACTCTGCAGGGCTCCGGCTCAAAGCCCTGCAGCGGTGCCATAGAGACTGCCAAGGCCATAGAAACTCTAGGGCTGACATAGAGCCTGTAGGATGGGTGTGCTGAAATAAATAGTCCTGTGATACTGGTGTTGGGGCTGGGTCTCGAGGCTGAACACGGGAGAGGGCGTGTGGACAGCTGAAAGTGGGAGGGGCTGGAAGAGGGCTGAAGTGCCGGCGCTGCTGGGATATTGCCTGCGTCTTGGGGTGGAAATGCTGTATGGCCAGGGCTGAAATCACTGTTGGGGCTGGGCTATTGACTGCAGGGTGGGCACAGACACTCTCGGGTCGGAGCTAAACCGTGGCAGAGCTGGGGCCAAGACAACCATCCTGCCCCGTGACGGTGGACAAATTGCTGCTGCCGGAGTCGGAGAAACCCGTGCATGCTGCTAGAAGAAACCAGCTGGCTGTCAAATAAAGCTTGTGGGTCAAGAGCTGAAATCACTGGGGCTGGGCAAGGGGACTCTGCAGGGCTCCGGCTCAAAGCCATGCAGCGGTGGCATAGAGACTGCCAAGGCCATAGAAACTCTAGGGCTGACATAGAGCCTGTAGGATGGGTGTGCTGAAATATATAGTCCTGTGATACTGCTGTTGGGGCTGGGTCTCGAGGCTGAACATGGGAGAGGGCGTGTGGACAGCTGAAAGTGGGAGGGGCTGGAAGAGGGCTGAAGCGCCCGCGCTGCTGGGATATTGCCTGCGTCTTGGGGTGGAAATGCTGTATGGCCAGGGCTGAAATCACTGTTGGGGCTGGGCTATTGACTGCAGGGTGGGATTGTGAGTGAAAATGGAATCTGCAGAGCTGAGAAAGGGACTGAGAGATGCATGCTGAAATGATGGAAGGGCTGGAATAGTCACTATGGAGCAGGGATGGGGACTCTAGGGCTGCAGCTGAAAAGGACTGTGCGGCTGGATATTGACTCTGGGCTGGACTCAGTGATCGTAGGGGGGGAGCTGAATTTTTGCAGAGCTGGAGTCAAGACAAAGATCTCTAGCAGTGTGCTTTTTGCATGGTGGAGCTGCTACCTAGAGCCCCATAAGCATCTCCTGTGGAAAAGCCACTGGCGGAGGATTCGGGCTAAGCAGTCAGACTCACATCACACACGCCGTGGCTAGGCTCAGCAAAGAGAGGCAAGAAGGGCCTTTTTGTACGATGAATTCCAGCAAGGTTTTTTCCAGCACCCTAAAGGGATCAGGGACAAAAAGACCTGGCCATGTGCTGTGCACAGGCCTAAATAGGGATCAGGAACCAATGGTCTAAGGGCACGGGGGTGCTACTAAGAGCAGGGCAGGGCTCAGTGATCTAGAGAGGGGACAGGAGCGGACACTGGGATACCACCACCAATAGGGAAGCAGGGAAAAGAGAAACTACCAGGACCGGGGGAATGGGCACACAAGAAACTGGGGCAAAGCACCCAGGAAGCGCCATTCTTTCAGCCTAGGCAGGCAAGACTCTATGCTGCGTCCTTCCAAGGCAGGAGCCTGGCAATTGCCCCAAGGGGTTCCAGGGACTCCACAAGAGAGCAAAGACTTACTGCTCTGTGGGCAACCAGGCCTCAAATGATGAACTCTTGGCTCTCCCATGCAGCCTCATTCCCCTTCCTGCAAAGGCTATGTGTGAGCTGTGATGGCACTCAGAGAGTTCACCCCTACAGAGCTGCTGCTGCTGCTGCTGCTGCTGCTGCTGCTGCTGCTGCTGCTGCTGCTGCTGCTGCTGCTGCTGCTGCTGCTGCTGCTGCTGCTGCTGCTGCAGCAACCCCTGCACCGACCTACGTGCCCATAAATCTTACCGCAGCTGATGGGAGGGAGAGCTCACCTGTGCTTCCGCCACCAAAATACCCAAGCAGAGGCTGTGGCCACAAGAAGCAGCACCACAATGCTGATGCTGATGGCGGGGAGCGGCGGGATTTGGGGGGTCCCGGGGCCGGCACGGGGGTTCCCCGCGGCCCGGCCCGGCCCTGCCGGCACCAGGAAATCGCCGCCGCCGTCCTCTCGTGCCCGGAGCGCCGGCAGGACGCCGGCGCAGCGCCGGCTGCGGGCGGAGCAGGAGCGGCTCCTGCCGCCCGCAGCGCTCCCGGTCCCGATCGCGACCACAACGCCGCCGCGCCCTCAGCCCGGGCCCCGAACCCCCCGGCCCCGATCCGCCGGCCCTGGCGGGAGCAGGGCCGTGAGGGGACAGCGGGGCGGGGCTCCCGGAGCCGAGCTGGGATTGGCGGGGCCGGCACTGCCTCCGCTTGTGATTGGTTGGGCTCACCTGGCCGGCGCTTCCTCAGCAGGGATTGGCGGGGCCGGCGCTGCATCCGCTTGTGATTGGCTGAGCTGGCCGGCCCTGGGGCATAAATAGCGGCCTGAGGGGCCGGGGGGGGTCAGTCCGGCGGCGGGACGGGGAGC
Organism: Zosterops lateralis; assembly: GCF_965231275.1. Taxonomy (NCBI): domain Eukaryota; kingdom Metazoa; phylum Chordata; class Aves; order Passeriformes; family Zosteropidae; genus Zosterops; species Zosterops lateralis. The sequence continues at coordinate 153,627,176 of NC_139762.1, forward strand.
GGTGTTTGGAGCTGCGCGGTCGGTCGGTCGGGAGGAGCGCCGCTGCGCCGGGACGGGATGTCCGCAGCTGCCGGCCCGGGGAGCGAGGGTGAGCACGGACGCGACTCCCGCGTCCGCCTGCGCCAGTGTCTGGAGGCCGCCGGTGTCCTGGGGCAGTGGCGCCAGCCGTACCCAGGGCGGCCGGAGGCCTGGTGCGGGGCCTGGTGCGGCGCAGGACGACCGGCTGTGGCTACCAGGGCCCGGCGAGAAGCGCTTCTGTAGTTTCTGGATTTAAAGCAGTGTTTACAGGATCAGAAATAAAGCAGCAGTTTATGCACTTTTTCTTATTTTATTTTGCTTTTATTAGAAGTAACTATGTTTTTCATATTTTTTGCATCTTTTCATTATTTTGCTTGTTTCAATGCACTATTTTTGGCTCGTGGGTTGTTTTTTTGTTTTTTGTTTTTTGTTTTTTTTTTTTTTTTTTTTTTTTGTTTGTTTTTTGTTTTTTTTCCTAAATATCTGATGTTAATTCAGTAAAGGTTGTAGGGCTAGGGCTGAAACAGCAGTTGTGAGCCCAGTAGAGACAGAAAGCCCCAGGATGTGGAATAAAGCCCTTGGCACTAGAGGCACGCCCAAAACAGTGTGGAACGGTGGAAATGCTGGGGCTGGAGGGTTCTCCCCACGGGAGAAGGGGATGGAGCTGCAGCTCAGGGCCTGCAGGAGATGCCTGGGGGGTTACCAGCCCTTGCCCCGTGGTACCCAGCAGAGGCTGAGGCTATGGGGGCTCGGAGGGCTCCAGGCCCCGAGAACCAACCCGTGGACACCTTTTGGGATGAGGGAGCAGGGGCCCAGTGGCTCTTTCCAGCCCCTGGTGCTGCCTGGGGGAGCTGGAGGGCTTTCGGACAAGTGCTGGGCTGAGACCCAGGGGAAGGGGGGAGATACATGTTGGCCTTCGGGCTTCCAAGTGTCCCCAAGGTTGAGAACCCAGGAGGGTGGGTGATACAACTCCTAAAGACATTGAAGTGATGACAATGACTGACTTGTGGCCTTCTCAACAGCCCCGGGCTGCAGTGAGAAGCAGTAGCAGTTTTAGCTGCAGGCAGTGGGAAGCTGAGGAGCTGGAGCTGAGACAGCAGAGCTGGAGGAGACACAAAGATGGTAGGCTTTGGGGTAAAACCCCTGGGGGGCTGCTCTGGGGAATATGGAGCCGGGACGGGAACTGCGGGCTGGAGCTGAAGTCACTGTAAGGGCTGGGGTAGGGACTGGAGAGCTGTTGCTGCAGTAAGGATTAGCAGGTTGAGGCTTGAATATGGGAACAGGAGCTGAGCTGAAACAACACAGAGCTAGAGCAAAAATAAAAAAATCATACTCTGAGAACCAGAAGCAGCATTTTGTGCCACTGCTGGGAAGATGTGGAGACAGAAGTGGAATAGAAGAGCTGGCAGTGAAATAAAGCTTGTGGGACTGAAGCTGAAATCACTGGGCACTGCAGTGCTGCAATTGCAATCACAGTTCAAAGGGGATAGTGAATGTAGACCTGGGAAGCGACTGTGAAATGGGACATGTGCCCAGGGGTTGGTAATGGAATAAAGATTAATGGGATGGAGGTGGAATACCATTTCTAGAGCTAAAGCTGAAACCGCACAACTAGAGACAAAAAAAGGACCCTGTTGTCTCAACCTGCAGCAGCTACACCTGGCAGAGACAGGCAGAAAAACGCACGCAGAGCTGGAAGAACTGTGCTGGACTTGAAATAAAGCTTGCGGGTCGAGAGCTGAAATCACTGGGGCTGGGAAGGGGACTCTGCAGGGCTCCAGCTGAAATCGCTGCAGCGGTGGCATAGAGACTGCCAAGGCCATAGAAACTCCAGGGCTGACATAGAGCCTGTATCATTGCTGTGCTGAAATCATTGTAGGCCTGTGATATTGATGTTGGGGCTGGGTCTTGAGGCTGAAATTGGGAGGAGAGGGGTGTACAGATGAAAAGGGACTGCTCTAAGATGGCTCCTTAGAAGCTGGCGCTGCTGGGATATTGCCTGGCTCTGGGTGTGGCACTAAAGGGCTGGGGCTGAAATCACAGTGGGGCTGGGATATTGACTGCAGGGTGAGCATAGACACTGTAGGGCTCAGAGCTGAATTGTTACCGGGCTGGTGCCAAGATGAAGATCCTGCCTATTTAAAGCAGGACAAGATTCAGGCTGTGGAGGTGGAGAAACACACACGTAGGGCTGGATGAAGAAGAACCCAGCTGGCCGTGAAATAAAGCTTGTGGGTTAAGAGCTATAACCACTGGGGCTGGGAAGGGCTTTCTAGAACTCCACTTGAAATCACCAGAGGGTGGGATAGACATTGTTAATGGCATAGGAACTATAGGACGGGTGTAAAGACTGTAGGATTTGTGTGCTGAAATCTCTGTAGGCCTGTGATATTGATGTTTGCACTGCCTATTGTGACTGAAAATGGAACAGGATCACTAGACCTGAAAAGGGGAATGGAAGATTGCACCAGAAATCCCAGGCTTGCACAGATATTGTCTGGGCCTGTGATAGCCACTGTAGGGCTGCTGCTGAAATCACTGTGGGGCTGCAATTGTGAGTGGTAATGGAAAGAAACCGCAGAGCTGAGAAAGGAACTGAGAGGTGCATGGTGAAATGATGAAAGGGCTGGCATAGTGACTGTGGGGCAGGGATGGGGACTCTAGGGCTGCAGCTGAAAAGGACGGTGCGGCTGGGATATTGACTCTGGAGTGGACTTAGTGATGATATTCAAATCAGCTGAATTGTTGCAGAGCTGGAGCCAAGACAAAGATCTCTAGCAGTGTGCTTTTTGCATGGTGGAGCTGCTACCTAGAGCCCCATAAACATCTCCTGTGGAAAAGCCACTGGCGGAGGATTCGGGCTAAGCAGTCAGACTCACATCACACACGCCGTGGCTAGGCTCAGCAAAGAGAGGCAAGAAGGGACTGTTGTTATGATAAATTCCAGCAAGGTTTGTTCCAGCACACCAGAGGGTTCAGGGGGACAGAAAGACCTGGCCATGTGCTGTGCACAGGCCTAAATAGGGATCAGGAACCAATGGTCTAAGGGCACGGGGGTGGTCCAAAGAGCAGGGCAGGGGTCAGTGATCTAGAGAGGGGATGGGGGTTCCGGGGACTCCACGAGAGAGTAGAAGAGTTGTTGCTCTGTGGGCAAACAGGCCTCACATGATAAATTCTTGGCTCTCTCATGCACCCTCATTACCCTTCCTGCAAAGGCTATGTGTGAGCTCTGATGGCACTCAGGGGCTTAACCCCTACAGAGCTGCTGCTGCTGCTGCAACCCCTGCACTGACCTACATGCCCATAAATCTTACCGCAGGTGATGGGAGGGAGAGCTCACCTGTGCTTCCGCCACCAAAATACCCAAGCAGAGGCTGTGGCCACAAGAAGCAGCACCGCAATGGTGATGCTGATGGTAGGGGATGTGCTGTGCTTTGCTGGGACAGGGAGGGAAGAGGGCGACTGTGTGAGAGTGACAGCGCCCATCAGGTGCTGCCCCTCACAGGGCCAGTGGCTGTCATCTGCAGCCTGCACCCCATGTCTGAATGGAACCTACCCCACGGGATGAGAAGGCTGCGGGCGCCCAGGCTCTGGTGGCTCACACGGCTGACACAGCTGTGCCCAGCACGGGGGGCCACGGCCAGGACACTGCAGAGCTGGTGGGTGAGGTCAGCCTTGGGCAGGATGGGGCTGCTGTTAAACGCCGGGCCCGGAGGCACCTCTTGGCCGTCCCGCAGCCAGGCCACGCTGATGGGATTGGGGTGGAAGCCGCTGGCGTGGCAAACAGGCAGCAGCCGCTCTAGCCTGGGGCTGTGCGCAAAGACCGTGGCCACAGGCAGCTCTGGGGAATGAGAGCAATAGCGTGGGGCAAGTTCTGTGGGCAGGGCTGGGCCCCAGCGTGGGGGTAGCTCTTGCAGGGTCACGGTGGGCTCACCTTGTCTCTCCAAAATTGCCATCCCATACCTCTTCAGCCTGAGGAAGTTGCTCTGCATATCCACATGGAGACAAAGTGCTCCATGAGCACTCTGACCTCTGCTTCTTGAGGCTCTTGCTGATCAGCTCTGCCACCTGTGATGGCTGCCATGACCCCCAGTGCTGTCTATCTACCTCAAAATCAGCGAGGTCTCTGCCACCCCAACTGACATTCAGGAAGCCCTGCCTTGTCGTATTGGGCTGCAGCACAGAACCTGCACAGAACTGCACCAGCAATGGCTCTGTCAAGGGAAAAGCCAGTGGAGAGGTCCCCTGAGTGTGTGGGACATGGATGGCATGAACTGGGGTCTGGCTGATGGCACATACAGGGATGGAGTGGAAAGCAGGGTGCAATGGCCAGCAGGGGGTCACGCCATGCTTCAGGAGACCCCAGACACCCTGCAAGCCTACAGAAGCCTCTTAAGAATAGAGTAGATACTGGTGTGCGGTGCTTCTTTAAAAAGAATTCTGTCCTCCAAAAGATTTGCCCCCAGTTTTCTCTTTCGTGATTCTGGCTGTGTCAATCCTGCAGTTCCAGGAAATTTGGTGGCAGCTTTCTGACACGCAGAGGGGTTCCTTGTGCCACATGGCAGGAGCTCTGAGGGGCATTTTTGGTCTGCTGCCCTGCCCAACCCTGCTAGTCATATGCCCCAGCAGCTGCAGGGTTTCAGGAGCTCTTGCACCCGATGAGATATCAGATGCCATCCTGCTGAGGAGGAGGGCTCTGGCAGGGCTCCTTCCTCTACTCACACTGCTCTTCTGTCTGCTGAACTGTGGCGTGCACAAATTGGATGATATTGCACAAACCGATTTTGTACTGGGACGTGATCTTTTCCCCATCACCTTCAGCTGCAGCCTGGCTGGCCCGGGGCCAGTGGAAGCAGATGCTCCAGTGGGCAGGATGCACTGGTAAGATGCATATGTCCCCTACGAGTGCCACGCATGACACCTCAGCAGACCCGATGTTGGCAAAGAGGCCACTCAGGAGCTACTGGATAACCTGCAACTCTGCTAGGAGGGAGGATGGAGACAGGAAAGGGTGCAGGAAGGAGATGACTGGAGGTGCTAAAGGGGAAATGGCAAATGGAGGTGCTGGCAGGGGAACATGGGATTCAGATCAGATAGTAAGAAATTAATTTTCTGTGTGAGGGATAGATAAACACTGCCATATGTTACCCAAACGTATGGTGGAGCCCCATCCCTGGAAACGTTCAAGGCCAGGTTTTTTGGAGCTCTCAGCAGGGAAGGTGTCCCTGCCCATGGCAGAGGGCTTGGACTGAATGACCTTTAAAGGTCCTTTTCACTCCAAAATCATTCTGTGCTTCTATGATTCTATGCTCTTCACCCTCCTCCGAGTTGCTTTCTTGTTTGACTTCACGCTCTTTTTGATTCTCTGTTTTACTTTCAACAATGGTTGTCTGCTGCAGATTTTAGCCATTTTATCCCCTCCCTCCCAGCTAGAGCTGCTGTCTGACTGCGAGAACAGCACCCTTGCTGCTTATTTGGGGTGATGGTTCCCCCCAGGAGAAGCACCTGTGCCAGGACCTGTGTCTGCCAAAGACCTGGACATGGTACGCAGGATAGAGGATGCTTGATAGGAAAGAGCATTTTTGTCCAGGCTTGGGGCTCCCTGATAGGGCCAGAACACCAGCCCAGCCCAGAGATCAATCCTGCCTTTCTGTGGCTGATGCTGCCTGCCCTGGAAGCATAAAGTCTCACGGGCTTGTGGTAAAAATCTCTGTGTGACAGCAGTGCCTGAAACACCGTTTAGCAGATGCAGCTCCCTAATAAATTAGGGGCTGCTCTAAGGGGCCCTCAGCACCCTGTGGATCTCAGATTTGCCTGGCACCCATGGGCTCCCTGCAGGGGGAGGACATCTTGCAGGCAAACTCAAGCCTCAAGGCCTCTTTTGGCACCACTCTTGTTTCTTCTACCCGTGTGCCCAAGGCTCTGTGTTGGAGCTGGTGGGACAGAAGTCCTGAGCTGGAGGCAGGAAGAGAGAGGGTGGGCAGGGACAAAGCATGCTTGGCTGGTGCATGGTGGGAGGTCACCCTCTGATGCTGGGAATTATCTGCTCCCCCATACGGCCCAGTGGCCTGGCCGTGCCTCCCCTGAGTGAACTTGTGGGGTCCTGTGACAGGGCGGGGGATGAGAACGGTTGAGGTGAGCCAGGGCTCCCACTTACCCTCTGGGTCTGCCCACATCCCAGGGAGGAGGATCGGGAGAAAGAGGAGGAGGAGGAGGAGATGGGGCTGCACGGTGCACGCGGCAAGGCTGAAGCAGCAGCAGCAGCAGCAGCGGCTGCGGGATCTCAAGCTTCAGGCCAGCGCAGCAGTCACTGCGGCGGCTCTCCACCAATTGGAGAATCGGTGTATGAGGGAGGGGCCCAGAGCTCCCAAGCTGAAGGCTGGAGATGTGTGGGAGGGACAAAAGCGCCTCGCTCCTCACGGCCGGCCGCCGCCCGTCCCCGGTGCCCCCGGCTGAGGCGGAGAGCCCGGGCCCGCTGGAGCCCGGCCGGGCGGCGCCGCGGACACCGGCCCGTCGTGCGGCCCGCCGGAGGCGAGATGCCGCCGCCCTCCCGGGGTCGCGCCCGCCCGAGAGGCCTCCGGACGGCTCCGGCGCCCGCCGGCCCCGCTCCGCTCCGCGCCCGCCGCTCCCGCCGCACACACCGAGCCCTCGCCTGCGGCCGGGGCTGCGGAGCGAGCGGAGCCGAGTGCCGCTTGGCCGAGCGCGGCCGAACCGCGCCGGGTGGAGCCGAACCGAGGCGAGCCCGGCCCGAGCCCGCCGAGCCCGGCTGCAGGTAGGGAGGGGACCGTGGGCCGGGGCGCGCAGCCCCTCTCCTCTGAGGGGGAGCGGGGCAGGAAGGGCCGGGGGGGCTGCCGGGCTCGGCCGGGGCCGGGCCGCTGAGGTCTTTCCTTTTCCCGCAGCGTTCGTATCCAGGGACGGACGGAGCCTCCCTCGCCACCCACTCGGTGAGGTGAAGTCCAGTTCCTAGAAGCAGCTGCATGATGGTGCCCCTCAGCATCGGTAAAGACACGAGGCAGAGAATAATTCAGCAGCTGCGGAACCATTTTGGATTGATTTTCACTCTCTTTTTCTTTAAATGAAAAGCAGAATGAGCTTTGGGAGTCAGGAAGTAAATTGATGCATTGATTTCATGCACAAGAGGGAAATTGGTGAATACGGGGAAATGATGTTGAAGCAATCAGATAACACAGTGGAAAACAGCTTCACCAACAGCTCTGACCTTCACTGGTGATTCTGAGCCAGCTTTCTGGGGGCATCTCAGCAGGAAGGGCTGAATCCTGTTTGAGCAAATAGGAATCCTACTGCCCTCCTGCCAGATAAAGTGATCTCAAAGGCTGGAATTCAAATTTTTTTTTTTTTAAGTGTCTTAGCAATTACAGTATCTCCAAGTCCTGGCTGCTTCTGAGGAGAATCTGCCAAGGCAGGGAAAGGTACTTGGGAATTCTGAATATTTATTTGTGCATGCTCCGAAAAATGTATTAAGTCAACTCGAGTGTAATACTTGAAAACCTGTGAATATTGCCAATGTGATAATTTAATGGTGTGGTTGTATTTTTATTTTAAAGAAAATGTTGTTTTTCTGTAATTTTTAGGGGATTATTATGAATTTTCTCTAGGCAGGTAGTACCACCTTGCTGTGCCTTGGTAAGAAACCCCTGGGTCCTTCAGCCAGTTCTGCTTTCATGGGCCTACTGTGTTAGAAAAACAATTTGTTTCTTTTCAATATTTGTCAGACCACCCACCCAAAACTTTTGCTTCCTTCTCCTGCTGTTATATATCTAGGTGTGACTTGTTTGAATCTCTTACAAACAACTTTTCTGGTTTAGCTTTCCTTTCTGCAGGATTTCTGTGGAGGAGAAAAGCCTCAGATGGGGAATGCTTGAAGATCTACCAGAAACATTTCAACACTGGGCAGAAGTTCTCAGAGAGAAGCTACTGTCGTCAAAGGCAGGCAGATGATTGCTGTAACTTCTGTCCGAGAGGTAAATTCATTCGGGTAAGGCTTTTCATTTCTTGTGTAGGTAATTTTTCAGTACGTAGCTGAAAAGACCAAGAAGTGTGCTGTTGTCTTAATCCATATCATAATCCATCAACAAAATACTAAAATATCTGCATCAGACAGGAGACAACTGCTTGGAAGAAGTTCGAAGTGAAACCGGACCTTTGCAAATATTTGTTCTTGTCCAATATACACTCCAGAAAGTGGATACATTCAAATCTTATTTTAGCGACAGGAGGGTCTTGTAATTTGCTGTATTCACAGGAGACATCAAAGCAATTACCAAATAGATTTTCTATACCTTTTGGTATTTGATAAAGGTCTGCGTTATATATGCAAGAATATAATTTTTAATGCCATTATGTATCACAATTCTTTTATTTTGAGGTGTAATTGATTAAAATTGTGATTTCTCAGGGGTTTTACAGTCAGGAGCTGTAATTTAACCAAAAGTGTGGTAAATTACAGATAGACCCCAAACTGCACGTTATCGGCTTATGATTAGTTTCCTTTGAATAGCAGATTATGAGACATATTGGTTTGTTATATATTGCCATTCAAAATATCCTAAATAACATAGGAATGTGATTACGGCCCCTCCATGCTTGTGCAACTGTGGACATCATCAGACCTAAAATAAACGCAAAATTTCTGCTCCTATTCATTTATGTATTAAAAGCTGTGAAGTACTTGTGTCCCCTCTGGAATAAATCCCTGTGTCTCCTCGGAGCTGCTGCTTTGCAGTAGAGCTTGGACACATTTTGTTTCTTAATAACTAGAGATCCACCAGTGAATGATTCCCATAGGTTCTCCTATTTTGTAGGAGCTGCACGGCGAGGTCAGCATTCTGAGGGAGGCAAAGCAGCTAAAGGCAAGGAACGTGGAGCATCCGGGGGCTTCTCCCACCCGAGTTTCTCCTGGAGCGTGCTGCATGTCACGCAGGATGTTTAACCCGGCTTTGGGGCGTTCTCCTGCGGTCCCGGCTCTAACTGCTGCCCCTGAGCCGAGGCCCTGCTGTGTCCCAGCACTAAACCCAGCAGGTGGGTCCTGCTTTTCCAGCCCTTTAATCCCACGGGCAGTCCCAGATTCCCGGAGCTCCCCTGGGCCCAGCCTGGACTCGCTCCCTGGGAGCTGCACTTCAGTCTGCCTGAACCAAGGACCTCCTGTTTGAAACTTTATTCCTGCTGTTTTTCCTCTTGCAGGTAGTTGGCGAAAAAGGAGAGAGCCAGTAGGAAGTGAAGCCACAGGAAGGCCTTATCCCAGTGCAGGGTTCCCACTTTTCTCTCTGACTCCTGGAGAAATGCCTGAGCATGACCAGAGACTGTCCATTTGATTTCCAGCCCTTTCCAATAAATCGTTGCTTTCAGCTGGTTTGTGTTCCTGGTGTCATCCTCCTCCTCCTCCTCCTCCATGCATTTGTCAATGGAATTGCTGTCTTTTGCTGAGTTGCATTTTGTTTTTCCAGAAATTGTGGCTCTTTTGTTCCGCTGAAACTTCGCAACTCTGCTGAGAGTTTCAGCTGTCAAATCCAAGTAAAATTGGAGTTCCTTTGGATTGTTACTCCCATAAATGAGAGATCCTTTTTCGAATAGGAGTAAACAGGCATGTTTAACTCCCTCTTCCCTTGAAAATCAGAGCAGAGGAAGCAGATTTGAAATCCTCATTCCATGGGCTTCCACCGACTTCCTGACCGTTCCAAAAGTTTTCAGCGTTAGAAATTTCCGGGCTTGTTTTGCAGGCAAGCTGGGACTTAGATATTATTCCTTCCTTTTATTTGATGTTTAGCCTCTCTCTGATTTTAGTAAGGCAGCATTTATTTTTTCCTATTTTCCATCCAAGTTGGAATTTTGCTACTTCTTAGGGGACATTTCCAAGGAAATTTACCCAATTAATGTTGGTAAATCCGGAATTGTTCAGCACCATATCCGCAGAATTCTGGGAATTCCCAGGAAAACTCGTTAAGTGTTTAATTGCCGTGATTCGTCTCTTTGTGAAGTTCAATTTGGTGCGTTTTTTATTATATAAGTTCCATTAAAACTTAAATCCTGGCCTAGTTGCTGTTCCTTGGACACAAGGGGGTGGTTCTTTCCTGCCTTGGCACATGTGGATGTTCATCCAAAGTGAACTTCCCGATAAAACAGAATTTGTTTCCAAGCAAAACTGGGATTTGTCTAGAAAACCTTATTTTCTGGGAGGCACTGGGTTTGTTTTCCCTATCCCTGCATAATCCAGGATGCTCCCAGAGCTGTGGTAGTCAGTGGCATAAAGGGGAAAGCTGTGTTTATTTAGTTTCATATTTTATTTTAATTATTATTTTCCTTTTTACTTTTTGATTTTTGTATTTTTTATGTTAAATATTGTATTGTGGTTAATGTTTTCATGGGGTTTTTTTTTGTTTTGTATTTTTAAAATGATTTGGGTTTATTTCTTTTATTTTTATATTTTTGTTCTGTTATTTACTTTTTAGTTTTTATTTTTCTTTATTACTATTTAAAATCCTAATTACTCAATTTTTTCATTTTTCAATTTATGGATATTTTAGATTTTACTTTCATGATATTTTTTATTTTAAACAATTTATTATATTTTAAATTTATTTTAAATTTTATTTCTTTTTTACTCTTTTGAGGTTTTTTTTTCAACTTTTATTTTATTTGTTTTATATTAATTTTTTTTTCATGTTTTCTTTATTCCGTTTTTTTTTATCCTACTCTTTTTTTCCCCTGAGCACGTGGAAAGTTGGCTGTGGGCAAGGAAGGAGTTGAGAAATGACCTCCCTCTCCACTGGACGTCTGGATATAATCAAGAGCGCAGTTAGCAAAACTCCTCTGTATTTTCTGCTGAATTAAAAAACCTGAACGGAGAAGGCTGTGAACACCGTGGTGCCTTTCTTTTCCTTTCAAACCCTAAACAGGTCTCCTTCTCCCCGTGCACAGTATTGCCAGCAGTGAGTCAATGCCGAGGTGTATTTCAGAGGCAGCGATAAAACTGTGCGGACATTTTATTTTGTAACTCTCCGAACCCCCTTGTTTATTAGCCAAGAAATCCAAAATTCAGAAAAAAAAAACAAAAAACAAAAAAACAAACCCCCCCACAAACAACCCCCCCCTCCCCCAAAGCACGCAGAAAGAGAAAATGTGCCCATAATATTTTAATAAAGATTAAATATTTACCCCTTAGAAAACCACGGTCATTCAATTCTAATTAACTGTGGTTCTGATCTGTTAGGTTAATGAATACATATGTTTAAAATATCAAGAAGAAAACACACACAAAAAAATAAATATATATATATATAAGCAAGAAAAGGAGAACTATAAAATATGAAAAGTAATATCAATAAATCCACTCTATATTTTTACATGTTCCCTATATTATAATATGTAAAATATACCTACTATAATGTACATATCATAGATAAATTGTAATGATTAATAGAAATATCAAAATAAGAAATAGAAGAAATATTGAAGTGTAGCCTAAAATGAAGGCTTTTTTGGTTTTGGCTTGGTTGATGGCGGGGTTCTCGTAGTTGTTGTGGTTGGGGGTCTTTTGGGGCCTTTATTTTCGGGGATGTTTGGAAGGGGAATTTTGGCCACGTTCTTTTCTGTCTCCGCTCCCTACGGCGGCGCTGCCACCGTGTGGACACAGAGCGGTACTGCAGCTCTCCCCACCCGAGGCGTGTAGCAGCCCCGGGCTGTGATCTGTAAGGCAATGCTGCCATCCTGTGGATAAAAAGCGATACTGCAACGCTCCGCCGTGCCCGTCCCCGCGGGCCCGCAGCAGCCCCGAGCTGTGAGCTCACGGGCAGTGCTGCCGCCCGAGCGCCGAACGTTCACGGCCAAAAAGGTGGGAAAAAATGCGAGGACCCCGGGCGCGTGGCAGCCGGCTCCCTGCGCGCGACCTGGACCACGGAGACGCCCGGGAGCGATTTTTCCGCGGCGTACGCAGGTGCGCGGACACGGGATGGGGGCTGAGCGGCGCCACGGCAGTGTTCGGGCAGGCGATGTGGTCAGGGGCCTGTGCGAGCAGCCGAGGGGGACATTTGGGGGGGTGCCACAACCAAGATGGCGGCGCGGCTCGGGGCGCTTGACCTTCTAAAGATGGCGGCAAAAAGGGCGGAAAATGAGAGGACCCTATGTGTGTCTAGTTGACTGCCTGCACAAAACTCCGACCACGGCGCCGCCCGGGGGAAATTTTCTGTGCTTTCTCCAGATGTAGGGACACGGGCTGTGGATTCAGCCGCGCAGCAGCCGTGTTAAGGTTAGTGGATTTAGTCAGGCGTCTATGTTAAACACCGACGGGGGCCTTAAGCGTGCCACAACCAAGATGGCGTCTCGACCAGAATTGGCTTCAGCCACAACTAAGATGGCGGCAGGGAGGGGCGAAAGTGACGTAATGCTTCTCGCAACCGAAAAGAGCCGGGGGGGTGACGAGAACGACCGAGTGTTGCCGAACAGCCGAGAAGAGCCGACGGCTGAGGGAAAGCGCCGAGTTTCCCCGAAGAGCCGAAGCCAGCCGAGTTGCCCCGAACGTCGCTCCCCAGGACCCTGATTTTGGAATGCTTTATGGAATTAGCCGAGCAGCTTTTACTTCTGAGGTTTCCATAGAGAGGAAATGAGCTGTTCCATAGATTTATTTTTCGCAATGCGTTTTGAAATTATACCAGAATCTCCGCTCTCCCGTCAGACCCCGTGTCCCCGAGTTTTGAGGTTTCTCGTAAAGATTTTTCTGCCTATGCTGGAAACAGATTCCCCGGCACCACGGGGAGCGGCAGGATTTGGGGGGTCCCGAGGCCGGCACGGGGGTTCCCCGCGGCCCGGCCCGGCCCTGCCGGCACCAGGAAATCGCCGTCGCCGTCCTCTCGTGCCCGGAGGCTCGGCAGGACGCCGGCGCAGCGCCGGCTGCCGGCGGAGCAGGAGCGGCTCCTGCCGCCCGCAGCGCTCCCGGTCCCGATCGCGACCGCAACGCCGCCGCGCCCTCAGCCCGGGCCCCGAACCCCCCGGCCCCGATCCGCCGGCCCTGGCGGGAGCGGGGACGTGAGGGGACAGCAGGGGGGTGCTCGCGGAGCCGAGCTGGGATTGGCGGGGCCGGCGCTGCCTCCGCTTGTGATTGGTTGGGCTCACCTGGCCGGCGCTTCCTCAACAGGGATTGGCGGGGCCGGCGCTGCATCCGCTTGTGATTGGCTGAGCTGGCCGGCCCTGGGGCATAAATAGCGCCCTGAGGGGACGGGGAGCGGCGTTTGGAGCTGCGCGGTCGGTCGGTCGGGAGGAGCGCCGCTGCGCCGGGACGGGATGCCCGCAGCTGCCGGCCCGGGGAGCGAGGGTGAGCACGGACGCGACTCCCGCGTCCGCCTGCGCCAGTGTCTGGGGGCCGGCGCTGTCCTGGGGCAGTGGCGCCAGCCGTACCCAGGGCGGCCGGAGGCCTGGTGCGGGGCCTGGTGCGGCGCAGGAGGACCGGCTGCGGCTACCAGGGCCCGGCGAGAAGCGCTTCTGTAGTTTCTGGATTTAAAGCAGTGTTTAAAGGATCAGAAATAATGATCGTTAAAGGATCAAAAATAATGCGCGTTTTTTGCATTTTTTGTTATTTTTTCCTTTTATTAGAAGTAACTATGTTTTTCATATTTATTGCATCTTTTCACTATTTTGCTTGTTTCAATGCACTATTTTTGGTTCAATTTTTTTTTTCCCTGTTTTTTTCCCCATGGCAGTAAAATTCTCTAAAGCACTAAACTGGCTGCATAATGGCATTTTATCGGACAAAGTAATGCTGCTTCTCCCAGCCAGCACTGCACTGTTCTTGGTGCAATTTTTCACTGTTTCCTGTAGCCCCAGAATCCGTGGCTGTCCCTCAGGGTTCTGAAGGAGTGCTGTATTTGGATTTTTCGCTTCAGGATCTAAACTGTGGCATCTGGGCTGTATTCCAGGAACCCTGGAAAAGCAAGTTCTTATTCGTGAGGACCCATTAACTCTTGACAGTCGAGCTGTCTTGCAAGAGGTGCTGCAAAGGGTGAGATATCTTTTTTTTGTAATCATCTCTGTGAAACCTTAATATGCTTAAACAGTTTCTGCGGAACAGATGATTTCACCCAGAGCATTGCAGAGCATTGTAACACATACTGGACTGCTTCATGTAATCGGTATCTTTATTTTTCCCAATGCGTTTTGAAATGATACCAGGATCTCTCCTCTCCCCTCGGACCGGCTCGGCTGAGCTGTGAGGGGCGGGGCCGGCCCAGGGAGAAGGGCGGGGCCGCGGGCGATGGTCCCGCCCCCATCTCGGGCAGGGCGGGCGCTGGGCGGGCTCGGGGCGGGGGCGGGGCCGGGCAGGGCCGGCGTTCTCGGTGTTTGGGTTTTGTCTGGGCTTGTCAGCCAAGTCATAAACAAGCCAACTCGGCTCCTGAACTCTCCAATGAATGTTTAAAATGCTTCCACAGAAGGACAAGTTAAGAGTGATTCCAAAGGAATGTTTGTAAATGAAGGGTAACGATTTCTGGGGAATTTCCTTGGGAATTATGAACCTCAGGCATACGGACTTTCGGGGGTGGAATCCCCGTTCCAGCCTCGGGCACCTGCAGGAGAAGAGGGGTCCTTATCCACAGCAAGGGAAGCCCGGTGCCCCATCGTGTCAGGTGCAGACAATGAACCGTCCCGGGAATGAACAGCAAGTCCCCTCTGCCCTCAGCCTCGGAGTGGCAGCAGCTGCAGGTGAGAGATGCCACAGGATGGGGAGGGGACAGAGCAGCCCCGGGTGTGAGCTGGGAACAGTGAGGGGGGACAGAGCAGGCACAGGTGCAGCTGTGATGGATAACGAGGGGGCGGTTCCAGCCGGGGGCTGTTTAAAAGGGGAGCCTCAGCTCAGCTGAGTATCGAGCTGTGGGGAGTGAGGACTTTATCCTGAGGTTCTGGGTGTGATTCATGGAGAGACTACAAGAGCATTTGGATTTGGAGCATTTCCTCGGGAAGCGCCGAGGGACAAACCTTTGTGCCAAACAGGTAAATAACCCAGTGCGGGTTTATTGGGGGGACTTTTTTCCTTTTCAGCTTCGTCTCACCAATCCCTCCCCGGTGCTCCCAGAAGAAAAAGGAGTTATGGAGACAAAAGGAGTTCAAATTGATGGAAGAAACTCCTTTTTTTCTGTTGTTATCCGTGTTTAAAGTGGCGAGATTTTATTTTCAGCTGAAATTTTAATTAATAGTGGCCCTTCTATGTGGCTTCTTTTCAATATGAGGTTCTTAGGTGGTGTGTCGTGTTTTGTCTGTCTTTTTTGGTATTATTTATTGTGAGTAATTTGGGTTTTGAGTGAAGGTAACCTCATGTGTGAGTTTGTTTGTATTTGAGGTAGAACTAATTTAAGTAGCTTTTTTAAAGAGACTTCTGAAATGTGTTATTGGGGTTTTGTGTGTTGTATGGAGGGATTCAGGTTGGGTAGGGCTGGTTTTTTTTCTGTTTGGTGGTTTTTAATGATTTATTGTGTAGCTTTATTCTCTTTGTAGGTGGTGTGATGACGGATATGTGGTGTATTTATTTCATGTTCGGTTTCATAGCTCACATGATCAGAGTATTTTTGAACTGAGTTTTGTTACTGAGTTGTTTTTGGGGGATATTGTGTTTTTCAAGAGTTTGTTTTCTAAGGTTTACAGTGGTGTAATTGGCTGTGGTGTGAGGTATAGGGGAGGTTTTTATTTATTTAGCGGTGGCTTTAATCATGGCAATGGTGTTGTGTTTGTTTTAGTGGGTTTGAGTCAGTGTGATGTAGTTCATTTTTTAGGGTTTCTTAATATTTATAATTAGATTATTGTTTTATGGGATTTGTTTATTTAGCATGCTTGACTACAGTGTATGTTTTATAATTTTGGATAATTTAGGGGATATTGTTTGTAGCCAAATGGATCTTTTGGTTTTGTGTGTATTTATAGGTGATCTGTTTGTTTTGGTGGTTCTGAGGTATTATGGGTTCATTGAGTTAGGAGTAATTGGTTTTGGTGCTGTTAATTGAAGTATATTTGTGCTGTTTTTATTCTTGTGGATTGATTTGTTTGTTGTTGTGGTTTAGGGTAAACCTGAGAGGAAACTTTTGAATAGGGTTTTTTTTAGAGAGTAAACCAAAATGGTCTCTCTTTTAAATTGGTTTGTGAAAGAATTTCTTTAGGAAGAACTGGACAAAACTATTTATTTAACAAACGAAGTGGTCACAAGCATAAAGAATAAATAACATAAAATAATAAAACACTTTGTTTTTCTGAAGGGAGATGGTAAATTCAGAAAGCCCTTGCTGTGGCTGTAGCTCATCTCCTTTGGTCTCTTATCAGCTGTTCTGGTGTTGATAAAATGCTGAGGTCCAGGCCCCGTGGCTGCAGGTGCAGCTCTCGGTGCTTCTCTGGGTTTTTCAGTCTGCAGGAGGTTTAATGAACCAAAAAAAGGGGAAATAATCAGTGCAGGGAACTTCTCTGCCCTAAAACTAACTAAGAGCGAAGGAGATCTGTGTGCTGCAGTCTGTCAGTGCTTGGGCTGAATACACTGGACAGGGAATGCACAGGAGTGACCACTGTTTTCTTAAAACAGGCTGCGTGCTTTTTATTTCCTTGCTTTGCTCTCAAAATCAGTCTGAAAGGTACTGAAGGCGTTTCTGAAGTAGTTATTTTGAATTTTTGAGGGGTTTTGGTGTTTAAATTATTTATTTTGGAGGAAGTTTGTTTGAAGTTTTTGCTTAGTTATAATGAAATTATTTTATTTTTAATTAGAAGTTTTATTGCAGTTAAAGGTAGAGGCTTTTTTTGTTCTGTTAGTAATAGAAAATAGGCTTTGATTTGGTATGTAGTGATGGGATTGGTGTATATGGTCTACATGTGTGGACTAAGGATTTAAAAGTCTGTGGTTTTGACGTACTAGGTTAATAAATTTCTATAGGTCAAGGAATATAGGTTTTCTAGTTTTTATGTGGTTAGAGGCAGGTATTTCAGTTGGGGGTGTTCTGGGTGTATATTTCAGAGGTTTTTTGAGGAGAATGGAGATGGGGTTATTTTTATTATATTTGGAAAATGGACTAGGAATAATAAGAGTTGGCTTTTTTTTAATGGACTTTTGTTTGTGTTTTGTTTTCTAAAATGGATATATTTGTGTGGTCAGGGCAGTGGTGTTTCTGGTGCAACTCTGAGCATCCCTTATTGTTTGTGTGTTTCAGGTGGTCACTTGTCGCACACTGAGATCCTCTCACCCAACAGCCCTGCTGAGATCATCCGTGGATGTTTGGTTTTCTTTATGGCACCTGACTGAGACAGCAGGAATTTCCCAGAGGCAGAGACAGCCTTCCTTGGCCCCTGATGTGGATTCTCATCCCTGAACATCCCAGAGATAAGTGAAGGGCTAAAAGCCACAGAGGGGGTGAAAGTGGGATGTGGGTTGGGAGTCACTGGGAGGGATTTTTGGGTCAGGTTTGGAGATGGGGATGTCCAAGCTGTGACCCCTTTAGGGCACGTGAAGGGAAGGTCTCACAGTGCTGAGGTGTGCAGGGCAGAGCAGTCCCAGGGCACGTTGTGTCACTTGTCTGTTGTGCACTCTGTGTCTGTTGTGTGTTTTGTTTTGTGTGTCTTTTGCCTTAACCCTTCAAGGGGTCTTTTGGAGACCCCAGGCATCGTTCTTAATATCTCCCTGTTCCTTGGACAGGCACTGATATCATTGAAATTTGAATCAGGTGCTCAGACACACATCAGAATCCATTTCTCTTCACAACCTTCCAGACTGGTTCCTTTCCAGGTCTTGTTCTGAGCTGTATCAACAGCTGTGCATTGCCACCATCCATTCAGGCAGATTAGGTCTTCTAAAAGTGCACAGTTGAGTGGAGGATTCTGACCGTAGGATTCTCAGGCATCCGTCTCTGCATTTCTTGGGATCAGTGATCCCGTTGGCATCTTCTTCCTGCAGGGTTCTCTGAGCCTGGTCAGCTCCCCATGGGTCTTACTCGGTCATCTCATTGCGAGTTCTCTCGGTCTTCAGGGTCATTTTTCTTGCCCAGATATTTCTGTCCCTGTTGTGTTCCCCCTTTTGTCCTGTCCTGTGTCACGGGTGTTGGTGTGTTTGGCCTGGAGCTGCTCTGCCTTGTTGCTCAGTCTGGGTGTAGGGGGAATGGGACAAGTCCTGGGGACTTGAAATTTGTCATGTAGGGTGTAGTTGGGCTGTAGAGGGTATTCCTAGATTGACACAAAGTGTCTGGAATTGTCAAGTTCTCCTTGGTAAAAATCAATGGTAAGGACTGAAAACATGAGAGACTGGCAAGTTATACATACCAGAGACATGTTTTTCTTTTTCTTTTTCTTTTTTTTTTTTTTTTTTTTAATAGCTGTGAGACTTACATCTTGATTTTGAGACTCTCTTTTTTGTCCAACTTTTTTGTTAAAAAATCTTATTTTGAAGTGCCTCAACCAAGGAGATCCTGTTTGAAACTTTATCCCTGTTGCTTTTCCTCTTGCAGGTAGTTGGCAAAAAAGGATGGAGCCAGTAGGAAGCAAAGCCCCTGGAAGGCCTCATCCCAGTCCAGCTGTTGTTTTGTGTTCTTGAAAAGATTTTATATTTATTTTTTATTTTTAACTTTTTTTTAATATTACTTTTAGATTTTTTTTAGATTTTTATTTTATTTCCATGTTTTTATCGTATTTTTAATTTTTAAGAACTTTTTATTAATTTTTATTCAATTTTTTTTTTTTTTTTTCATGTTTTCTTTGTTCCTTTTTTAAATACTATTTCTTACCCAGAGTACGTGGAAGTTGGACCCTAAAGGAGAGAAAAACCAGGAAAAGACTGACATCAAAGAACACTAAATTCATTTGTGCCACGCTTTAATAGAAATAGGATACAGGATAGCATGAATAAAGACCAAGCATTCTCTGTTTTCCAGGAGACTCCCATTCTCTGAACAGTGACCACCCTTCTGGTGGATTTCTACACAGAAACCATTAACTTGTGTATTGTATTTCTCCCTCTATGTATTTTAATGTGGGGTTTTTTTGTTTGATTTTTTTTAGTGTTTTTGTTTTGTTTTGTTTTGTTTTTTTGGTGGGTTTTTTTGTGGGTTTTTTTTGTTTTTTTTTTTTTTTTTGTTTTTTTTTTTTTTAATTTTTTTTTTCCATACTCTTTCTTATTCTGTGTAGGTGGAAGTTTGGCTGTTGGTAAGAAAGAAGTTGAAAAATGACCTCCATGTCCATTGGAGGTCTGGATATAACTGAGAGTGCAGTTAGTGAAAAACCTCTGTATTTTCTGCTGAATTAAAACCTGAATGGAGAAAGCTGTGAACACTGTGGTGCCTTTTTTTCTTTTAGGTCTCATTTTCCCCATGCACAGTATTGCCAGCAGTAACTTGATGTCAAGGTGTATTTCAGAGACAGCAATAAAACTAAGTAGACATTTTAATTTGTAACTCTCTGAACTGCCTTGTTTATTAGCCAAGAAATCTAAAGCTAAGCAAACAAAAAAACCCCAAAACAAAGCCCCCCACAAACACCCCCCTCAAAAAGCAGGCAGAATGGGAAAATTATTTTATTATTTTATATTATTATTTTAAAATAATTTTTATTATTATTAATTACTATTTTTATAAAGATTAAATATTTACCCCTTAGAAAACCAGGGTCATTCAATTCTAATTAACTGTGGTTCTGGTGTCTTAGGTTAATCAATTCATATGGTTTAAAATATTGTTTAAAATATCAAGAAGTAAATTTAAAAAAATACAAATACAAAAAAAAAAAAGGAAAATATAAGTAACAAGAGAACTATAAAATATGAAAGATAATATCAATAGATACATTATATATTACCTGTTCCATATATTATAATATGTAATGTATACCTAATATAATGTGCATGATATAATAGGTAAATTATAATAATATAAATAGGTAGGTAATATAAATAGATAAATTATAGTAGTTAAATACATGATATAATGGAAATATCATAATAAGAAATAGAAGAAATATTTAAATATGGCCTAAAATGAAGACTTTTTTGGTTTTGGCTTGGTAGATGGTGGGATTCTCGTACTTGTTGTGGTTGGGGGTCTTTTGGGGCTTTTATTTTCGGGGATGTTTGGAAGGGGAATTTTGGCCACATTCTTTTCTGCCTCCGGTCCCTGCGACAGTGGTGCCACCGTGTGGAGAAAGAGCGGTACTGCAGCTCCCCCTTCCTGGCACCGGGCTGTGATCTGTGAGGCAATGCTGCCATCTCGTGGATAAAAAGCGGTACTGCAGTTCTCCCCCTTGCCCGTAGCAGCCCCGGGCTGTGAGCTCACGGGCAGTGCTGCCGCCCGAGGACCGAAAGATCACGGCCAAAAAAGGGGGAAAAAAAAAAGAGGGGACGCAGGGCACGTGGCAGCCGTGTGCCTGCGCGCGACCCGGATCACGGAGCCACCCGGGAGCGATTTTTCCGCGGCATACGCAGGTGCGTGGACACGGGATGGGGGCTGAGCGGCGCCACGGCAGTGTTTGGGCAGTCGATGTTGTCAGGCGCTTGTGCGAGCAGCCGAGGGGGACATTTGGGGGGGGTGCCACAACCAAGATGGCGGCGCGGCTCGCGGCGCTTGACCTTCTCAAGATGGCGGCAAAAAGGGCGGGAAATAGGGAGGACCCGATGTGTGTCTAGTTGACTGCCTGCACAAAAATCCCGACCACGGCGCCGCCCGGAGACAATTTTCTGTGGCGTCTCCAGGTGTAGAGACACGGGCTGTGGGTTCAGCCGCGCTGCAGGCGGGTTGAAATTACTCGTTTTAGTCAGGCGCCTGTGTTAGACACCTATGGGGGCCTTAACGGGCGCCACAACCAACATGGCGGCTCGGCTCGCTGCTGTTGACCTTCTAAAGATGGCGGCGGGGAGGGGCGAAAGTGACGTAATGCTCTCTGCCACCAAAAAAGGCGAGGTGTGACGAAAATGACCGAGAGTTGCCGAACAGCCGAGAATAGCTGACGCCTGACGGAAATGACCGAGTTTAGCCGAACAGCCGAAAATAGCCGACGGCTGACGGAAATCGCCGGGTTTCCCCGAACAGCCGAACCCAGCCGGGTCTCCCCGAACAGCCGAACACGTCCGACTTTCCCCGAACGTCGCCCCCCCTCAGCCGAACTGAACGCGCTGAGGGCAGTTCCAGGGTGGCCCCGGACCGGTGTCCGCCCTCACTGCCGCTTCCTCGGCGGGCCATTCAAGGCGGTGTCGGGGCCGCTGCCGATCCCTCGGCGGGCGGGCGGGACACGCTGGCGCTGTACCCAGAGTTGGAGCACTCGCTGTCGGCGCTGGAGCCGAGCCCGGGGTTCCCGGGGAAGGTGGCAAGGATCAGCCAGTAAAACGCCCGGATTGCTCGTGTGGCCCTGAGAGCCCCCAGAACATTGATTTGGGGGGGTCTGTGCCAGCCGCTTATGCCCTAATGGAGTGGGATTTCTCACAAGGACACGCCGTGAGATGGACAAGGGGAAGGGCTTCATCAGGATGAAGGGAGGCTGAAACGACGCGGAAAGAACTCCACAACTAATCCGAGTTGTTAGAGCGGTTTGTATTTATTGACGTGGGGAATAATTTTATCAAAGACACGCATACCCCCCAGGGGATTTGCCCCCTTTCTTATTTTCTGAGGTTTTACATATTCATGATATCTTACAGACTTTCTTCATACATACTTATTTTTTGATCTTGCTTATTTTCCTTTGATATGGTAATCACTTTATGCTTTTCTGGGCACGCTCAGTGTTTAGTGGTGGTTGTCTCCAGGCCGTGGTGGGGGTCATTTTTTATTCATTTTTTCACCTTTATCTTTCTCACGTGTGCTTTGGCTTTTTTGGCACAATTTTAAGAGAATGTATTGTTTTAGAGTCTGTGTTGTTTTCTTTACTTGTGCTCTTAATGCTGTTATTCTGTTGTTTAGGTTAGTTCTTGTAGTTCATTTTCTGATTGTGCTGAAGGTTTCATATTTGTAATGTTTAAATATATGCAAAAAAGTAATAAGCACAGTATTACTAAATGCTGTCTTATATATTTTAAAATATTACTTGGAATATATTCTATTATACTGTATATGCTCTTTAATTTACTATAAAGGATTAGTTGTGATTTTTCAGTTTATGCCTCAGAGGCCGGTTTAGATTAAATATCAGAAAGGAATTGTTCCCTGGGAGGGCGGCGGGGCCCTGGCACAGGTTCCCCAGAGAAGCTGTGGCTGCCCCTGGATCTGGTGGAAGGTGTCCGTGCCCTGGGTGGGGGCTGGAATGGGATGAGCTTTCCCTTCCACAATTCAGTGATTCTGGTGGTCTTGCTGACAGCTCCTCAGTCAGCCTGAGGAGCTGTTGCAAATTCAGGCTGGAAGTTGAGTGCTTGTAATTTACACAGTGTAAAACAAGAATGAGCGCTTAAAAAAATTCTACTGCATGATTTTTTTAATATAAAAAGCAGGGGGAGAGGTGCTTCCTTTTATTTTCTTCTGATTCAATTGTATTTCTCACTTACAGCACAGTAGAAACCCTGTTCTGCTCTGGCTGCTGAAGGACACTGCAGCATCTCCAGGTGCACCTGAAGGCATCTCGACGCCGAGAGAGATTTGTTCTGTTTCTGCATTGACTCTGTTGAAAGGTGAACGCAGAATGTCCACGGGTCACCCTGCCAGCTCCACTTGGCTCAGCAGGCATCGCAGGGAGGGCCCTCCTGTCATCTCTCTGGGGAGTCTGGAGGTGAGTTTTTCTGCTGCTCTGGGGCTGTGCTGGGACCCCTCAAATTCCAGTCAGAGGTGCTGGGCACTGCTGGGCCTTGGGGACACCACTGAGAGGCGGCTGCTTTGGTTCTTAATACCTGGAAATCCATGGATTGCTGGGTGATTCCCATAAGTTCTCCTATTTTGTGGGAGCTGCAGGGTGAGGTCAGTATTCTGAGGGAGGCCCTGGCAAAGCTGCCAAGGACAAGGAACACGGAGCATCCGGGGGCTTCTCCCACCTGAGTTTCTCCCGGAGCGTGCTGCGTGTCATGCTGGATGTTTAACCTGGCTTTGTGGTGTTCTCCTGCAGTCCCAGCTCCAACTGCTGCCCCTGAGCCGAGGCCTTGCTGTGTCCCAGCACTAAACCCGGCAGGTGGGTCCTGCTTTTCCAGCCCTTTAATCCCACGGGCAGTCCCAGATTCCCGGAGCTCCCCTGGGCCCAGCCTGGACTCGCTCCCTGGGAGCTGCACTTCAGTCTGCCTGAACCAAGGACCTCCTGTTTGAAACTTTATTCCTGCTGTTTTTCCTCTTGCAGGTAGTTGGCAAAAAAGGAGAGAGCCAGTGGGAAGTGGAGGCACTGGAAAGCCTTATCCCAGTGCAGGGTTCCCACTTTTCTCTCTGACTCCTGGAGAAATGCCTGATCAGAACCAGAGAGTGTCCATTTGATTTCCTGCCCTTTACAGTAGATCGTTGCTTTCAGCTGGTTTGTGTTCCTGGTGTCATCCTCCTCCTCCTCCTCCATGGATTTGTAAATAGAATTCCTGACTTTTGCTGAGTTGAATTTTGTTATTTCAGCAATTGTGGCTCTTTGGTTCCACTGAAACTTCCCATCTCTGCTGGGAGTTTCATCTGTCAAATCCAAGTAAGATTGGAGTTTATTTGGATTGTTACTCCCACAAATGAGAGATCCTTCTGGAATAGGAGTAAATTGGCATGTTTAACTCCCTCTTCCCTTGAAAATCAGAGCAGAGGAAGCAGATTTGAAATCATCATTCCATGGACTTCCACAGACTTCCTGGCTGTTCCAAAAGTTTTCCATGTTAGAAATTCCTGAGCTTGTTTTCCAGGCAAGCTGGGAGTTGGATATTATTCCTTCCTTTTATTTGATGTTTTTCCTCTCTCTGATTTTAGTAAGGCTATATTTTTTTTTCCTATTTTCTATCCTAATTGGAATTTTGCTAATTCTTAGGGGACATTTCCAAGGAAATTTCCCCAGTTAAGGTTGGTAAATCAAGAATGTGTCAGCACCATATCCACAGAATTCTGGGAATTCCCAGGAAAACTTGTAAGGTGTTTAATTGCCTTGATTAATCTCGTTTTCAAGTTCAGTTGAGTGTGTTTTTAATTACATAAGTTCCATTAAAACTTAAATCCTGGCCTAGTTGCTGTTCCTTGGACCCAAGGGGGTGGTTCTTTCCTGCCTTGGCACATGTGGGTGTTGATCCCAAGTGAGCTTCCTGTTAAAACAGAATTTGTTTCCAAGAATTTTCTAGAAAACCTTTTTTTCTGGGAGGCACTGGGTTTGTTTTCCCTATCCCTGCCTAATCAAGAAAACTCCTGGGGCCTGTGTTAGGCAGTGGCATGAGGGAAGGGCTGTGTTTATTTAATTTTGTATTTTATTTTACTTTTTTTTTTTTTTTTTTTTTTTTTTTTTTGTATTTTATGTTAAATATTGTATTGTGGTTAATGTTTTAATATATTTTTTGTTTTGTCTTTTTAAAATGCTTTTGGTTTATTTCTTTAATTTTTATATTTTTAGTCTTTTATTTATTTTTAAAATTTAAAAATTTTTCTTTATTACTATTTAAAATCTTAATGACTTTTATTTTTTTTTAAATTTATGGATATTATTTCAGTTTTTACATTCATGTTATTTATTTTGTATTTTAAATTTTTAAATTATATTTTAAATTTATTTTAGATTTTATTAATTTCTTTTTTTCTTTTTAATAACTTTTGAGGTTTTTTAAAAATTTTAATTTTGTTTTATTTTATTTTATAATTTTTTTTTTCATGTTTTCATTGTTCCTTTTTTTTTTTCCTTACTCTTTTTTTTTCCCCCGAGTATGTGGAAGTTTGTTCCCGCCCCCATCCCGGGCAGGATAGGGCGGGGGGCGGAGCCGGGGGGGCGGAGCCGGGGGGGCGGAGCCGGGGGGGCGGAGCCGGGCAGGGCCGGAGTTCTCGGTGTTTGGGTTTTGTCTGGGCTTGTCAGCCAAGTCATAAACGAGCCAATTCGGCTCCTGAACTCTCCAATGAATGTTTAAAACGCTTCCACAGAAGGACAAGTCAGGAGTGATTCTAAAGGAATATTTGTAAATGAAGGGTAACGATTTCTGGGGAATTTCCTTAGGAATTATGAACCTCAGGCATATGGATTTTCGGGGGTGGAATCCTAGTTCCAGCCTCGGGCACCTGCAGGAGAAGAGGGGTCCTTATCCACAGCAAGGGAAGCCCGGTGCCCCATCGTGTCAGGTGCAGACAATGAACCGTCCCGGGAATGAACAGCAAGTCCCCTCTGCGCTCACCCTCGGACGGGCAGCAGCTGCAGGTGAGAGATGGCACAGGATGGGGAGGGGAGAGAGCAGCCCCGGGTGTGAGCTGTGAACAGTGAGGGGGGACAGAGCAGCCCCAGGTGGAGCTGTGATGGATAATGATGGGGCGGTTCCAGGTGAAGAGGGCAGCCCCAGCTCATTCTTGTATCCAGCCGTGGGGAGTGAGGAGCTCACGCTGAGGTCCTGGCTGTGGTTCATGGGGAGCACGTGGGTTTGGAGCGTTACTTGGGAGGCGATGGGGATCAAACCTTTATACTGAGCAACAGCACACGGTCAACCAGTGTGGGTTTATAGAGGGGACTTTTTTTTCCTTTTCAGCTTCATCTTAATAAACCCTCCCCGGTGCTCCCAGACGAAAAAGGAGTTATGGAGACAAAAGGAGTTCAAATTGATTGAAGAAACTCCTTTTTTCTGTTGTTGTCTGTGTTTAAAGTGGAGGGATTTTCTTTTCACCTGGAATTTAAATGAATAGTGGCACTTCTATGTGGCTTTTATTCAATATGATGTTCTTAGGTGGTGCGTAGTGTTTTGTGTGACTTTTTTTGGTATTATTTGTTATATATAATTTGATTTTTGAGCAAAGGTAACTTTATGGATGGGTTTGTTTGTATTTGAGGTAGAACTAATTTAAGTAGCTTTTTTGAGAGACTTCTGAAATGTGTTATTGGGGTTTTGTGTGTTGTATGGAGGGATCCAGGTTGGGTAGAGCTGGTTTTTTCTGTTTGGTGGTTTTTAGTGATTTATTGTGTAGTTTTATTCTGTTTGTAGGTGGTGTGACGAGGGATATGTGGTGTATTTAATTCATGTTTGGTTTCATAGTTCACGTTGGTCAGAGTATTTTTGAACTGAGTTTTGTTGTTGAATTATTTTTGGGGGATATTGTGTTTTTCCAGGGTTTATTGTCTAAGGTTTACAGTGGTGTAATTGGCTGTGGTGTGAGGTGTAGGGGAGGCTTTTATTTATTTAGTGGTGGTTTTTATCATAGGGAGCATCTAGTGTTTGTTTTAGTGGGTTTGAGATGGTGTGATGTAGTTCATTTTTTAGGGTTTCTTAATATTTACAATTAAATGATTTTTTATTGTGTTATAGGGGTTTGTTTATTTAGCATGCTTGACTACAGTATACATTTTATAGTTTTGGATAATTTAGGAGATATTGTTTGTAGTCAAACAGATCTTTTGGTTTTGTGTGTATTTATAGGTGGTTTGTTTGTTTTGATGGTTTTGAGGAATTAAGAGTTCATTGAGTTAGGAATAATTGTTTTTGGTGCTGTTAATTTAAGTATATTTGTGCTACTTTTATTTCTATGGATTGAATTGTTTGTTGTTGTGGTTTAGGATAAACCTGAGAGGAAACTTTTGAATGGGGTTTTTTTAGAGAGTAAACTAAAATGGTCTCTCTTTTAAATTGGTTTGGGAAAGAACTTCTTTGGAGAAAAATGGGAAAAACTATTTAACAAAGTGCTGACAAGCATAAAGAGTGAATGACATAAAATAATAAAACTTTCTGTTATTTTGTGGCGAGATGGTAAATTCAGAATGTCCTTGCTGTGGGTTGTAGCTCCTTTGGTCTCTTGTCAGCTCTTTCAGCATTGATAAAATGCCGAGGTCCAGGCCTCCTGGGCTGCAGGTGCAGCTCTCGGTGCTTCTCTGGGTTTTTCAGTCTGCAGCAGGTTTAATGAGCCTGGAGAAAAAGGGAAAAAAAATCAGTGCAGGGAATTTCTCTGCCCTAAAACTAACAACTAACAAAGAGCCATCAGATCTGTGTGCTGCAGTCTGTCTGTGTCTCAGCTGAATACACTGGAGAGAGGGAATGCAGAGGAGTGACCACTGTTCTCTTAAAACAAGCTGTGTGCTTTTTCTTTCCTTGCTTTGCTCTCCAAATCAATCTGAAAGGTACAGAAGGCATTTTTGAAGGAGTTATTTTAACTATTTGATGGTTTTTGGCACTTCAAGTACTTGTTTTGGAGTGTTTGGGGTTTTGAGTTAGTTATAATGGGATAATTTTACTTCTAATTAGGTGTTTTTAGGTTTTATTGCAGTTAAAAGTTGTGACTTTCTTGTTTTGTTAGTAGA
Source organism: Zosterops lateralis (assembly GCF_965231275.1). NCBI lineage: Eukaryota > Metazoa > Chordata > Aves > Passeriformes > Zosteropidae > Zosterops > Zosterops lateralis. The sequence continues at coordinate 153,654,545 of NC_139762.1, forward strand.
AATAGAAAATAGGTTTTGATTTTGTATATAGTGATGGGATTGGTGTATATGGTGTATAAGTGTGGACTAAGGATTTAAAATTCTGTGGTTTTGATGTGTTAGCTTAATGAATTTATAGTTTAAAAGATGTGGGGTTTATGGTTCTTACTTGGTTAGAGGCAGATCTTTAAATTGGGGGGGTTCTGGGTGTGTATTTTGGAGGTTTTTTGAGGGGAATGGACATGGGGTTATTTTTATTATATTTGGAAAATGGACTACGAGTAATAAGAGTTGGTTTTTTTTTTGCTGGACTTTTGTTTGCAATTCCTAAAATTGATATATTTGTGTGGTCAGGGTCGTGGTGTTTCTGGTGTAACTCTAAGCCTCCATTATTGTTTGTGTGTTTCAGGTGGTCCAGTTGTCTCACACTGAGATCTCCTCACTGACCAGCCAACAGCCCTGCTGAGATCATCCCTGGATGTTTGGTTTTCTTCATGGCACCTGACTAAGAGACAACAGCCCGGTAACAGCAGGAATTTCCCCGAGGGAGAGGTGGCCTTCTTTGGCACCTGATGTGGATTCTCATCCCTGGACATCCCAGAGATAAGTGAAGGGCTAAAAGCCACAGAGGGGATGAAAGTGGGGTGTGGGGTCATGGGTCACCGTGAGGGATTTTTGAGTCGGGTTTGGAGATGGGGATGTCCAAGCTGTGACCCCTTTAGGGCACGTGAAGGGAAGGTCTCACAGTGCTGAGGTGTGCAGGGCAGAGTAGTCCCAGGGCACATCGTGTCACTTGTCTGTTGTGCACTCTGTGTCTTTGTGTGTTTTGTTTTGTGTGTCTTTTGCCTTAACCCTTCAAGGGGTCTTTTGGAGATGGTTTTCCCCTATGTTTCTTAACATCTCCCTTTTCCTGGTGCTGATACCAGGCCAGGCATCAAACCCTTGACTCAGGAGCTCAGAGGCCCCTCAGAATCCATCTCTCTTCACAAGTGTCCAGGCTGGTGCCTTTCCAGGTCTTGTTCTGAGCTGTATCCACAGCTGTGCACTGCTGTGATCCATTCTGGTGGATTAGGTCTTGTCAGAATGCAGAGACAGGTACAGGATTCTGACTGTAGGATTCTCGGGCATCCATCTCTGCTTTTCTTGGAATCAGTGATCCCGTTGGCATCTTCTTCCTGCAGGGTTCTCTGAGCCCGGTCAGCTCCCCATGAGTCTTACCTCGGTCATCTCATTGCGAGTTCTCTCGGTCCTCAGGGTCATTCTTCTTGCTGAGATATTTCTGTCCCTGTTGTGTCTCCCCTTTTGTCCTGTCCTGTGTCACGCGTGTTGGTGTATTTAGCCTGGAGCTGCTCTGCCTTGTTGCTCAGTCTGGGTGTGGGGGGAATGGGGGAAGTCCTGGGGACTTGAAATTTGTCATGTGGGGTGTAGTTGGCCTGGAGAGGGTATCCCTAGATGGACACAAAGTGTCTGCAGCTGTCAAGTTCTCCTGCAGCACTTTGACTTTTGTCCTGACTTTGTTTCAGGTGCAGATGGATTAAATCCATGGCAGAGTGCCCCATCCTGGGTGTGGGGGCTCCCCTGAGACGGTCAGTCACTGTTGGTGTTTGCAGGGGAGTGTAAATGGTGGCCATGTTACAGCACTGCTCTTTGTCTTTGTTTTTAGGAGGCAAAGTTGGATCTGTGCAGTCAAGGTGAAGTGGACAAGGTGAGCAGTGATGGGTGGACAGAAGCAGTTGCTGTTGCTCAAGTCTCACTTGCTGGTTCTACTCTAAGCATTCTCTGTTCTGTTTTATTTTATTTTAGGTGGTCCCTTTGGCAGATGTGCTGGCCCAGGACGCCAGAGGAGGGTAGGTGGGTGCAACATTAAGGTTCACTTGTGCTGCGCTTCAGTCAGAGCGGGGATGTTGCTGTTTCACAGGAACTCAGCATGATTTTTCCTTTTTTGTTTCTTTGCAGGTGCTGCTGCTGCCCCAGGTGTGCCAAGGAATAGAGGGAGGGGGTGAGTTGGCACTTGGGCAGGTGGCCCACAGGTGAGTGCCGTGCTCAGTGTGTCTCTTTTCCTTTTGCTGGGTTCACTCTGGGCAGCCTCTGGAGTGGGGGGAGATCTGAGGGGGAGCCGGGACAGGGGTGCGGAGGAGCCCTGGGGGTGACTCTTCTGGAGGGGAATAGTCACATTTTCTGTTCTGTGGTCCCAGGTAGTGTGAGGAGGTGCACAGCTGGAGTTTGGATATGGCAGCACCGAGGTGGGAGCAGAGAACATCTTCAAATCCACGGAGCCAACACGTTCATTTCTGTCGAGGAGGGATTTTGTCTGCTCGTATTCCAAAAGCTGAGTGTTGGGACTGGTGGTTGGGAGAAGGGGAAAAACCTTTTCAGTCCCAGGAGGCAATTTAAAGTTACCTTAGAGAGGAGAGGGCCCCAGTGGGATGGACCCCTCAGGAGTAAAAAGAGAGAGGGTGACACAAAGTGTCTGGAGCTGTTGAGTTCTCCTGCAGCAGTTTGACTTTTGTCCTGACTTTCTTTCAGATGCAGATGGATTCAATCCATGGCAGAGTGCCCCATCCCGGGTGAGGGGGCTCCCCTGAGAAGGTCAGTCACTGTTTGTGTTTGCAGGGGAGTGTAAATGGTGGCCATGTTACAGCACTGTTCTTTGTTTTTAGGAGGTAAGGCTGGATCTCTGCAGTCAAGGTGAAGTGGACGAGGTGAGCAGTGATGGGTGGCCAGAAGCAGTTGCTTCTGCTGGAGTTTCACTTGCTGGTGCAACCCTAAGCCTCCTTTATTGTGTGTTTTAGGCAATCCACTTGCACTGCACTGAACTCCCCTCTCACCAACTGGACTGCTGTCCCAGTCTGCCTCATTCATGAGCCCTTGGGGAGCATTACAGGACTCTGTGGTGAAGCCTTGACCTTCTCCATTCGAAGGGGCCATCCAGGTGGGCTTTGGTAACAGCCGAGGAGTTGAGGTGTGTCAGGGAGGAGGAGGGAGGCTCTGCTCAAGTTTCAGCAGTGCCACATCACCTTGTCTGCTCTTAACCCAGGCACACCCCGCAGTGTTGGTGTCTGAGCAGAGCTGGAGCACAGGGCCTGAGGACCTGGGTGTGCTTAGGAGGTGGTGAGTAGCAGAATTGCTGGTTTTTGGCCCATGTGCTGCTGAGATCACACGGTCAGGTTTGCTTTTCTTTATTGTAGCTGACGGAGAGACACCAGCCCAGTGACAGCAGGAATTTCCCCGAGGGAGAGGCACCTTCTTTGGCTTTTGACATGGATTGGCATCCCCAGATGTCCCAGAGATAAGTGGAGGGCTGGGAGCCACAGAGGGGATGAAAGTGGGATGTGGGGTCAGGGGTCACCAGGAGGATGTTTTAAATCAGGTTTGGAGATGGGGATGTGCAAGATGTGACCCCTTTAGGGCACATAGAGGGAAGGTCTCACAGTGCTGAGGTGTGCAGGGCAGAGCAGCCCCAGGGCACGTCGTGTCACTTGTCTGTTGTTCACTCCGTGCCTTTTGTGTGTTTTGTTTTGTGTGTCTTTTGCCTTAACCCTTCAAGGGGTCTTTTGGAGACCCCAGGCATTGTCCTTAAAATCTCGCTTTTCCTGGTGCTGATACCAGGCCAGTTATCAAACCCTTGACTCAGGAGCTCAGAGGCCCCTCAGAATCCATCTCTCTTCACAAGTGTCCAGGCTGGTGCCTTTCCAGGTCTTGTTCTGAGCTGTATCCACAGCTGTGCACTGCTGTGATCCATTCTGGTGGATTAGGTCTTGTCAGAATGCAGAGACAGGTACAGGATTCTGACTGTAGGATTCTCGGGCATCCATCTCTGCTTTTCTTGGAATCAGTGATCCCGTTGGCATCTTCTTCCTGCAGGGTTCTCTGAGCCTGGTCAGCTCCCCATGGGTCTTACCTCGGTTATCTCATTGCGAGTTCTCTCGGTCCTCAGGGTCATTCTTCTTGCTGAGATATTTCTGTCCCTGTTGTGTTCCCCCTTTTGTCCTGTCCTGTGTCACGTTTGTTGGTGTGTTTGGCTCAGAGCTGCTCTGCCTTGTTGCTTGTCTGAGTGTAGGGGGAATGGGACAAATCCTGGGATCTTGGAATTTGTCATGTGGGGTGTAGTTGGCCTGTAGAGGGTATCCCTAGATGGACACAAAGTGTCTGCAGCTGTCAAGTTCTCCTGCAGCACTTTGACTGTTGTCCTGACTTTGTTTCAGATGCAGATGGATTAAATCCACCCTCTTGTTTCCCCCGAGTACGTGGAAGGTTGTCTGTCAGCAAGGAAGAAGTTGAAAATTGACCTCGCTGTTTCCTGGACGTGTGGATAGAATTGAGAGTGCAGTTAGCCAAAATCCTCTGTATTTTCTGCTAAATTAAAAAACCTGTGAACACCGTGGTGCCTGTTTTTTCCTTTCAGGTCTCATTCTCCCCATGCTCAGTATTACCAGCAGTAACTTCATGTCGAGGTGTATTTCAGAGGCAGAGATAAAATAATATAGACGTTTTATTTTGTAACTCTTTGAACCTCCTTGTTTATTAGCAAAGACATCCAAAACTAAGGAAACAAAAAAACCCCCAAAACAAACCCCCCCCCAAACAACCTTCCTTCCCCAAAAGCACACAGAAAGAGAAAATATGCCCCTATTATTTTAAAAAAGATTAAATTTTTACCCCTTAGAAAACCAGGGTCATTCAATTCTAAATAACTGTGGTTCTGATGTGTTAGGTTAATGGATTCATATAGTTTAAAATATCGGTAAAAATGTCAAGAAGTAAATACGAATTGAAAAAATACAAATACAAAAAAATAAGAAAAATATAAGTAACAAAAATAGAACTATAAAATATGATAGATAATAGCAATATATACACTATTAATACAGTATATTATTACTTGTTCCATATATTATAATATGTAAAATATAGTTAATATAATGTACATGATATAATAGATAAATTGTAATGGTTATTAGATATATCACAATAAGAAATAGAAGAAATTTTGAAGTACAGCCTAAACTGAAGGCTTTTTTGGTTTTTGCTTGGTTGGTGGCTGGGTTCTCGTAGTTGTTGTGGTTGGGGGTCTTTTGGGGCATTTATTTTCGGGGATGTTTGGAAGGGGAATTTTGGCCACGTTCTTTTTTGCCTCCGCTCCCTGCGGCAGTGCAGCCACCATGTAGACACAGAGCGGTACTGCAGCTCTCCCCCGAGCCGATCTGTAAGGCAATGCTGCCATCCTGTGGATAAAGATCGGTACTGCAGCTCCCCCCGAGCCGATCTGTAAGGCAATGCTGCCATCCTGTGGATAAAGATCGGTACTGCAACTCTCCCCCGTGCCCGTCCCGAGAGCTGTGCGGCAGTGCTGCCATCCTGTGGACATACAGCGGTACTGCAATTCTCCCCCGTGCCGGCACCCGAGGTGAGCAGCAGCCCCGTTCTCTGAGCTCACGGGCAGTGCTGCCGCCCGAGGACCGAAAGATCACGGCCAAAAGGGCGAGAAAAAAAAAGAGGGGACCCAGGGCACGTGGCAGCCGGCTGCCTGCTCGCAACCTGGACCAGGGAGCGGCCCGGGAGCGGTTTTTCCGCCGCATACGCAGGTGCGTGGACACGGGATGGGGGCTGAGCGGCGCCACGGCAGTGTTTGGGCAGGCGATGTTGTCAGGTGCTTGTGCGAGCAGCCGAGGGGGACATTTGTGGAGGGTGCCACAACCAAGATGGCGGCGCGACTCGGGGTGCCTGACCTTCTAATAATGGCGGCGAAAAGGGCGGGAAAAAATGAGGACCACCATGTGTGTTTATCAGACTGCCTGCACAAAAATCCCGACCACGGCGCCGCCCGAGGACAATTTTCTGTGACGTCTCCAGGTGTAGGGACACGGGCTGTGGGTTCAGCTGCGCCGCCGGCGGGTTCGGGTTACTCATTTTAGTCAGGCTTCTGTGTTAGACACCTATGGGGGCCTTAACGGGCGCCACAACCAACATGGCGGCTCGGCTCGCTGCTGTTGACCTTCTAAAGATGGCGGCGGGGAGGGGCGAAAGTGACGTAATGCTCTCTGCCACCAAAAAAGGCGAGGTGTGACGAAAATGACCCAGAGTTGCCGAACAGCCGAAAAGAGCCGACGGCTTACGGAAATCGCCGAGTTTCCCCGAACAGCCGAGAATAGCCGACCCCTGACTGAAATGACCGAGTTTCTCCGAACAGCCGAGAATTGCCGACTACTGACGGAAATCGCCGGGTTTCCCCGAACAGCCGAGCCTAGCCGAGTTTCCCCGAACGTCGCCCCCCTCAGCCGAACCGAACGAGCCGGGGCCAGTTCCGGGGCGGCCCCGGCCGGTGTCCGCCCTCACTGCCGCTTCCTCGGCGGGCGGTTCAAGGCGGTGTCGGGGCCGCTGCCGATCCCCCGGCGGGCGGGCGGGCGGGACACGCTGGCGCTGTGCCCGGAGCTGGAGCCCAGCCGGGGGTTCCCAGGGAAGGCGGCAGGAGAAGCCGGTAAAGGGCCCGGAGTGCTCGTGTGGCCCCGAGGGCCCCCGGAACATCGATTTGGGGGGGTCTGTGCCAGCCGCTTATGGCCTCATGGAGAGGGATTTCTCACAAGGACACGCAGTGATGGACAAGGGGAACGGCTTCATCAGGATGAAGGGAGGCCGGTTTAGATTAAATATCAGGAAGGAATTGTTCCCTGTGAGGGCGGCGGGGCCCTGGCACAGGTTACCCAGAGAAGCTGTGGCTGCCCCTGGATCTGGTGGAAGGTGTCCGTGCCCTGGATGGGGCTGGAATGGGATGAGCTTTCCCTTCCACAATTCAGTGATTCTGGTGGTCTTACTGAGATCAGTCAGCCTGTGGGGCTGTTGCAAATTCAGGCTGGAAGTTGAGTGCTTGTAATTTACACAGTGTAAAGCAAGAATGAACGGTTAAAAAAATTCTACTGCATGACTTTTTTAATATAAAAAGCAGGGGGAGAGGTGCTTCCTTTTATTTTCTTCTGATTCAATTGTATTTCTCACTTACAGCACAGTAGAAACCCTGTTCTGCTCTGGCTGCTGAAGGACACTGCAGCATCTCCAGGTGCACCTGAAGGGATCTCGACACCGAGAGAGATTTGTTCTGTTTCCGCATTGACTCTGTTGAAAGGTGAACGCAGAACGTCCACGGGTCACCCTGCCAGCTCCACTTGGCTCAGCAGGCATCGCAGGGAGGGCGCTCCTGTCATCTCTCTGGTGAGTCTGGAGGTGGGTTTTTCTGCTGCTCTGGGGCTGTGCTGGGAGCCCTCAAATTCCAGTCAGAGGTGCTGGGCACTGCTGGGCCTTGGGGACACCACTGAGAGGCGGCTGCTTTGGTTCTTAATACCTGGAAATCCATGGATTGCTGGGTGATTCCCATAAGTTCTCCTATTTTTTAGGAGCTGCAGGGTGAGGTCAGCATTCTGAGGGAGGCCCTGGCAAAGCTGCCGAGGAGAAGGAACACGGAGCATCTGGGGGCCTCTCCCACCTGAGTTTCTCCGGAGCGTGCTGCGTGTCATGCTGGATGTTTGACCTGGCTTTGTGGTGTTCTCCTGCAGTCCCAGCTCCAACTGCTGCCCCTGAGCCGAGGCCTTGCTGTGTCCCAGCACTAAACCCGGCAGGTGGGTCCTGCTTTTCCAGCCCTTTAATCCCACGGGCAATCCCAGATTCCCGGAGCTCCCCTGGGCCCAGCCTGGACTCGCTCCCTGGGAGCTGCACTTCAGTCTGCCTGAACCAAGGACCTCCTGTTTGAAACTTTATTCCTGCTGTTTTTCCTCTTGCAGGTAGTTGGCAAAAAAGGAGAGAGCCAGTGGGAAGTGGAGGCACTGGAAAGCCTTATCCCAGTCCAAGGTTCCCACTTTTCCCTCTGACTCCTGGAGAAATGCCTGAGCATAACCAGAGACTGTCAGTTTGATTTCCTGCCCTTTACTGTAAATCGTTGCTTTCAGCTGGTTTGTGTTCCTGGTGTCATCCTCCTCCTCCTCCTCCATGGATTTGTAAATAGAATTCCTGACTTTTGCTGAGTTGAATTTTGTTATTCCAGGATTTGTGGCTCTTTGGTTCCACTGAAACTTCCCATCTCTGCTGGGAGTTTCATCTGTCAAATCCAAGTAAGATTGGAGTTTCTTTGGATTGTTACTCCCACAAATGAGAGATCCTTCTGGAATAGGAGTAAATTGGCATGTTTAACTCCCTCTTCCCTTGAAAATCAGAGCAGAGGAAGCAGATTTGAAATCATCATTCCATAGACTTCCACAGACTTCCTGGCTGTTCCAAAAGTTTTCCATGTTAGAAATTCCTGAGCTTTTTCCAGGCAAGCTGGGAGTTGGATATTATTCCTTCCTTTTATTTGATGTTTTTCCTCTCTCTGATTTTAGTAAGGCTATATTTTTTTTTCCTATTTTCTATCCTAATTGGAATTTTGCTAATTCTTAGGGGACATTTCCAAGGGAATTTCCCCAGTTAAGGTTGGTAAATCAGGAATGTGTCAGCACCATATCCACAGAATTCTGGGAATTCCCAGGAAAACTTGTAAAGTGTTTAATTGCTTAGATTCATCTCGTTTTCAAGTTCAACTGAGTGTGTTTTTAATTACATAAGTTCCATTAAAACTTAAATCCTGGCCTAGTTGCTGTTCCTTGGACACAATGGGGTGGTTCTTTCCTGCCTTGGCACATGTGGGTGTTCATCCCAAGTGTGCTTCCTGCTAAAACAGAATTTGTTTCCAAGAATTGTCTAGAAAACCTTATTTTCTGGGAGGCACTGAGTTTATTTTCCCTATCCCTGCCTAATCAAGAAAACTCCTGAGGCCTGTGTTAGGCAGTGGCATGAGGGGAGGGCTGTGTTTATTTAATTTCGTATTTTATTTTACTTATTGTTTATTTTTTTTTTAATTTTTGATTTTTGTATTTTATGTTAAATATTGTATTGTGGGTAATGTTTTAATATATTTTTTGTTTTGTCTTTTTAAAATGCTTTTGGTTTATTTCTTTAATTTTTATATTTTTAGTCTATTATTTATTTTTAAAATTTAAAATTTTTTCTTTATTGCTGTTTAAAATCTTAATGACTTTTATTTTTTTTTAAATTTATGGATATTATTTCAGTTTTTACATTCATGGTATTTATTTAGTATTTTAAATTTTTAAATTATATTTAAAATTTATTTTAGATTTTATTTATATTTTTTTCTTTTTTAATAACTTTTGAGGTTTTTTAAAAATTTTTATTTTGTTTTATTTTATTTTATAATAAATTTTTTCATGTTTTCATTGTTCCTTTTTTTTTTTCCTTACTCTTTTTTTTCCCCCGAGTATGTGGAAGTTTGTTCCCGCCCCCATCCCGGGCAGGGCAGGGCGTGGGGCGGAGCGTGGGGCGGAGCCGGGGGCGGAGCGTGGGGCGGAGCCGGGGGCGGAGCGTGGGGCGGAGCCGGGGGCGGAGCCGGGGGCGGAGCGTGGGGCGGAGCCGGGGGCGGAGCCGGGGGCGGAGCGTGGGGCGGAGCCGGGGGCGGAGCCGGGGGCGGAGCCGGGGGCGGAGCCGGGGGCCGAGCCGGGGGCCGAGCCGGGGGCCGAGCCGGGGGCGGAGCCGGGGGCGGAGCCGGGGGCGGAGCCGGGGGCGGAGCCGGGCAGTTCACGGGGCGGGGCCGGGCAGTGCCGGGGTTCTCGGTGTTTGGGTTTTGTCTGGGCTTGTCAGCCAAGTCATAAACAAGCCAACTCGGCTCCTGAGCTCTCCAATGAACGTTTGAAACGCTTCCACAGAAGGACAAGTCAGGAGTGATTCCAAAGGAATATTTGTAAATGAAGGGTAACGATTTCTGGGGAATTTCCTTAGGAATTATGAACCTCAGGCATAGGTACTTTCAGAGGTGGAATCCCAGTTTCAGCCTTGGGCACCTGCAGGAGAAGAGGGGTCCTTATCCACAGCAAGGGAAGCCCGGTGCCCCATCGTGTCAGATGCAGACAATGAACCGTCCCGGGAATGAACAGCAAGTCCCCTCTGCCCTCAGCCTCGGAGTGGCAGCAGCTGCAGGTGAGAGATGGCACAGGATGGGGAGGGGAGAGAGCAGCCCCAGGTGGAGCTGGGAACAGTGAGGGGGGACAGAGCAGCACAGGTGGAGCTGTGATGGATAATGAGGGGGCGGTTCCAGCCAGGGGAAATTTAAAAGGGGAGCCTCAGCTCAGTTGAGTATGGAGCTGTGAGGAGTGAGAAATTTGTATTTAGGTTGTGGCTCTGCTTCATGAAGAGACTGCAGGAGCACTTGGATTTGGGGTTTTACTTCAGGAAGCGACGAGGGACAAACTTGTATGCTAAACAGATAAGCCAGTTTGGGTTTATTGGGGGGACTTTTTACCGTTTCAGCTTCGTCTCACCAATCCCTCCCCGGTGCTCCCAGAAGAAAAAGGAGTTATGGAGATAAAAGGAGTTCAAATTGATTGAAGGAACTCCTTTTCTGTTGTTGTCTGTGTTTAAAGTGGGGGAGTTTTCTCTTTACCTGGAATTTTAATGAATAGTGGCACTTTTGTGTGGCTTTTATTTAATATTATGTACTTAGGGGATATGTAGTATTTTGTGTGACTTTTTGGAGTATTATTTGTTATATATAATTTGGTTTTTGAGTGACGATAACTTTATGGGTGGGTTTGTTTGTATTTGAGGTAGAACTAGTTTAAGTAGCTCTTTTTGAGGGACTTCTGAAATGTGTTATTGGGGTTTTGTGTGTTGTATGGAGGGATTCAGGTTGGGTAGGGCTGGTTTTTTCTGTTTGGTGGTTTTTAGTGATTTATTGTGTGGCTTTATTCTCTTCGTAGGTGGTGTATGGTGAGGGATGTGTGGTGTATTTAATTCATGTTAGAATTCATAGTTCACATGGTCAGAGTATTTTTGAACTGAGTTTCGTTGTTGAATTGTTTTTGGGGGGATATTGTGTTTTTCCAGGGTTTATTTTGTAAGGTTTACAGTGGTGTAATAGGCTGTGGTGTGAGGTATAGGGGAAGGTTTATTTATTTAAGAAATAAAATAAAATAAATAATAAATAAATAAGTCAGGTGGCTTTTATCATAGGGAGCATCTAGTGTTTGTTTTAGTGGGTTTGAGACAGTGTGATGTAGTTAATTTTTTAGGGTTTCTTAATATTTACAATTAAATGATTTTTTTTTTGTGTTATTGGGGTTTGTTTATTTAGCCTGCTTGGCTATGGTATATGTTTTATAGTTTTGGATAATTTAGGGGATACTGTTTGTAGTCTAATGGGTCTTTTGGTTTTGTGTGTATTTATAGGTGGTCTGTTTGTTTTGATGGTTTTGAGGAATTATGGGTTCATTGAGTTAGGAATAATTGTTTTTGGTGCTGTTAGTTTAAGCGTATTTGTGCTATTTTTATTTTTGTTGATTGATTTGTTTATTGTTGTGCTTCTCTGGGTTTTTCAGTCTGCAGCAGGTTTAAACAGTCAGAAGAAAAAGGGAAAAAAAAAGGCTTTTCTTTAGCTGGCTAAAACTAACTAAGAGCAAAGGAGAGCTGTGTGCTGCAGTCTGTCTGTGCTTGGGCTGAATACACTGGACAGGGAATGCACAGGAGTGACCACTGTTTTCTTAAAACAGGCTGCGTGCTTTTTATTTCCTTGCTTTGCTCTCAAAATCAGTCTGAAAGGTACTGAAGGCGTTTTTGAAGTAGTTATTTTGAATTTTTGAGGGTTTTTGGTGTTTAAATTATTTATTTTGGAGGAAGTTTGTTTGAAGTTTTTGCTTAGTTATAATGAAATTATTTTATTTTTAATTAGAAGTTTTATTGCAGTTAAAGGTAGAGGCTTTTTTTGTTCTGTTAGTAATAGATAATAGGCTTTGATTTGGTATGTAGTGATGGGATTGGTGTATATGGTCTACATGTGTGGACTAAGGATTTAAAAGTCTGTGGTTTTGACGTACTAGGTTAATAAATTTCTATAGGTCAAGGAATATAGGTTTTCTAGTTTTTATGTGGTTAGAGGCAGGTATTTCAGTTGGGGGTGTTCTGGGTGTATATTTCAGAGGTTTTTTGAGGAGAATGGAGATGGGGTTATTTTTATTATATTTGGAAAATGGACTAGGAGTAATAAGAGTTGGCCTTTTTTTTAATGGACTTTTGTTTGTGTTTTGTTTTCTGAAATGGATATATTTGTGTGGTCAGGGCAGTGGTGTTTCTGATGCAACTCTGAGCATCCCTTATTGTTTGTGTGTTTCAGGTGGTCACTTGTCGCACACTGAGATCCTCTCACCCAACAGCCCTGCTGAGATCATCCGTGGATGTTTGGTTTTCTTTATGGCACCTGAATGAGAGACAGCAGGAATTTCCCTGAGGCAGAGACAGCCTTCCTTGGCCCCTGATGTGGATTCTCATCCCTGGAAATCCCAGTGATAAGTGAAGGGCTAAAAGCCACAGAGGGGGTGAAAGTGGGGTATGGGTTGGGAGTCACCGGGAAGGATTTTTGGATCAGGTTTGGAGGTGGGGATGTCCAAGCTGTGACCCCTTTAGGGCACGTGAAGGGAAGGTCTCACAGTGCTGAGGTGTGCAGGGCAGAGCAGTCCCAGGGCACGTTGTGTCACTTGTCTGTTGTGCACTCTGTGTCTGTTGTGTGTCCTGTGTGGTGTGTCTTTTTCCTCAACCCTTCAAGGGGTTTTTTGGAGACCCCAGGCATCGTTCTTAATATCTCCCTGTTCCTTGGACAGGCACTGATATCATTGAACTTTGACTCAGGTGCTCAGACACACATCAGAATCCATCTCTCTTCACAACCTTCCAGACTGGTTCCTTTCCAGGTCTTGTTCTGAGCTGTATCAACAGCTGTGCATTGCCACCATCCATTCAGGCAGATTAGGTCTTCTAAAAGTGCACAGTTGAGTGGAGGATTCTGACCGTAGGATTCTCAGGCATCCGTCTCTGCATTTCTTGGGATCAGTGATCCCGTTGGCATCTTCTTCCTGCAGGGTTCTCTGAGCCTGGTCAGCTCCCCATGGGTCTTACCTCGGTCATCTCATTGCGAGTTCTCTCGGTCCTCAGGGTCATTTTTCTTGCTGAGATATTTCTGTCCCTGTTGTGTCCCCCCTTTTGTCCTGTCCTGTGTCACGGGTGTTGGTGTGTTTGGCCTGGAGCTGCTCTGCCTTGTTGCTCAGTCTGGGTGTAGGGGGAATGGGACAAGTCCTGGGGACTTGAAATTTGTCATGTAGGGTGTAGTTGGGCTGTAGAGGGTATTCCTAGATTGACACAAAGTGTCTGGAATTGTCAAGTTCTCCTTGGTAAAATCAATGGTAAGGACTGAAAACATGAGAGACTGGCAAGTTATACATACCAGAGACACGTTTTTCTTTTTCTTTCTTTTTTTTTTTTTTAATAGCTGTGAGACTTACTTCTTGATTTTTAGACTCTCTTTTTTGTCCAACTTTTTTGTTAAAAAATCTTATTTTGAAGTGCCTCAACCAAGGACATCCTGTTTGAAACTTTATCCCTGTTGTTTTTCCTGTTGCAGGTAGTTGGCAGAAAAGGATGGAGCCAGTAGGAAGCAAAGCCCCTGGAAGGCCTCATCCCAGTCCAGCTGTTGTTTTGTGTTCTTGAAAAGATTTTATATTTATTTTTTATTTTTAACTTTTTTTAATATTACTTTTAGATTTTTTTTAGATTTTTATTTTATTTCCATGTTTTTATTGTATTTTTAATTTTTAAGAAGTTTTTATTAATTTTTATTCAATTTTTTTTTTATTTTTTATTTTTTCATGTTTTCTTTGTTCCTTTTTTAAATACTATTTCTTACCTGGAGTACGTGGAAGTTGGACCCTAAAGGAGAGAAAAACCAGGAAAAGACTGACATCAAAGAACACTAAATTCATTTGTGCCACGCTTTAATAGAAATAGGATACAGGATAGCATGAATAAAGACCAAGCATTCTCTGTTTTCCAGGAGACTCCCATTCTCTGAACACTGACCACCCTTCTGGTGGATTTCTACACAGAAACCATTAACTTGTTTATTGTATTTCTCCCTCTATGTATTTTTTGTTTGTTTGTTTGTTTGTTTTTTCGTTTTGTTTTGTTTTTTTGGTGGTTTTTTTTGTGGTTGGGTTTTTTTTTTTTTTTTTAATTTTTTTTTTCCATACTCTTTCTTACCCTGTGTAGGTGGAAGTTTGGCTGTTGGTAAGAAAGAAGTTGAAAAATGACCTCCATGTCCATTGGAGGTCTGGATATAACTGAGAGTGCAGTTAGTGAAAAACCTCTGTATTTTCTGCTGAATTAAAACCTGAATGGAGAAAGCTGTGAACACTGTGGTGCCTTTTTTTCTTTTAGGTCTCATTTTCCCCATGCACAGTATTGCCAGCAGTAACTTGATGTCAAGGTGTATTTCAGAGACAGCAATAAAACTAAGTAGACATTTTAATTTGTAACTCTCTGAACTGCCTTGTTTATTAGCCAAGAAATCTAAAGCTAAGCAAACAAAAAAAAACCCAAAACAAAGCCCCCTGCAAACAACCCCCCTCAAAAAGCAGGCAGAATGGGGAAATTATTTTATTATTTTATATTAATATTTTAAAATCATTTTTATTATTATTTATTTTTATTATTTTAATAAAGATTAAATATTTACCCCTTAGAAAACCAGGGTCATTCAATTCTAATTAACTGTGGTTGTGGTGTCTTAGGTTAATCAATTCATATTGTTTAAAATATTGTTTAAAATATCAAGAAGTAAATAAAAAAAAAACCACAAATACAAAAAAAAAAGAGGAAAATATAAGTTACAAGAGAACTATAAAATATGAAAGATAATATCAATAGATACACTATATATTATTACATGTACCATATATTATAATATGTTATGTATACCTAATATAATGTGCATGATATAATAGGTAAATTATAATAATAGAAATATGTAGGTAATATAAATAGGTAAATTATAGTAGTTAAATACATGATATAATTGAAATATCATAATAAGAAATAGAAGGAATATTTAAATATAGCCTAAAATGAAGACTTTTTTGGTTTTGGCTTAGTATATGGTGGGATTCTCGTAGTTGTTGCGGTTGTGGGTCTTTTGGGGCCTTTATTTTCGGGGATGTTTGGAATGGAATTTTGGCCACGTTCTTTTCTGCCTCCGCTCCTTGCGGCAGCGCTGCCACCGTGTGGACACAGAGCGGTACTGCAGCTCCCCCTGCCTGGCATCGGGCTGTGATCTGTAAGGCAATGCTGCCATCTCGTGGATAAAAATCGGTACTGCAGTTCTCCGCCGTAGCAGCCCCGGGCTGTGAGCTCACGGGCAATCGTGGCGCCCGAGCGCCGAAAGATCACGGCCAAAAAGGCGAGAAAAAAGTTCAAAGACCCCGGACACGTGGCAGCCGGCTCCCTGTGTGCCACCTGGACCACGGAGCCGCCCGGGAGCGATTTTTCCGCGGCGTACGCCGGTGTGCGGACACGGGATGGGGGCTGAGCGGCGCCACGGAAGTATTTGGGCAGGCGATGTGATCAGGGGCTTGTGCGAGCAGCCGAGGGGGGCATTCGGGGGCCATGCCACAACCAAGATGGCGGCGCGGTTCGCGGCGCTTGACCTTCTAAAGATGGCGACCAAAAGAGCGGGATAGGGAGAGGACCTAATGTGTGTCTTTCTGACAGCCTGCATAAAAATCCCGACAACGGCGCCGCCCTGGAGCAAATTTCTGTGGCCTTTCCAGGTGTAGGGACACGGGCTGTGGGTTCAGCCGCACCGCAGCCGGGTTCGGCTTAGTGAATTTAGTCAGGCGGCTGTTTTAGACACCGATGGGGTCCTTACGCATGCCACAACCAAGATGGCGGCGCGGCTCACAGTGCTCGACCTTCTAAAGATGGCGGCGGGGAGGGGCGAAAGTGACGTAATGATCTTAGCATTTGGAAAGAGCCGGGGAGTTACGAAAATCGCCGAGTGTTGCCGAACAGCCGAGAAGAGCCGACGGCTGACGGAAATCGCCGAGTTTCCCCGAAGAGCCGAGACTAGCCGAGGTTCCCCGAACAGCCGAGAATAGCGAACGGCTGACGGAAATCGCCGAACAGCCGAACCCAGCCGAGTGTCCCCGAACGTCGCCCCCCTCAGCCGAACCGAACGAGCCACGGGCAGTTCCGGGCCGGATTTGCCCCCTTTCTTATTTTCTGTGGTTTTACATATGCATAATGTCTTACAGACTTTCTTCATACATATTTATTTTTTGATCTTGGTTATTTTCGTTTGGAATAGTAATTACTTTATGCTTTTCTGGGCAAGCTCAGTTTTTAGTGGTGGTTGTCTCCAGGCCGTGGGGGGGGGGGTCTTGTTTTATTCATTTTTTCACCTTTATCTTTCTCATGTGTGCTTTGGCTTTTTTGGCACAGTTTTAAGAGAACGTATTATTTTAGAGTCTGTGTTCATTTCTTTATTTGTGCTCTTAATGCTGTTATTCTTTTGTTTAGGTTAGTTCTTCTAGTTCATTCTCTGATTATTTGAAGGTTTCTTATTTGTAATGTTTAAATATATGCAAAAAAGTAATAAGCACAGTGTTACTAAATATATTAATATATATAATAATATATATTATATATATGTAATATATAATAATAAATATATATTTTAAAATACTACTTGGAATGTATTCTAATATACTATATTATATACTATATACTATACTATATACTATTTTATACTAATATACATAATGTATATGGTCTTTAATTTACTATAAAGGATTAGTTGTGATTTTTCAGTTTATGCCTCAGAGACCGGTTTAGATTAAATATCAGGAAGGAATTGTTGCCTGTGAGGGCGGCGGGACCCTGGCACAGGTTCCCCAGAGAAGCTGTGGCTGCCCCTGGATCTGGTGGAAGGTGTCCGTGCCCTGGGTGGGGCTGGAATGGGATGAGCTTTCCCTTCCACAGTTCAGTGATTCTGGTGGTCTGGCTGAGGTCAGTCAGCCTGAGGGGCTGTTGCAATTTCAGGCTGGAAGTTGATTGCTCGTAATTTACCCAGTGTAAAGCAAGAATGAACGCTTAAAAAAATTCTAATGCATGATTTTTTTAAATATAAAAAGCACAGGGAGAGTTGCTTCCTTTTATTTTCTTCTGATTCAATTGCATTTCTCACTTACAGCACAGTAGAAACCCTGTTCTACTCTGGCTGCTGCAGGACACCCCAGAGCATCTCCAAGTGCACCTGAAGGCATCTCGACACCGAGAGAGATTTGTTCTGTTTCCGTATTGACTCTGTTGAAAGGTGAACACAGAATGTCAATGGGTCACCCTGCCAGCTCCACTTGGCTCAGCAGGCATCGCACGGAGGGCGCTCCTGTCATCTCTCTGGTGAGTCTGGAGGTGGGTTTTTCTGCTGCTCTGTCCCAGAGGGGTTTTCTGTATTGCTGCTGTTGGCATCGTAGTGCTGAGTTGTGAGGAACATCACCTGTGTAAGGCAAATCCTGGAAAAAAAACAAACAAAACTGCCTTTTGTATGAGAAATTGCATTTTGTCCAGGAAAATCTCACCGAGCCCAGGGCACAGATGGGTTCCCTCCTATTTGATCAGGAGAGTGCACAAAGCAAACTCCTAAAGGGCCTGGCTGGAGCCTGTTGGGGTCAGCCTTAGCAGGGGGAAGGGTGGCCAGAGGGGCTCAGGCAGGGCTTGGGGTGGGTCTGACCTGCACTGGCCACGTCTGCTCTGTCCTTGCTGAGGTGGGCAGAGGCAAATCTGACAACTGAGTGTGTGCTTGAGCCTCTCACTCAGCTGTCTGAGGATCTGTCTAGAAAATGGAAGTGGAGTTGGGTTTAGTTTGGTGTACAGCACTTAAAAGTGGTCTTCAGATATTCTTCAGTAACTGATCCTGAATTAAGGCTCCATGCCAGAGTTCTTTGGTGAGTGCATTGTTCTAATGGAGGATGGTCGTTCATCTGAACTGGATTTAATGTCTCTGTTATTTTCTCAAGTTCTCATTTATTTTGCTGTGCTGTTGTGGATGCTCACCCTCGTACTCTGGACAGTGGTTTGGGGATTTTTTCCTTCATTCCCCAGCTATAATACTTTTTTTTTTTTTTTTTTTTTTTTTTTTTTTTTTTTTTTTCTATGGCAGTAAAATCCTCTAAAGCACTGAACTGGCTGCAGAATGGCATTTTCTTGGACAGAGTAATGCTGCTTGTCCCAGCCAGCACTGCACTGTTCTTGGTGCCATTTTTCACTGTTTCCTGTAGCCCCAGAATCCATGGCTGTCCCTCAGGGTTCTGAAGGAGTGCTGTATTTGGATTTTTGGCTTCAGGATCTGAACTGTGGCATCTGGGCTCTATTCTAGGAACCCTGGAAAAGCAAGCTCTTATTCATGAGGAACCATTAACTCTTGAAAGTTGAGCTGTCTTGCAAGAGGTGCTGCAAAGGGTGAGATTTAAACTGATATCATTTTTTTTAAATCATCTCTGTGAAACCTTAATAAGCTTCAGCAGTTTCTGCGGAACAGATGATTTCACCCCGAGCATTTCAGTGCATTGTAACACATACTGGACTGCTTCATGTAATTGTTGTCTTGTGTTATGGAAAATCTTCAGCAACTTTTCCTTCAATTTTCAGGGTAATTAGCATTTTGTGTTTATCCAGCACAGCATCAGGTTCCCATTTGTGTCTCAATAATTTGACAGGTTGTTTCTAGTTAGTTGTGATTCACTTCTCCAGATCTTGACTTAACTTTGAGTCACGTCTCTTCTGCCTTTTGTGCAAATGGACTTAATGTTTTTGCTGTCAATTTGTATTGAAATATCGAGCAGCTTTTACTTCTGGGGTTCCCAAAGTCTGCCCTTGGCAGGTGCAGCCTGTGCTTCAACCTGGAGCCCTCAGTCTGCAGGGAAATGGACCTTTGGGGAAATTCTTCCAGCTCTAGTTAATGCTTTATGGATGATGCTGATTTTCTGGAGGTAGGCTGTCCATTCTGACCCATTTTCTTCTCTCTCCTTGCAGACTGGACCTGCTGAAAGGCTGAGGCGAGACCAGGATCTGCAAAATCTCTGAGTCTGTCTTGCTGAGGCTGAAGCCATGTTTGCTGTCAACGGTGACATTGTGGAAGATGCTAAAGACTGAAAACTTTGGGGTTTTTCCCCTGAGTCACCAGACTCTGTCTGCAGCTGTGCCCTGTATATCTCTTAAAAGAGTTTCTGGGTTTAGAAAGGTTTTTACATTCTGCAATATTAATCTATGACTCAATTGAAAAGAATGATACTCTCTCAGTGTGGTGTTAATTGCTCTGAGTTGGTTAATTAAAATTATTGGTAAGGGGTTTTAGCAATCCTTGGATGGCCCTTGGAGCTGGCAGCTCTTGTTCAATTTCTCTTCATTCCTTTCATGTCTTTCAATTATTTCTTAAGCAATTACTGCAAATTAGGATATAATTTCTGCCTTGTTGGATTGGGAAATCCAAGCCGAGTTCCTTGGAGAGACTGAGGGAATGGGGAGCTGAGCCTCAGGGTGGGTTTTGACAGTGGGAGTTTGGTGAGGAAGAAAAGAGAGATCCCCCAAAAGTGATTAAGGTCAGTTCCTTGGGTGAATGAACTGGCTTTGGGTGCTTCTACCCCCAAAAAATCATTCTGGTTAAATGGGGCTTGGAGAAGCAGGGGGATGTGCCGGGGGCTGTGCTGGAACCCCTCAAATTCCAGTCAGAGGTGCTGGGCACTGCTGGGCCTTGGGGACAATACTGAGGGGCTCCACTGTCTGATCCAGGGAGTTCTCCCATTATTTCCTGTGGTGCTCAGACTCTGGCAGGTCATTGCAGCTCCACAGGCTGAAAATCCCATCGGAGCAGTTGGAGTCACAGGCGATCACACAGAAGCCAATCTGGGAGAGGAAATGAGCTGTTCCATAGATTTATTTTTCCCACTGCGTTTTGAAATTGTACCAGAATCTTTCCCCTCCCCTCGGACCCGGCTCGGCTGAGCTGTGAGGGGCGGGGCCGGCCCAGGGAGAAGGGCGGGGCCGCGGGTGATGGCCCCGCGTCCATCTGGGGCTGGGGCGGGGCGGGGGTCGGGGCCGGGCGGGGCGGGGGGCGGAGCCGGGCAGGGCCGGGGGCGGGGCCGGGCAGGGCCGGGTTTGGGTTTTGTCTGGGCTTGTCAGCCAAGTCATAAACAAGCTAACTCGGCTCCTGAACTCTCCAATGAACGTTTGAAACGCTTCCACAGAAAGACAAGTCAGGAGTGATTCCAAAGGAATATATGTAAATGAAGGGTAACGATTGCTGAGGAATTTCCTTGGGAATTATGTACTTCACACGTACAGAATTTAGGAGGAGGAATCCCCGTTTCAGCCTCGGGCACCTGCAGGAGAAGAGGAGTCTTTATCCACAGCAAGGGAAGCCCGGTGCCCCATCGTGTCAGGTGCAGACAATGAACCGTCCCGGGAATGAACAGCAAGTCCCCTCTGCCCTCAGCCTCGGAGTGGCAGCAGCTGCAGGTGAGAGATGCCACAGGATGGGGAGGGGAGAGAGCAGGCACAGGTGGGGCTGTGATGGATAATGATGGGGCGGTTCCAGGTTAAGAGGGAAGCCCCAGCTCATTCTGGTATCCAGCCGTGGGGAGTGAGGAGCTCACGCTGAGGTCCTGGCTGTGGTTCATGGGGAGCACGTGGGTTTGGAGCGTTGCTTGGGAGGCGATGGGGATCAAACCTTTACACTGAGCAACAGCAGAAGGTAAGCCAGTGTGGGTTTATAGAGGGGACTTTTTTTTCCTTTTCAGCTTCATCTTAATAAACCCTCCCCGGTGCTCCCAGAAGAAAAAGGAGTTATGGAGACAAAAGGAGTTCAAATTGATTGAAGAAACTCCTCTTCTGTTGTTGTCTGTGTTTAAATTGGAGGAGTTTTCTTTTCTCTTGGAATTTTAATGAATAATAGTACTTTTATGTAATTTTTATTCAATATTGTGTTCTTAGGTGGTGTGTAGTGTTTTGTGTGACTTTTTTGGTATTATTTGTTATATATAATTTGGTTTTTGAGCAAAGGTAACTTTATGGATGGGTTTGTTTGTATTTGAGGTAGAACTAATTTAAGTAGCTTTTTTGAGAGACTTCTGAATTGTGTTATTGGGGTTTTGTGTGTTGTATGGAGGGATTCAGGTTGGGTAGACCTGTTTTGTTCTGTTTGGTGGTTTTTAGTGATTTATTGTGTGGCTTTATTCTGTTTGTAGGCGGTGTATGATGAGGGATATGTTGTGTATTTATTTCATGTTTGGTTTCACAGTTCCCATTGGTCAGAGTATTTTTGAACTGAGTTTTGTTGTTGAATTGTTTTTGGGGGGGATATTGTGTTTTTCCAGGGTTTATTGTCTAAGGTTTACAGTGGTGTAATTGGCTGTGGTGTGAGGTATAGGGGAGGCTTTTATTTATTTAGTGGTGGCTTTTATCATAGGGAGCATCTAGTGTTTGTTTTAGTGGGTTTGAGACGGTGTGATGTAGTTAATTTTTTAGGGTTTCTTAATATTTACAATTAAATGATTTTTTATTGTGTTATAGGGGTTTGTTTATTTAGCATGCTTGACTACAGTATACATTTTATAGTTTTGGATAATTTAGGAGATATTGTTTGTAGTCTAATGGATCTTTTGGTTTTGTGTGTATTTATAGGTGGTTTGTTTGTTTTGATGGTTTTGAGGAATTAAGAGTTCATTGAGTTAGGAATAATTGTTTTTGGTGCTGTTAATTTAAGTATATTTGTGCTACTTTTATTTCTATGGATTGAATTGTTTGTTGTTGTGGTTTCGGGTAAACCTGAGAGGAAACTTTTGGATGGATTTTTTTTTTTAGAGAGTAAAGCAAAATGGTCTTTCTTTTAAATTGGTTTGGGAAAGAACTTCTTTGGAGAAAAATGGGAAAAACTATTTATTTAACAAAGTGCTCACAAGCATAAAGAGTGAATGACATAAAATAATAAAACTTTCTGTTATTCTGTGGCGAGATGGTAAATTCAGAATGTCCTTGCTGTGGGTTGTAGCTCCTTTGGTCTCTTGTCAGCTCTTCCAGCATTGATAAAATGCTGAGGTCCAGGCCCCCTGGGCTGCAGGTGCAGCTCTCGGTGCTTCTCTGGGTTTTTCAGTCTGCAGCAGGTTTAATGAGCCTGGAGAAAAAGGGAAAAAAAATCAGTGCAGGGAACTTCTCTGCCCTAAAACTAACAACTAACAAAGAGCCATCAGATCTGTGTGCTGCAGTCTGTCTGTGTCTCAGCTGAATACACTGGAGAGAGGGAATGCAGAGGAGTGACCACTGTTCTCTTAAAACAAGCTGTGTGCTTTTTCTTTCCTTGCTTTGCTCTCCAAATCAATCTGAAAGGTACAGAAGGCATTTTTGAAGGAGTTATTTTAACTATTTGATGGTTTTTGGCACTTCAAGTACTTGTTTTGGAGTGTTTGGGGTTTTGAGTTAGTTATAACGGGATAATTTTACTTCTAATTAGGTGTTTTTAGGTTTTATTGCAGTTAAAAGTTGTGACTTTCTTGTTTTGTTAGTAGAAATAGAAAATAGGTTTTGATTTTGTATATAGTGATGGGATTGGTGTATTAGTGTGGACTAAGGATTTAAAATTCTGTGGTTTTGATGTGTTAGCTTAATGAATTTATAGTTTAAAAGACGTGGGGTTTATGGTTCTTACTTGGTTAGAGGCAGGTCTTTAAATTGGGGGGTTCTGGGTGTGTACTTTGGAGGTTTTTTGAGGGGAATGGACATGGGGTTATCTTTATTATATTTGGAAAATGGACTACGAGTAATAAGAGTTGGCTTTTTTTTTGCTGGACTTTTGTTTGCAATTCCTAAAATTGATATATTTGTGTGGTCAGGGTCGTGGTGTTTCTGGTGCAACTCTAAGCCTCCATTATTGTTTGTGTGTTTCAGGTGGTCCAGTTGTATCACACTGAGATGTCCTCACTGACCAGCCAACAGCCCTGCTGAGATCATCCCTGGATGTTTGGTTTTCTTTATGGTACCTGACTAGGAGACAACAGCCCGGTGACAGCAGGAATTTCCCCGAGGGAGAGGTGGCCTTCTTTGGCACCTGATGTGGATTCTCATCCCTGGACATCCCAGAGATAAGTGAAGGGCTAAAAGCCACAGAGGGGATGAAAGTGGGGTGTGGGGTCAGGGGTCACCAGGAGGGATTTTTGGGTCAGGTTTGGAGATGGGGATGTCCAAGATGTGACCCCTTTAGGGCACATAGAGGGAAGGTGTCACAGTGCTGAGGTGTGCAGGGCAGAGCAGCCCCAGGGCACGTCGTGTCACTTGTCTGTTGTTCACTCCGTGCCTTTTGTGTGTTTTGTTTTGTGTGTCTTTTGCCTTAACCCTTCAAGGGGTCTTTTGGAGACCCCAGGCATCGTTCTTAACATCTTCCTATTCCTGGTGCTGATACCAGGCCAGGCATCAAACCCTTGACTCGGGAGCTCAGAGGCTCCTCAGAATCCGTCTCTCTTCACAAGCTTCCAGGCTGATGCCTTTCCAGGTCTTGTTCTGAGCTGTATCCACAGCTGTGCACTGCTGTGATCCATTCAGGTGGATTAGGTCTTGTCAGAATGCAGAGACAGGTACAGGATTCTGACCATAGGATTCTCAGGCATCCATCCCTGTGTTTCTTGGAACAAGTCATCCCGTTGGCATCTTCTTCCTGCAGGGTTCTCTGAGCCTGGTCAGCTCCCCATGGGTCTTACCTCGGTCATCTCATTGCAAGTTCTCTCGGTCCTCAGGGTCATTCTTCTTGCTGAGATATTTCTGTCCCTGTTGTGTCCCCCCTTTTGTCCTGTCCTGTGTCATGGGTGTTGGTGTGTTTGGCCTGGAGCTGCTCTGCCTTGTTGCTTAGTCTGGGTGTAGGGGGAATGGGACAAGTCCTGGGGAGTTGAAATTTGTCATGTGGGGTGTAGTTGGGCTGTAGAGGGTATCCCTGGATTGGCACAAAGTGTCTGGAGCTGTCAAGTTCTCCTGCAGCACTTTGACTCTTGTCCTGACTTTGTTTCAGGTGCAGATGGATTAAATCCATGGCAGGGTGCCCCATCCCGGGTGAGGGGGCTCCCCTGAGAAGGTCAGTCACTGTTTGTGTTTGCAGGGGAGTGTAAATGGTGGCCGTGTTACAGCACTGCTCTTTGTCTTTGTTTTTAGAAAGGAAGGCTGGATCTCTGCAGTCAAGGTGAAGTGGACGAGGTGAGCAGTGATGGGTGGACAGAAGCAGTTGCTTCTGCTGGAGTTTCACTTGCTGGTGCAACTCTAAGCATTCACTGGTCTGTTTTATTTTATTTTAGGTGGTCCCTTTGGCAGATGTGCTGGCCCAGGATGCCAGAGGAGGGTAGATGGGTGCAACATTAAGGTTCACTTGTGCTGTGCTTCAGTCAGAGCAGGGAGGTTGCTGTTTCACAGGAACTCAGCATGATTTTTCCTTTTTTGTTTCTTTGCAGGAGCTGCTGCTGCCCCAGGTGTGCCAAGGAATAGAGGGAGGGGGTGAGTTGGCACTTGGGCAGGTGGCCCACAGGTGAGTGCTGTGCTCAGTGTGTCCCTTTTCCTTTTGCTGGGTTCACTCTGGGCAGTCTCTGGAGTGGGGGGAGATCTGAGGGGGAGCCGGGACAGGGGTGCAGAGGAGCTCTGGGGGTGACTCTTCTGGAGGGGAATAGTCACATTTTCTGTTCTGTGGTCCCAGGTAGTGTGAGGAGGTGCACAGCCGGAGTTTGGATATGGCAGCACTGAGAGAACGTCTCCAAATCCCCGGTGCCAACACGTTCATTTCTGTCGAGGAGGGATTTTGTCTGCTCGTATTCCAAAAGCTGAATGTTGGGGCTGGTGGTTGGGAGAAGGGGAAAAACCTTTTCAGTCCCAGGAGGCAATTTAAAGTTACCTTAGAGGAGAGGGCCCCAGTGGGATGGACCCCTCAGGAGTAAAAAGAGAGAGGGTGACACAAAGTGTCTGGAGCTGTTGAGTTCTCCACTTTGACTCTTGTCCTGACTTTGTTTCAGATGCAGATGGATTCAATCCATGGCAGAGTGCCCCATCCTGTGTGAGGGGGCTCCCCTGAGAAGGTCAGTCACTGTTTGTGTTTGCAGGGGAGTGTAAATGGTGGCCATGTTACAGCACTGTTCTTTGTTTTTAGGAGGTAAGGCTGGATCTCTGCAGTCAAGGTGAAGTGGACGAGGTGAGCAGTGATGGGTGGCCAGAAGCAGTTGCTTCTGCTGGAGTTTCACTTGCTGGTGCAACCCTAAGCCTCCTTTATTGTGTGTTTTAGGCAATCCACTTGCATTGCACTGAACTCCCCTCTCACCAACTGGACTGCTGTCCCAGTCTGCCTCATTCATGAGCCCTTGGGGAACATTACAGGACTGTGTGGTGAAGCCTTGACCTTCTCCATTCGAAGGGGCCATCCAGGTGGGCTTTGGTAACAGCCGAGGAGTTGAGGTGTGTCAGGGAGGAGGAGCGAGGCTCTGCTCAAGTTTCAGCAGTGCCACATCACCTTGTCTGCTCTTAACCCAGGCACACCCCAATGTTGGTGTCTGAGCACAGCTGGAGCACAGGGCCCGAGGACCTGGGTGTGCTCAGGAGGTGGTGAGTAGCAGAATTGCTGGTTTTTGGCCAATGTGCTGCTGAGATCACACGGTCACGTTTGCTTTTCTTTATTGTAGCTGACGGAGAGACACCAGCCCAGTGACAGCAGGAATTTCCCCGAGGGGGAGGCACCTTCTTTGGCTTTTGACATGGATTGGCATCCCCAGATGTCTGAGAGATAAGTGGAGGGCTGGGAGCCACAGAGGGGATGAAAGTGGGGTGTGGAGTCAGGGGTCACCAGGGAGGGTTTTTGAGTCAGGTTTGGAGATGGGGATGCTCAAGATGTGACCCCTTAGGCTGTGTAAAGGGAAAGTCTCATTTTTGATCCCAGTGCTGAGGTGTGCAGGGCAGAGCAGTCCCAGGCCATGTCCTGTCACTTGTCTGTTGTTCACTCCGTGTCTGTTGTGTGTTTTGTTTTGTGTGTCTTTTGCCTTAATCCTTCAAGGGGTCTTTTGGAGACCCCAGGCATCGTTCTTAATATCTTCCTATTCCTGGTGCTGATACCAGGCCAGGCATCAAACCCTTGACTCGGGAGCTCAGAGGCTCCTCAGAATCCATCTCTCTTCACAAGTGTCCAGGCTGATGCCTTTCCAGGTCTTGTTCTGAGCTGTATCCACAGCTGTGCACTGCTGTGATCCATTCAGGTGGATTAGGTCTTGTCAGAATGCAGAGACAGGTACAGGATTCTGACCGTAGGATTCTCAGGCATCCATCTCTGCTTTTCTTGGGATCAGTGATCCCGTTGGCATCTTCTTCCTGCAGGGTTCTCTGAGCCTGGTCAGCTCCCCATGGGTCTTACCTCGGTCATCTCATTGCGAGTTCTCTCGGTCCTCAGGGTCATTCTTCTTGCCCAGATATTTCTGTCCCTGTTGTGTCCCCCCTTTTGTCCTGTCCTGTGTCACGGGTGTTGGTGTGTTTGGCCTGAGCTGCTCTGCCTTGTTGCTCAGTCTGGGTGTGGGGGGAATGGGACAAGTCTTGGGTGTTGAAATTTGTCATGTGGGGTGTAGTTGGGCTGTAGAGGGTATTCCTGGATTGACACAAAGTGTCTGGAGCTGTCAAGTTCTCCTGCAGCACTTTGACTTTTGTCCTGACTTTCTTTCAGATGCAGATGGATAAAATCCACCCTCTTTTTTCCCCCGAGTATGTGGGAGGTTGGCTCTCAGCAAGGAAGAATTTGAGAAATGACCTCCCTGTCTGCTGGACGTCTGGATATAATTGAGAGTGCAGTTACTAAAAGTCCTCTGTATTTTCTACTAAATTAATAAACCTGAACCGAGAAAGCTGTGGACACCGTGGTGTCTGTTTTTTCCTTTCAGGTCTCATTCTACCCATGCACAGTAATACCAGCAATAACTTGATGTCAACGTGTATTTCAGAGGCAGAGATAAAATAATATGGACATTTTATTTTGTAGCTATTTGAACCTCCTTGTTTATTAGCCAAGAAATCCAAAACAAACCCCCTCTCCCCAAAAGCACACAGAAAGAGAAAATATGCCCATATTATTTTAATAAAGATTCAATATTTATCTCTTAGAAAACCAGGCTCATTCAATTCTAATTAACTGTGGTTCTGATGCGTTAGGTCAATTAATTCCTATAGTTTAAAATATCGGTAAAAATGGAAAGAAGTGAATACAAATTGAAAAAAATTACAAATGCAAAAAAAATAAAAATATAAGTAACAAAATGAGAACTATAAAATATGAAAGATAATAGGAATAGATACACTATATTATTACTTGTTCCATTTATTATAATATGTAAAATATACTTAATATAATGTACATGATATAATAGATAAATTTGTAATGGTTATTAGATATATCAAAGTAAGAAATAGAAGTTATTTTGAAATGCAGCCTAAACTGAAGGCTTTTTTGGATTCGGTTTGGTTGATGGCAGGCGATCTGTAAGGCAATGCTGCCATCCTGTGGATAAAGATCGGTACTGCAGCTCCCCCCGAGCCGATCTGTAAGGCAATGCTGCCATCCTGTGGATAAAGATCGGTACTGCGACTGTCCCCCGCGCCCGTCCCGAGAGCTGTGCGGCAGTGCTGCCATCGTGTGGACATGCAGCGGTACTGCAGTTCTCCCCCGTGCCGGTACCCGAGGTGAGCAGCAGCCCCGGTCTCTGAGCTCACGGGCAGTGCTGCCGCCCGAGGACCGAAAAATTACGGCCAAAAAGGCGAGAAAAAAAAAGAGAGGACCCAGGGCACGTGGCAGCCGGCTGCCTGCGCGCGACGTGGACCAGGGAGCGGCCCGGGAGCAGTTTTTCCGCGGCATACGCAGGTTCGTGGACACGGGATAGGGGCTGAGTGGCGCCACGGCAGTGTTTGGGCAGGCGATGTTGTCAGGCGCTTGTGCGAGCAGCCGAGGGGGACATTTGGGGGGAGTGCCACAACCAAGATGGCGGCACGAGTCGGGGCGCTTGACCTTCTAAAGATGGCGGCGAAAAGGGCGGGAAAAAATGAGGACCCCCCCATGTGTGTTTATCAGACTGCCTGCACAAAAATCCCGACCACGGCGCCGCTCGGGGACAATTTTCTGTGGCGTTTCCAGGTGTAGGGACACGGGCTGTGGGTTCAGCCACGCCGCAGGCGGGTTCGGGTTACTCATTTTAGTCAGGCTTCTGTGTTAGACACCTATGGGGGGGCTTTAAGGGGCGCCACAACAAGATGGCGGCTCGGCTCGCTGCTGTTGACCTTCTAAAGATGGCGGCGGGGAGGGGCGAAAGTGACGTAATGCTCTCTGCCACCAAAAAAGGCGAGGTGTGACGAAAATGACCCAGAGTTGCCGAACAGCCGAAAAGAGCCGACTGCTGACGGAAATCGCCGAGTTTCTCCGAACAGCCGAGAATTGCCGACTACTGACGGAAATCGCCAGGTTTCCCCGAACAGCCGAGCCCAGCCGAGTTTCTCCGAACGAGCCGCGCCCGCCTAGCCGAGTTTCCCCGAACGTCGCCCCTCCTCAGGCGAACCGAAGGAGCCGGGGGCAGTTCCGGGGCGCTCCCGGCCGGTGTCCGCCCTCACTGCCGCTTCCTCGGCGGGCCATTCAAGGCGGTGTCGGGGCCGCTGCCGATCCCCCGGCGGGCGGGCGGGACACGCTGCCGCTGTGCCCGGAGCTGGAGCCGAGCCGGGGCTCCCGGGGAAGGCGGCAGGAGAAGCCGGTAAAACGCCCGGAGTGCTCGTGTGGCCCCCAGAGCCCCCGGAACATTGATTTGGGGGGGTCTGTGCCGGCCGCTTATGCCCTAATGGAGAGGGATTTCTCACAAGGACACGCAGTGATGGACAAGGGGAACGGCTTCATCAGGATGAAGGGAGGCCGGTTTGGATTAAATATCAGGAAGGAATTGTTCCCTGGGAGGGCGGCGGGGCCCTGGCACAGGTTCCCCAGAGAAGCTGTGGCTGCCCCTGGATCTGGTGGAAGGTGTCCGTGCCCTGGGTGGGGCTGGAATGGGATGAGCTTTCCCTTCCACAATTCAGTGATTCTGGTGGTCTGGCTGAGCTCAGTCAGCCTGAGGAGCTGTTGCAAATTCAGGCTGGAAGTTGAGTGCTTGTAATTTACACAGTGTAAAGCAAGAATGAACAGTTAAAAAAATTCTGATGCATGATTTTTTTAATATAAAAAGCATGGAGGGAGAGGTGCTTCCTTTTATTTTCTTCTGATTCAATTGTATTTCTCACTTACAGCACCGTAGAAACCCTGTTCTGCTCTGGCTGCTGAATGACACTGCAGCATCTCCAGGTGCACCTGAAGGGATCTCGACACCAAGAGAGATTTGTTCTGTTTCTGCATTGACTCTGTTGAAAGGTGAACGCAGAATGTCCATGGGTCACCCTGCCAGCTCCACTTGGCTCAGCAGGCATCGCAGGGAGGGCGCTCCTGTCATCTCTCTGGTGAGTCTGGAGGTGGGTTTTTCTGCTGCTCTGGGGCTGTGCTGGGAGCCCTCAAATTCCAGTCAGAGGTGCTGGGCACTGCTGGGCCTTGGGGACACCACTGAGAGGCGGCTGCTTTGGTTCTTAATACCTGGAAATCCATGGATTGCTGGGTGATTTCCATAAGTTCTCCTATTTTGTAGGAGCTGCAGGGTGAGGTCAGTATTCTGAGGGAGGCCCTGGCAAAGATGCCGAGGGCAAGGAACACGGAGCATCCGGGGGCTTCTCCCACCTGAGTTTCTCCTGGAGCGTGCTGCGTGTCATGCTGGATGTTTGACCCGGCTTTGGGGTGTTCTCCTGCAGTCCCAGCTCTAACTACTGCCCCTGAGCCGAGGCCTTGCTGTGTCCCAGCACTAAACCCGGCAGGTGGGTCCTGCTTTTCCAGCCCTTTAATCCCACGGGCAGTCCCAGATTCCCGGAGCTCCCCTGGGCCCAGCCTGGACTCGCTCCCTGGGAGCTGCACTTCAGTCTGCCTGAACCAAGGACCTCCTGTTTGAAACTTTATTCCTGCTGTTTTTCCTCTTGCAGGTAGTTGGCAAAAAGGGAGAGAGCCTGTAGGAAGTGGAGCCACTGGAAGGCCTTATCCCAGTGCAGGGTTCCCACTTTTCTCTCTGACTCCTGGAGAAATGCCTGAGCATAACCAGAGACTGTCAGTTTGATTTCCTGCCCTTTCCAGTAAATCGTTGCTTTCAGCTGGTTTGTGTTCCTGGTGTCATCCTCCTCCTCCTCCTCCTCCTCCATGGATTTGTAAATAGAATTCCTGACTTTTGCTGAGTGGAATTTTGTTATTCCAGGAATTGTGGCTCTTTGGTTCCACTGAAACTTCCGATCTCTGCTGGGAGTTTCATCTGTCAAATCCAAGTAAGATTGGAGTTTCTTTGTATTGTTACTCCCACAAACTATAGATCCTTCTGGAATAGGAGTAAATTGGCATGTTTAACTCCCTCTTCCCTTGACAATCAGAGCAGAGGAAGCAGATTTGAAATCATCATTCCATGGACTTCCACCGACTTCCTGGCTCTTCCAAAAGTTTTCCATGTTAGAAATTCCTGAGCTTGTTTTCCAGGCAAGCTGGGAGTTGGATATTATTCCTTCCTTTTATTTGATGTTTTTCCTCTCTCTGATTTTAGTAACGTTCCTCTCTCTGATTTTAGTAACGCTATATATTTTTTTTTTCCTATTTTCTATCCTAATTGGAATTTTGCTAATTCTTAGGGGACATTTCCAAGGAAATTTCCCCAATTAAGGTTGGTAAATCAGGAATGTGTCAGCATCATATCCACAGAATTCTGGGAATTCCCAGGAAAACTTGTAAAGTGTTTAATTGCCTTGATTCATCTCGTTTTCAAGTTCAACTGACTGTGTTTTTAATTACATAAGTCCCATTAAAACTTAAATCTTGGCCTACTTGCTGTTCCTTGGACACAATGAGGTTGTTCTTTCCTGCCTTGGCACATGTGGGTGTTGATCCCAAGTGAGCTTCGTGCTAAAACAGAATTTGTTTCCAAGAATTGTCTAGAAAACCTTATTTTCTGGGAGGCACTGGATTTGTTTTGCCTATCCCTGCCTAATCAAGAAAACTCCAGGGGCCTGTGTTAGGCAGTGGCATGAGGGGAGGGGTGTGTTTATTTAATTTCGTATTTTATTTTACTTATTGTTTATTTATTTTTTAATTTTTGATTTTTGTATTTTATGTTAAATATTGTATTGTGGTTAATGTTTTAATATATTTTTTGTTTTGTCTTTTTAAAATGCTTTTGGTTTATTTCTTTAATTTTTATATTTTAGTCTATTATTTATTTTTAAAATTTTCACGTTTTTCTTTATTACTATTTAAAATCTTAATGACTTTTATTTTTTTTTAAATTTATGGATATTATTTCAGTTTTTACATTCATGTTATTTATTTTGTATTTTAAATTTTTAAATTATATTTTAAATTTATTTTAGATTTTTTTTTTTTTTTCGTTTTTAATAACTTTTGAGGTTTTTTTAAAATTTTTATTTTGTTTTATTTTATTTTATAATATTTTTTTCATTGTTCCTTTTTTTTTTTTTTTATTCTTTTTTTTTCCCCGAGTATTTGGAAGTTTGGTCCCGCCCCCATCCCAGGCCGGGCACGGCGCTCAGGGGCGGAGCCAGGGGCGGAGCCAGGGGCGGAGCCAGGGGCGGAGCCAGGGGCGGAGCCAGGGGCGGAGCCAGGGGCGGAGCCAGGGGCGGAGCCAGGGGCGGAGCCAGGGGCGGAGCCAGGGGCGGAGCCAGGGGCGGAGCCAGGGGCGGAGCCAGGGGCGGAGCCAGGGGCGGAGCCAGGGGCGGAGCCAGGGGCGGAGCCAGGGGCGGAGCCAGGGGCGGAGCCAGGGGCGGAGCCAGGGGCGGAGCCAGGGGCGGAGCCAGGGGCGGAGCCAGGGGCGGAGCCAGGGGCGGAGCCAGGGGCGGAGCCAGGGGCGGAGCCAGGGGCGGAGCCAGGGGCGGAGCCAGGGGCGGAGCCAGGGGCGGAGCCAGGGGCGGAGCCAGGGGCGGAGCCAGGGGCGGAGCCAGGGGCGGAGCCAGGGGCGGAGCCAGGGGCGGAGCCAGGGGCGGAGCCAGGGGCGGAGCCAGGGGCGGAGCCAGGGGCGGAGCCAGGGGCGGAGCCAGGGGCGGAGCCAGGGGCGGAGCCAGGGGCGGAGCCAGGGGCGGAGCCAGGGGCGGAGCCAGGGGCGGAGCCGGCGTTCTCGGTGTTTGGGTTTTGTCTGGGCTTGTCAGCCAAGTCATAAACAAGCCAACTCGGCTCCTGAACTCTCCAATGAATGTTTAAAACGCTTCCACAGAAGGACAAGTCAGGAGTGATTCCAAAGGAATATTTGTAAATGAAGGGTAACGATTTCTGGGGAATTTCCTTAGGAATTATGAACCTCAGGCATATGGATTTTCGGGGGTGGAATCCCCGTTGCAGCCTCGGGCACCTGCAGGAGAAGAGGGGTCCTTATCCACAGCAAGGGAAGCCCGGTGCCCCATCGTGTCAGCTGCAGACCATGAACCGTCCCGGGAATGAACAGCAAGTCCCCTCTGCGCTCACCCTCGGACGGGCAGCAGCTGCAGGTGAGAGATGGCACAGGATGGGGAGGGGAGAGAGCAGCCCCGGGTGTGAGCTGGGAACAGTGAGGGGGGACAGAGCAGGCACGGGTGGAGCTGTGATGGATAATGATGGGGCGGTTCCAGGTTAAGAGGGCAGCCCCAGCTCATTTTGGTATCCAGCCGTGGGGAGTGAGGAGCTCACGCTGAGGTTCCGGCTGTGGTTCATGGGGAGCACGTGGGTTTGGAGCGTTACTTGGGAGGCGATGGGGATCAAACCTTTACACTGAGCAACAGCACAAGGTAAACCAGTGTGGGTTTATAGAGGGGACTTTTTTTTCCTTTTCAGCTTCATCTTAATAAACCCTCCCCGGTGCTCCCAGACGAAAAAGGAGTTATGGAGACAAAAGGAGTTTAAATTGATTGAAGAAACTTCTTTTTTTTCTGTTGCTGTCTGTGTTTGAAGTGGAGGGATTTTCTTTTCACCTGGAATTTAAATGAATAGTGGCACTTCTATGTGGCTTTTATTCAATATGATGTTCTGAGGTGGTGCGTAGTGTTTTGTGTGACTTTTTTTGGTGTTATTTGTTATATATAATTTGGTTTTTGAGCAAAGATGACTTTATGTGTGGGTTTGTTTGTATTTGAGGTAGAACTGATTTAAGTAGCTTTTTTGAGAGATTTCTGAAATGTGTTATTGGGGTTTTGTGTGTTGTATGGAGGGATCCAGGTTGGGTAGAGCTGGTTTTTCTGTTTGGTGGTTTTTAGTGATTTATTGTGTAGCTTTATTCTGTTTGTAGGTGGTGTGATGAGGGATATGTGGTGTATTTAATTCATGTTTGGTTTCATAGTTCACATTGGTCAGAGTATTTTTGAACTGATTTTTGTTGGTGAATTATTTTTGGGGGATATTGTGTTTTTCCAGGGTTTATTGTCTAAGGTTTACAGTGGTGTAATTGGCTGTGGTGTGAGGTATAGGGGAGGCTTTTATTTATTTAGTGGTGGCTTTTATCATAGGGAGCATCTAGTGTTTGTTTTAGTGGGTTTGGGACAGTGTGATGTAGTTAATTTTTTAGGGTTTCTTAATATTTACAATTAAATGATTTTTTATTGTGTTATAGGGGTTTGTTTATTTAGCATGCTTGACTACAGTATACATTTTATAGTTTTGGGTAATTTAGGAGATATTGTTTGTAGTCTAATGGATCTTTTGGTTTTGTGTGTATTTATAGGTGGTTTGTTTGTTTTGATGGTTTTGAGGAATTATGAGTTCATTGAGTTAGGAATAATTGTTTTTGGTGCTGTTAATTTAAGTATATTTGTGCTACTTTTATTTCTATGGATTGAATTGTTTGTTGTTGTGGTTTAGGATAAACCTGAGAGGAAACTTTTGAATGGGTTTTTTTTTTAGAGAGTAAACTAAAATTGTCTCTCTTAAATTGGTTTGGGAAAGAACTTCTTTGGAGAAAAATGGGAAAAACTATTTATTTAACAAAGTGCTGACAAGCATAAAGAGTGAATGACATAAAATAATAAAACTTTCTGTTATTTTGTGGCGAGATGGTAAATTCAGAATGTCCTTGCTGTGGGTTGTAGCTCCTTTGGTCTCTTGTCAGCTCTTCCAGCATTGATAAAATGCTGAGGTCCAGGCCCTGTGGCTGCAGGTGCAGCTCTCGGTGCTTCTCTGGGTTTTTCAGTCTGCAGCAGGTTTAATGAGCCTGGAGAAAAAGGGAAAAAAAATCAGTGCAGGGAACTTCTCTGCCCTAAAACTAACAACTAACAAAGAGCCATCAGATCTGTGTGCTGCAGTCTGTCTGTGCTTCAGCTGAATACACTGGAGAGGGAATGCAGAGGAGTGACCACTGTTCTCTTAAAACAAGCTGTGTGCTTTTTCTTTCCTTGCTTTGCTCTCAAAATCAGTCTGAAAGGTACAGAAGGCATTTTTGAAGGAGTTATTTTAACTATTTGATGGTTTTTGGCACTTCAAGTACTTGTTTTGGAGTGTTTGGGGTTTTGAGTTAGTTATAACGGGATAATTTTACTTCTAATTAGGTGTTTTTAGGTTTTATTGCAGTTAAAAGTTGTGACTTTCTTGTTTTGTTAGTAGAAATAGAAAATAGGTTTTGATTTTGTATATAGTGATGGGATTGGTGTATATGGTGTATTAGTGTGGACTAAGAATTTAAAAGTCTGTAGTTTTGATGTGTTAGCTTAATGAATTTATAGTTTAAAAGACGTGGGGTTTATGGTTCTTACTTGGTTAGAGGCAGGTCTTTAAATTGGGGGGGTTCTGGGTGTGTATTTTGGAGGTTTTTTGAGGGGAATGGACATGGGGTTATCTTTATTATATTTGGAAAATGGACTACGAGTAATAAGAGTTGGCTTTTTTTTTGCTGGACTTTTGTTTGCAATTCCTAAAATTGATATATTTGTGTGGTCAGGGTCGTGGTGTTTCTGGTGCAACTCTAAGCCTCCATTATTGTTTGTGTGTTTCAGGTGGTCACTTGTCTCACACTGAGATCTCCTCACTGACCAGCCAACAGCCCTGCTGAGATCATCCCTGGATGTTTGGTTTTCTTTATGGCACCTGACTGAGAGACAACAGCCTGGTGACAGCAGGAATTTCCCAGAGGCAGAGACAGCCTTCCTTGGCACCTGATGTGGATTCTCATCCCTGGACATCCCAGAGATAAGTGAAGGACTCAAAGCCACAGAGGGGGTGAAAGTGGGGTGTGGGTTGGGAGTCACCGGGAGGGATTTTTGGGTCAGGTTTGGAGATGGGGATGTCCAAGCTGTGACCCCTTTAGGGCACGTGAAGGGAAGGTCTCACAGTGCTGAGGTGTGCAGGGCAGAGCAGTCCCAGGGCACGTTGTGTCACTTGTCTGTTGTGCACTCTGTGTCTTTTGTGTGTCCTGTGTGGTGTGTCTTTTTCCTCAACCCTTCAAGGGGTTTTTTGGAGACCCCAGGCATCGTTCTTAACATCTCCCTGTTCCTTGAACAGGCACTGATACCATTGAACTTTGACTCAGGTGCTCAGACACACATCAGAATCCATCTCTCTTCACAACCCTCCAGGCTGATGCCTTTCCAGGTCTTGTTCTGAGCTGTATCCACAGCTGTGCACTGCTGTGATCCATTCTGGTGGATTAGGTCTTCTAAAAGTGCACAGCCGAGTGGAGGATTCTGACTTTGGGATTCTCGGGCATCCATCCCTGCGTTTCTTGGGATCAGTGATCCCGTTGGCATCTTCTTCCTGCAGGGTTCTCTGAGCCTGGTCAGCTCCCCATGGGTCTTACCTCGGTCATCTCATTGCGAGTTCTCTCGGTCCTCAGGGTCATTCTTCTTGCTGAGATATTTCTGTCCCTGTTGTGTCCCCCCTTTTGTCCTGTCCTGTGTCATGGGTGTTGGTGTGTTTGGCTTGGAGCTGCTCTGCCTTGTTGCTCAGTCTGGGTGTAGGGGGAATGGGACAAGTCTTGGGTGTTGAAATTTGTCATGTGGGGTGTAGTTGGACTGTAGAGGGTATTCCTGGATTGACACAAAGTGTCTGGAGCTGTCGAGTTCTCCTGCAGCACTTTGACTTTTGTCCTGACTTTCTTTCAGGTGCAGATGGATTAAATCCATGGCAGAGTGCCCCATCCCGGGTGAGGGGGCTCTCCTGAGAAGCTCAGTCACTGTTTGTGTTTGCAGGGGAATGTAAATGGTGGCCATGTTACAGCACTGCTCTTTGTCTTTATTTTTAGGAGGCCAAGCTGGGTCTCTGCAGTCAAGGTGAAGTGGACGAGGTGAGCAGTGATGAGTGGACAGAAGCAGTTGCTACTGCTGGAGTCTCACTTGCTGGTGCAACTCTAAGCATTCACTGTTTTTTTTTTTTTTTAATTTATTTTAGGTGGTCCCCTTGGCAGATGTGCTGGCCCAGGACGCCAGAGGAGGGTGGATGGGTGGAACATTAAGGTTCACTTGTGCTGTGCTTCAGTCAGAGCAGGGAGGTTGCTGTTTCACAGTAACTCAACATGATTTTTTCCTTTTTTGTTTCTTTGCAGGTGCTGCTGCTGCCCCAGGTGTGCCAAGGAATAGAGGGAGGGGGTGAGTCGGCACATGGGCAGGTGGCCCACAGGTGAGTGCCGTGCTCAGTGTGTCCCTTTTCCTTTTGCTGGGTTCACTCTGGGCAGCCTCTGGAGTGGGTGGAGGTCTGAGGGGGAGCCGGGACAGGGGTGCAGAGGAGCCCTGGGGGTGACTTTTCTGGAGGGGAATAGTCACATTTTCTGTTCTGTGGTCCCAGGTAGTGTGAGGAGGTGCACAGCTGGAGTTTGGATATGGCAGCACCGAGGGAATGTCTCCAAATCCCCGGAGCCAACACGTTCATTTCTGTCGAGGAGGGATTTTGTCTGCTCGTATTCCAAAAGCTGAGTGTTGGGGCTGGTGGATGGGAGAAGGGGAAAAACCTTTTCAGTCCCAGGAGGGAATTTAAAGTTACCTTAGAGAGGAGAGGGCCCTAGTGGGATGGACCCCTCAGGAGTAAAAAGAGAGAGGATGACACAAAGTGTCTGGAGCTGTTGAGTTCTCCTGCAGCACTTTGACTCTTGTCCTGACTTTGTTTCAGGTGCAGATGGATTCAATCCATGGCAGAGTGCCCCATCCCGGGTGAGGGGGCTCCCCTGAGAAGGTCAGTCACTGTTTGTGTTTGCAGGGGCGTGTAAATGGTGGCCATGTTACAGCACTGCTCTTTGTCTTTATTTTTAGGAGGCAAAGCTGGATATCAGCAGTCAAGGTGAAGTGGACGAGGTGAGCAGTGATGGGTGGACAGAAGCAGTTACTATTGCTCCAGCCTCACTTGCTGGTGGAACTCTGAGCATCCAGTGCTGTGTGTTTTAGGTGTTCCACTCACACGATGCCGAGCTCCCCTCACCAGCTGGACCCTGGGAACATTACAGGACTCTGTGGTGAAGCCTTGACCTTCTCCATTTGAAGGGGCCATCCAGGTGGGCTTTGGTAACAGCCGAGGAGTTGAGGTGTGTCAGGGAGGAGGAGGGAGGCTCTGCTCAAGTTTCAGCAGTGCCACATCACCTTGTCTGCTCTTAACCCAGGCACACCCCGCAGTGTTGGTGTCTGAGCAGAGCTGGAGCACAGGGCCCGAGGACCTGGGTGTGCTCAGGAGGTGGTGAGTAGCAGAATTGCTGGTTTTTGGCCAATGTGCTGCTGAGATCACACGGTCACATTTGTTTTTCTTTATTGTAGCTGACTGAGAGACACCAGCCCAGTGGCAGCAGGAATTTCCCCGAGGGAGAGGCACCTTCTTTGGCTTTTGACATGGATTGGCATCCCCAGATGTCCCAGAGAAAAGTGGAGGGCTGGGAGCCACAGAGGGGATGAAAGTGGGGTGTGGGGTCAGGGGTCACCAGGAGGGGGTTTTAAATCAGGTTTGGAGATGGGGATGTCCAAGATGTGCCCCCTTTAGGGCACATAGAGGGAAGGTCTCACAGTGCTGAGGTGTGCAGGGCAGAGCAGTCCCAGGGCACGTTGTGTCACTTGTCTGTTGTGTACTCTGTGTCTTTTGTGTGTTTAGTTTTGTGTGTCTTTTGCCTTAACCCTTCAAGGGGTCTTTTGGAGACCCCAGGCATCGTTCTTAACATCTCCCTATTCCTGGTGCTGATACCAGGCCAGGCATCAAACCTTTGACTTGGGAGCTCAGAGGCTCCTCAGAATCCATCTCTCTTCACAACCATCCAGGCTGATGCCTTTCCAGGTCTTGTTCTGAGCTATATCCACAGCTGTGCACTGCCACCATCCATTCTGGCAGATTAGGTCTTGTCAGAATGCAGAGACAGGTACAGGATTCTGACCATAGGATTCTCAGGCATCCATCCCTGCGTTTCTTGGGATCAGTGATCCCGTTGGCATCTTCTTCCTGCAGGGTTCTCTGAGCCTGGTCAGCTCCCCATGGGTCTTACCTCGGTCATCTCATTGCGAGTTCTCTCGGTCCTCAGGGTCATTCTTCTTGCCCAGATATTTCTGTCCCTGTTGTGTCCCCCCTTTTGTCCTGTCCTGTGTCACGGGTGTTGGTGTGTTTTGCCTGGAGCTGCTCTGCCTTGTTGCTTAGTCTGGGTGTAGGGGGAATGGGACAAGTCCTGGGGAGTTGAAATTTGTCATGTAGGGTGTAGTTGGTCTATAGAGGGTATCCCTAGATGGACACAAAGTGTCTGGAGCTGTCAAGTTCTCCTGCAGCACTTTGACTTTTGTCCTGACTTTCTTTCAGATGCAGGGGGATAAAATCCACCCTTTTGTTTCCCCCGAGTATGTGGGAGGTTGGCTCTCAGCAAGGAAGAATTTGAGAAATGACCTCCCTGTCTGCTGGACGTCTGGATATAATTGAGAGTGCAGTTACTAAAAATTCTCTGTATTTTCTACTAAATTAATAAACCTGAACTGAGAAAGCTGTGAACACCGTGGTGCCTGTTTATTCCTTTCAGGTCTCATTCTACCCATGCACAGTGTTATTAGCAGGAGCTTGATGTCGAAGTGTATTTCAGAGGCAGAGATAAAATAATATGGACATTTTATTTTGTAGCTCTTTGAACCTCCTTGTTTATTAGCCAAGAAATCCAAAACAAACCCCCTCTCCCCAAAAGCACACAGAAAGAGAAAATATGCCCATATTATTTTAATAACGATTAAATATTTATCTCTTAGAAAACCAGGCTCATTCAATTCTAATTAACTGTGGTTCTGATGTGTAGGGTCAATGAATTCATATAGTTTAAAATATCGGTAAAAATGGAAAGAAGTAAATACGAATTGAAAATAATACAAAAAAATAAAAATATAAGTAACAGAATGAGAACTATAAAATATGAAAGATAATAGGAATAGATACACTATTGATACACTATATTATTACTTGTTCTATTTATTATAATATGTAAAATATACTTAATATAAAGTACATGATATAATAGATAAATTTGTAATGGTTATTAGATATATCAAAGTAAGAAATAGAAGTTATTTTGAAATGCAGACTAAACTGAAGGCTTTTTTGGATTCGGTTTGGTTGATGGCAGGCGATCTGTAAGGCAATGCTGCCATCCTGTGGATAAAGATCGGTACTGCAACTGTCCCCCGCGCCCGTCCCGAGAGCTGTGCGGCAGTGCTGCCATCCTGTGGACATACAGCGGTACTGCAATTCTCCCCCGTGCCGGTACCCGAGGTGAGCAGCAGCCCCGGTCTCTGAGCTCACGGGCAGTGCTGCCGCCCGAGGACCGAAAAATTACGGCCAAAAAGGCGAGAAAAAAAAAGAGGGGACCCAGGGCACGTGGCAGCCGGCTGCCTGCGCGCGACCTGGACCAGGGAGCGGCCCGGGAGCAGTTTTTCCGCGGCACACGCAGGTGACGGACACGGGATGGGGGCTGAGCGGCGCCACGGCAGTGTTTGGGCAGGCGATGTTGTCAGGCGCTTGTGCGAGCAGCCGAGGGGGACATTTGGGGAGGGTGCCACAACCAAGATGGCGGCGCGACTCGGGGCGCTTGACCTTCTAAAGATGGCGGCGAAAAGGGCGGGAAAAATGAGGACCCCCCATGTGTGTTTATCAGACTGCCTGCACAAAAATCCCGACCACGGCGCCGCCCGAGAACAATTTTCTGTGGCGTTTCCAGGTGTAGGGACACGGGCTGTGGGTTCAGCCACGCCGCAGGCGGGTTCGGGTTACTCATTTTAGTCAGGCTTCTGTGTTAGACACCTATGGGGGGGCATTAAGGGGCGCCACAACCAAGATGGCGGCTCGGTTCGCTGCTGTTGACCTTCTAAAGATGGCGGTGGGGAGGGGCGAAAGTGACGTAATGCTCTCTGCCACCAAAAAAGGCGAGGTGTGACGAAAATGACCGAGAGTTGCCGAACAGCCGAAAAGAGCCGACGGCTGACGGAAATGACCGAGTTTCTCCGAACAGCCGAGCCCAGCCGGGTTTCTCCGAACGAGCCGTGCCCGCCCGAGCCGGGGGCAGTTCCCGGGCGGCCCCGGGCTGGTGTCCGCCGTCACTGCCGCTTCCTCGGCGGGCCATTCAAGGCGGTGTCCGGGCCGCTGCCGATCCCCCGGCGGGCGGGCGGGACACGCTGGCGCTGTGCCCGGAGCTGGAGCACTCGCTGTCGGCGCTGGAGCCGTGCCGGGGGTTCCCGGGGAAGGCGGCAGGAGAAGCCGGTAAAACGCCCGGAGTGCTCGTGTGGCCCCGAGAGCTCCCAGAACATTGATTTGGGGGGGTCTGTGCCAGCCGCTTATGCCCTAATGGAGAGGGATTTCTCACAAGGACACGCAGTGATGGACAAGCGGAAGGGCTTCATCAGGATGAAGGGAGGCCGGTTTAGATTAAATATCAGGAAGGAATTGTTCCCTGTGAGGGCAGCGGGGCCCTGGCACAGGTTCCCCAGAGAAGCTGTGGCTGCCCCTGGATCTGGTGGAAGGTGTCCGTGCCCTGGGTGGGGCTGGAATGGGATGAACTTTCCCTTCCACAATTCAGTGATTCTGGTGGTCTGGCTGAGCTCAGTCAGCCTGAGGGGCTGTTGCAATTTCAGGCTGGAAGTTGAGTCCTCATAACTTACACTTGCATAAAAGCAAGAATGAACACTTAAAAAAATTCTAGTGCATGATTTTTTTTTAATATAAAAATACAAGGAGAGATGCTTCCTTTTATTTTCTTCTGATTAAATTGTATTTCTCACTTACAGCACAGTAGAAACCCTGTTCTGCTCTGGCTGCTGAAGGACACTGCAGCATCTCCAGGTGCACCTGAAGGGATCTCGACACCGAGAGAGATTTGTTCTGTTTCCATATTGACTCTGTTGAAAGGTGAACACAGAATGTCCATGGGTCACCCTGCCAGCTCCACTTGGCTCAGCAGGCATCGCACGGAGGGCGCTCCTGTCATCTCTCTGGTGAGTCTGGAGGTGGGTTTTTCTGCTGCTCTGTCCCAGAGGGGTTTTCTGTATTGCTGCTGTTGGCATCGTAGTGCTGAGTTGTGAGGAACATCACCTGTGTAGGGCAAATCCTACAAAAAAACCAAACAAAACTGCCTTTTGTATGAGAAATTGCATTTTGTCCAGGAAAATCTCACCGGGCTCAGGGCACAGGAGGGTTCCTTCCCATCTGATCAGGAGAAGACACAAAGCAAACTCATAAAGGGCCTGGCTGGAGCCTGTTGGGGCCAGTATTAGCAGCGGGAAGGGTGGCCAGAGGGGCTCAGGCAGGGCTTGGGGTGGGTCTGACCTGCACTGGCCACGTCTGCTCTGTCCTTGCTGAGGTGGGCAAAGGCAAATCTGACAACTGAGTGTGTGCTTGAGACTCTCACTCAGCAGTCTGAGGATCTGTCTAGAAAATGGAAGTGGAGTTGGGTTTAGTTTGGTGTACAGCACTTAAAAGTGGTCTTCAGATATTCTTCAGTAACTTTATCCTGAATTAAGGCTCCACGCCAGAGTTCTTTGGTGCAAGCATTGTTCTAATAGATGGCTTTTCATTTGGGCTGGTTTTAATGTCTCTATTTTTTTTCTGAAGTCTCTATTTATTTTGATGTCTTATTGTGGATGTTCACCCTCAGACTCTGGACAGTGGTTTGGGGATTTTTTCCCTTCATTCCCCAGCTATAATACCTTTTTTTTTTTTTTCCCTCCCCCATGGCAGTAAAATTCTCTAAAGCACTAAACCGGCTGCAGAATGGCATTTTCTCAGAGAGTAATGCTGCTTCTCCCAGCCAGCACTGCACTGTTTTTGGTGCCATTTTTCACTGTTTCCTGTAGCCCCAGAATCCGTGGCTGTCCCTCAGGGTTCTGAAGGAGCGCTGTATTTGGATTTTTGGCTTCAGGATCTAAACTGTGGCATCTGGGCTCTATTCTAGGAACCCTGGAAAAGCAAGCTCTTATTCGTGAGGAACCATTAACTCTTGAAAGTCGAGCTGTCTTGCAAGAGGTGCTGCAAAGGGTGAGATTTAACCTGATATCATTTTTTTTAATCATCTCTGTGAAACCTTAATGTGCTTCAGCAGTTTCTGCAGAACAGATGATTTCACCCCGAGCATTTCAGTGCATTGTAACACGTACTGCACTGCTTCATGTCATTGCTATCTTGTGTTATGGAAGATCTTCAGCAACTTTTCCTTCAGTTTTCAGGGTAATCAGCATTTTGTGTTTATCCAGCACAGCATCAGGTTCCTATTTGTGTCTCAAAAATTTGACAGGTTGTTTTTGGTTAGTTCTGATTCACTTCTCCAGATCTTGACTTAACTTTGAGTCACGTCTCTTCTGCCTTTTGTGCAAATGGACTTAATGTTGTTGCTGTCACTTTGTATTGAAATATCGAGCAGCTTTTACTTCTGGGGTTTCCATAGTGTGCCCTTGGCAGGTGCAGCCTGTGCTTCAACCTGGAGCCCTCAGTCCGCAGGGAAATGGACCTTTGGGAAGTTCTTACAGCTCTATTTAATGCTTTGTGGATGATGCTGATTTTCTGGAGGTAGGCTGTCCATTCTGACCCATTTTCTTCTCTCTCCTTGCAGACTGGACCTGCTGAAAGGCTGAGGCGAGACCAGGATCTGCAAAATCTCTGAGTCTGTCTTGCTGAGGCTGAAGCCATGTTTGCTGTCAACGGTGACATTGTGGAAGATGCTAAAGACTGAAAACTTTGGGGTTTTTCCCCTGAGTCACCAGACTCTGTCTGCAGCTGTGCCCTGTCTATCTCTTAAAAGAGTTTCTGGGTTTAGAAAGGTTTTTTACATTCTGCAATATTAATCTATAACTCAATTGAAAAGAATCATACTCTCTCAGTGTGGTGTTAATTGCTCTGAGTTGGTTAATTAAAATTATTGGTAAGGGGTTTTAGCAACCGTTGGATGGCCCCTGGAGCTGGCAGCTCTTGTTCAAATTCCCTTCATTCCTTTAATGTCTTTTAGTTATTTCTTAAGCAATTACTGCAATTAGGATATAATTTTTGCCTTGTTGGATTGGGAAATCCAAGCCGAGGTCCTTGGAGAGACTGAGGGGATGGGGAGCTGAGCCTCAGGCTGGGTTTTGACAGTGGGAGTTTGGTGAGGAAGAAAAGAGAGATCCCCCAAAAGTGATTAAGGCCAGTTCTGCTGGCTTTGGGTGCTGCTATCCCCAGAAAATCATTCTGGTTAAACGGGACTTGGAGAAGCAGGGGGATGTGCCGGGTGTCCTGTGCTGGGACCCCCAAACACTGGTCAGGGCTGCTGGGAAGTGTCAACTCCAGAGGAGGAACACTCCAGAGGGGCTGTGCTGGGACCCCTCAAATTCCAGCCAGAGGTGCTGGGCGCTGCTGGGCCTTGGGGACACCACTGAG
Organism: Zosterops lateralis; assembly: GCF_965231275.1. NCBI lineage: Eukaryota > Metazoa > Chordata > Aves > Passeriformes > Zosteropidae > Zosterops > Zosterops lateralis. Next base: position 153,698,373 of record NC_139762.1, read on the forward strand.
GGGCTCCGCTGCCTGATCCAGGGAGTTCTCCCATTATTTTCTGTCGTGCTTAGACTCTGGCAGATCATTGCAGCTCCACAGGCTGAAAATGCCATCAGAGCAGTTGGAGTCACAGACGATCACACAGAAGCCAATCTGGGAGAGGAAATGAGCTGTTCCATAGATTTATTTTTCCCAATGCGTTTTGAAATTATACCAGAATCTTTCCTCTCCCCTCGGACCCGGCTCGGCTGAGCTGTGAGGGGCGGGGCCGGCCCAGGGAGAAGGGCGGGGCCGCGGGCGATGGTCCCGCCCCCACTCCACTGGGCGGAGCCGGGGGCGGGGCCGGGCAGGGCCGGCGTTCTCGGTGTTTGGGTTTTGTCTGGGCTTGTCAGCCAAGTCATAAACAAGCCAACTCGGCTCCTGAACTCTCCAATGTATGTTTGAAACGCTTCCACAGAAGGACAGGTCAGGAGTGATTCCAAAGGAATATTTGTAAATGAAGGGTAACGATTTCTGGGGAATTTCCTTAGGAATTATGAACCTCAGGCATATGGATTTTCGGGGGTGGAATCCCCGTTGCAGCCTCGGGCACCTGCAGGAGAAGAGGGGTCCTTATCCACAGCAAGGGAAGCCCGGTGCCCCATCGTGTCAGCTGCAGACCATGAACCGTCCCGGGAATGAACAGCAAGTCCCCTCTGCCTCACCCTCGAAGTGGCAGCAGCTGCAGGTGAGAGAGCAGCCCCGGGTGTGAGCTGTGAACAGTGAGGGGGGACAGAGCAGGCACAGGTGGGAGCTATGTTGGATAATGAGGGGACGGTTCCAGTTTAAGAGGGGAACCTCAGATCAGTTTAGCATGGAGCTGTGAGGAGCTCACGCTGAGGTCCTGGCTGTGGTTCATGGGGAGCACGTGGGTTTGGAGCGTTACTTGGGAGGCGATGGGGATCAAACCTTTCTACCCAGCAGCAGCACAAGGTAAACCAGTGTGGGATTATAGAGGGGACTTTTTTTTCCTTTTCGGCTTCATCTTAATAAACCCTCCCCGGTGTTCCCAGAAGAAAAAGGATTTATGGAGACAAAAGGAGTTCAAATTGATTGAAGAAATCCCTTTTCTGTTGTTGTCTGTGTTTAAAGTGAAGGGGTTTTCTTTTCAGCTGGAATTTTAATGAATAGTGGTACTTTCATGTAGTTTTTATTCAATGTTATGTTCTTAGATGGTGTGTAGTGTTTTGTGTGACTTTTTTGGTATTATTTGTAATATATAATTTGGTTTTTGAGTGACGGTAACTTTATGGTTGGGTTTGTTTGTATTTGAGGTAGAATTAATTTAAGTAGCTCTTTTTGAGGGACTTCTGAAATGTGTTATTGGGGTTTTGTGTGTTGTGTGGAGGAATTCAGGTTGGGTAGGGCTGGTTTTTTCTGTTTGGTGGTTTTTAGTGATTTATTGTGTGGCTTTATTCTGTTTGTAGGTGGTGTATGATGAGAGATATGTGGTGTATTTATTTCATGTTTGGTTTCATAGTTCCCATGGTCAGAGTATTTTTGAACTCAGTTTCATTGTTGAATTATTTTTGGGGGATATTGTGTTTTTCCAGGGTTTGTTTTCTAAGGTTCACAGTGGTGTAATTGGCTGTGGTGTGAGGTATAGGGGAGGTTTTTATTTATTTAGTGGTGGCTTTTATCATAGGGAGCATCTAGTGTTTGTTTTAGTGGGTTTGGGACAGTGTGAGGTAGTTAATTTTTTAGGGTTTCTTAATATTAATAATTAGATTATTGTTTGTTGTTTTGTAGGGGTTTGTTTATTTAGCCTGCTTGACTATGGTATATGTTTTATAGTTTTGGATAATTTAGGAGATATTGTTTGTAGTCAAATGGATCTTTTGGTTTTGTGTGTATTTATAGGTGTCTGTTTGTTTTGATGGTTTTGAGGAATTATGGGTTTATTGAGTTAGGAGTAATTGTTTTTGGTGCTGCTAATTTGAGTATATTTGTGCTGGTTTTATTTTTGTGGATTGATTTGTTTATTGTTCGGTGCTTCTCTGGGTTTCTCAGTCTGCAGCAGGTTTAAACAGTCAGAAGAAAAAGGGAAAAAAAAAGTCTTTGCTTTAGCTGGCTAAAACTAACTAAGAGCAAAGGAGATCTGTGTGCTGCAGTCTGTCTGTGCTTGGGCTGAATACACTGGACAGGGAATGCACAGGAGTGAACGCTGTTTTCTTAAAACAGGCTGTGTGCTTTTCTTTCCTTGCTTTGCTCCCAAAATCAGTCTGGAATGTACAGAAGGCATTTCTGAAGGAGTTATTTTAAATGTTTGAGGTTTTTTGACGCTTAAAACATTTGTTTTGGAGGAAGTTTGTTTGAAGTTTTTGCTTAGTTATAATGAGATTATTTTATTTTTAATTCGGTGTTTTTATGGTTTTTTTGTAGTTAAAAGTTGAGACTTTTTTGTTATTTTATTAATAGAAAAGAGGATTTGTTTTTGTATATAGTGATGGGATTGGTGTGTATGGTGTTGACTAAGGATTTAAAATTCTGTGGTTTTGATGCATTAGGTTAATGAATTTATATAGTTTAAAAGATGTGGGGTTTACGCTTATTTGATTAGAGGCAGGTCTTTAAATTGGGGGTATACCCAGATATATAAGATATGCATCTTGGAGGTTTTTTGAGGGGAATGGACATGGGGTTATTTTTATTACATATTATATTATGCTATACGTTTTTATATTATATATTATATAATATATAATATATTATATTATATGTTATTATATATATTATAGTATACATCATTATATTGTATTATTGTATTATATTGTATTATTGCATTGTATTGTATTATTGTATTGTATTAGGTAGTTTGACTATCAGTAATAAGAGTTGGGGGTTTTTTTGCTGGACTTTTGTTTGTGTTTCCTACAATTGATATATTTGTGTGGTCAGGGCAGTGGTGTTTCTGGTGCAACTCTGAGCATCCCTTATTGTTTGTGTGTTTCAGGTGGTCACTTGTCTCACACTGAGATCCTCTCACCCAACAGCCCTGCTGAGATCATCCGTGGATGTTTGGTTTTCTTTATGGCACCTGACTGAGACAGCAGGAATTTCCCTGAGGCAGAGACAGCCTTCCTTGGCACCTGATGTGGATTCTCATCCCTGGACATCCCAGAGATAAGTGAAGGGCTAAAAGCCACAGAGGGGGTGAAAGTGGGGTGTGGGTTGGGAGTCACCGGGAGGGATTTTTGGGTCAGGTTTGGAGATGGGGATGTCCAAGCTGTGACCCCTTTAGGGCACGTGAAGGGAAGGTCTCACAGTGCTGAGGTGTGCAGGGCAGAGCAGTCCCAAGGCACGTTGTGTCACTTGTCTGTTGTGCCCTCAGTGTCTGTTGTGTGTTTTGTTTTGTGTGTCTTTTGCCTTAACCCTTCAAGGGGTCTTTTGGAGACCCCAGGCATTGTTCTTAACATCTCCCTGTTCCTTGGACAGGCACTGATATCATTGAACTTTGACTCGGGTGCTCAGACACACATCAGAATCCATCTCTCTTCACAACCATCCAGTCTGGTGCCTTTCCAGGTCTTGTTCTGAGCTGTATCCACAGCTGTGCACTGCTGTGATCCATTCTGGCAGATTAGGTCTTCTAAAAGTGCACAGCCGAGTGGAGGATTCTGACCGTAGGATTCTCGGGCATCCATCCCTGCGTTTCTTGGGATCAGTGATCCCGTTGGCATCTTCTTCCTGCAGGGTTCTCTGAGCCTGGTCAGCTCCCCATGGGTCTCACCTCGGTCATCTCATTGCGAGTTCTCTCGATCCTCAGGGTCATTCTTCTTGCTGAGATGTTTCTGTCCCTGTTGTGTCCCCCCTTTTGTCCTGTCCTGTGTCACGGGTGTTGGTGTGTTTTGCCTGGAGCTGCTCTGCCTTGTTGCTCAGTCTGGGTGTGGGGGGAATGGGACAAGTCCTGGGGAGTTGAAATTTGTCCTGTGGGGTGTAGTTGGGTTGTAGAGGGTATTCCTGGATTGGCACAAAGTGTCTGGAATTGTCAAGTTCTCCTTGCTAAAAATCAATTTAAGGACTGAAAACATGAGGGGCTGGCAGGTTATACACACCAGAGACAGCTTTTTATTTTTTTTTTTTTAATATCTGTGAGACTTATATCCTGATTTTGAGACTCTCTTTTTTGGCCAACTTTTTTTTTGTTAAAAATCTTATTTTGAAGTGCCTCAACCAAGGAGATCCTGTTTGAAACTTTATCCCTGTTGTTTTTCCTCTTGCAGGTAGTTGGCAAAAAAGGATGGAGCCAGTAGGAAGTGAAGCCACTGGAAGGCCTCATCCCAGTCCAGCTGTTGTTGTGTGTTCTTTAAAAGATTTTATATTTAGTTTTAACTTTATTTTATATTACTTTTAGTTTTTTTTTACTTTTTATTTTATATTACTTTATTATTTTTATTTTAGTTTTTTATTTTATATTACTTTTATATTTTTATTTTATTTTAATTTTTTATTTCCATGTTTTTATTTTTTGTATTTTTAATTTTTTAAAAACTTTTTATTAATTTTTATTCAATTTTTTAATTTTTTATATTTTCATGTTTTCTTTGTTCCTTTTTTAAATACTATTTCTTACCCAGAGTACGTGGAAGTTTGACCCTGAAGGAGAGAAAAACCAGGAAAAGGCTGACATCAAAGAACACTAAATTCATTTGTGCCACACTTTAATATAAAAAGAATAAAGGATAACATGAAAAAAGACCAAGCATTCTCTGTTTTCCAGGCGACTCCCATTCTCTGAGCACTGACCACCCTTCTGGTGGACTTGGACACAGAAACCTTTAACTTGTTAATCCTATTTTTCCCTCCACATATTTTTTATGTTTTCTTTGTTCTTTTTTTTTTTTTTTTTTTTTTTCTCCGTTCTCTTTCTTACCCTGAGTAGGTGGAAGTTTGGCTGTTGGCAAGAAAGAAGTTGAAAAATGACCTCCATGTCCATTGGGTGTCTGGATATAATTGAGAGTGCAGTTAGGGAAAAACCGCTGTATTTTCTGCTGAATTAAAAAACCTGAATGGAGAAAGCTGTGAACACTGTGGTGCCTTTTTTTCCTTTCAGGTCTCATTCTCCCCATGCACAGTATAGCCAGCAGGAACTTGATGTCGAGGTGTATTTCAGAGGCAATAAAACAATTCAGACATTTTATTTTGTAACTCTTTGCACCTCCTTGTTTATTAGCCAAGAAATCTAAAATTAAGCAAAAAAAAAGAAATCCCAAAACAAACCCTGAACAAACAACCCCCTCCCCAAAAGGATGGAGCAGAAGAAAATAATTTTAATTATTAAATTATTTTTAGATTATTTTTATTATTAATTATTATTTTAATAAAGATTAAATAGTTACCCTTTAGGAAACCAGGGTCATTCAATTTTAATTAAGTGTGGTTCTGAATTCTTAGGTTAATGAATTCATATAGTTTAAAATATTGTTTAAAATATCAAGAAGTAAATAAAAAAAAAATACAAGTACAAAAATATGTAAGTAACAAAAAGGGAACTGTAAAATATGAAAAATAATATCAGTAGATACACTATATTCTTATTATGTGTTGCATGTATTATAATCTGTAAAATATACCTGATATAATGTACATGATATAATAGGTAAATTATAATAATAGAAATAGGCAGATAATATAAATAGATAAATTATCATAGATAAATACATGATATAATAGAAATATCGTAATAAGAAATAGAAGAAATATTTAAATATAGCCTAAAATAAAGGCTCTTTTGGTTTTGGCTTGGTTGATGGTGGGATTTTCGTAGTATTTGTGGTTGGGGGTCTTTTGGGGCCTTTATTTCCGGGGATGTTTGGAAGGGGAATTTTGGCCACGTTCTTTTCTGCCTCCTTTCCCTGCGGCAGTGCTGCCACCGTGTGGACACAGAGCGGTACTGCAGCTCCCCCTGCCTGGCACCGGGCTGTGAACTGTAAGGCAATGCTGCCATCCTGTGGATATAGAGCGGTACTGCAGCGCTCCCCCAGGCTGTGATCTGTAAGGCAATGCTGCCATCTCGTGGATAAAAAGCGGTACTGCAGCTCTCCGCCGTAGCAGCCCCAGGCTCTGAGCTCACGGCCAGTGTTGCCGCCCGAGCGCCGAAAGATCACGGCCAAAAAGGCGAGAAAAAAGTGCAAAGACCCCGGACACGTGGCAGCCGGCTCCCTGCGCGCGCCCTGGACCACGGAGCCGCCCGGGAACGATTTTTCCGTGGCGTACGCAGGTGCACGGACAAGGGATGGTGGCTGAGCGGCGCCACGGCAGTGTTCGGGCAGGCGATGTGGTCAGGCGCCTGTGCGAGCAGCCGAGGGGGACATTTGGGGGGATGCCACAACCAAGATGGCGGCGCGGCTCGCGGCGCTTGACCTTCTAAAGATGGCGGCCAAAAGGGCGGGAAAAAATGAGGACCCCCCCATGTGTGTCTATTTGACTGCCTGCACAAAAATCCCGACCACGGCGCCGCTCGAGGACAATTTTCTGTTGCGTGTCCAGGTTTACGGACATGGGCTGTGGGTTCCGCCACGCCGCAGCCGGGTTCGGCTTAAGCAATTTAGTCAGGCTCCTGTGTTAGACACCGATGAGGTCCTTAAGTTTGCCACAACCAAGGTGGCGGCGCGGCTCGCAGTGCTCGACCTTCCAAAGATGGCGGCGGGGAGGGGCGAAAGTGATGTAAGGCGCGACGTCACCGTAAAGAGCCAGAGAGTGACGAAAATCGCCGAGTGTTGCCGAACAGCCGAGAAGAGCCGACGGCTGACGGATATCGCCGAGTTTCCCCGAACAGCCGAGAGTAGCCGACGGCTGACGGAAATCACCGAACAGGCGAACCCAGCCGAGTCTCCCTGAACGTCGCCCCCTCAGCCGAACCGAACGAGCCCAGGGCAGTTCCGGGCCGGATTTCCCGCCTTTCTTATTTTCAGAGGTTTTACATATGCATAATGTCTTACAGACTTTCTTCATACATATTTATTTTTTGATCTTGGTTATTTTCGTTTGGAATAGTAATTACTTTATGCTTTTCTGGGCAAGCTCAGTTTTTAGTGGTGGTGGTCTCCAGGCCGTGGGGGGGGGGGGTCTTGTTTTATTCATTTTTTCACCTTTATCTTTCTCATGTGTGCTTTGGCTTTTTTGGCACAATTTTAAGAGAAGGTATTTTTTTAGAGTCTGTGTTCATTTCTTTATTTGTGCTCTTAATGTTGTTATTCTGTTGTTTAGGTTAGTTCTTCTAGTTCATTGTCTGATTATTTGAAGGTTTCTTATTTGTAATGTTTAAATATATGCAAAAAAGTAATAAGCACAGTGTTACTAAATATATTAATATATATAATAATATATATAATACATATTATATATATGTAGTATATAATAATAAATTTATATATTTTAAAATACTACTTGGAATGTATTCTACTATATTATATTACATTATATTATATTATATTATATACTATATAATATACTCTATAATATACTATATTATATACTAATATACATAATGTATATGGTCTTTAATTTACTATAAAGGATTAGTTGTGATTTTTCAGTTTATGCCTCAGAGGCCGGTTTAGATTAAATATCAGGAAGGAATTGTTCCCTGTGAGGGCGGCGGGGCCCTGGCACGGGTTCCCCAGAGAAGCTGTGGCTGCCCCTGGATCTGGTGGAAGGTGTCCGTGCCCTGGCTGGGGCTGGAATGGGATGAGCTTTCCCTTCCACAATTCAGTGATTCTGGTGGTCTGGCTGAGCTCAGTCAGCCTGAGGGGCTGTTGCAATTTCAGGCTGGAAGTTGAGTCCTCATAACTTACACTTGCATAAAAGCAAGAATGAACACTTAAAAAAATTCTAGTGCATGATTTTTTTTTAATATAAAAATACAAGGAGAGATGCTTCCTTTTATTTTCTTCTGATTAAATTGTATTTCTCACTTACAGCACAGTAGAAACCCTGTTCTGCTCTGGCTGCTGAAGGACACTGCAGCATCTCCAGGTGCACCTGAAGGGATCTCGACACCGAGAGAGATTTGTTCTGTTTCCGCATTGACTCTGTTGAAGGGTGAACACAGAATGTCCATGGGTCACCCTGCCAGCTCCACTTGGCTCAGCAGGCATCGCAGGGAGGGCCCTCCTGTCATCTCTCTGGGGAGTCTGGAGGTGGGTTTTTCTGCTGCTCTGTCCCAGAGGGGTTTTCTGTATTGCTGCTGTTGGCATCGTAGTGCTGAGTTGTGAGGAACATCACCTGTGTAGGGCAAATCCTAGAAAAAAACCCAAACAAAACAACCGTGTCTGCCTTTTGTATGAGAAATTGCATTTTGTCCAGGAAAATCTCACCGGGCCCAGGGCACAGGAGGGTTCCCTCCCATTAGATCAGGAGAGTGCACAAAGCAAACTCATAAAGGGCCTGGCTGGAGCCTGTTGGGGTCAGCCTTAGCAGGGGGAAGGGTGGCCAGAGGGGCTCGGGCAGGGCTTGGGGTGGGTCTGACCTGCACTGGCCACGTCTGCTCTGTCCTTGCTGAGGAGGGCAAAGGCAAATCTGACAACTGAGTGTGTGCTTGAGCCTCTCACTCAGCTGTCGGAGAATCTGTCTAGAAAAAGGAAGCGGGCTTGGGTTTAGTTTGGTGTACAGCACTTAAATGTGGTCTTCAGTTATTCCTCAGTAACTGTATCCTGAATTAAGGCTCCACGCCAGAGTTCTTTGGTGAGAGCATTGTTCTAAAGGAGGATGGTTGTTCATCTGAACTGGATTTAATGTCTCTGTTATTTTCTGAACTTCTCATTTATTTTGCTGTGTTGTTGGGGATGTTCACCCTCGTACTCTGGACAGTGGTTTGGGGATTTTTTTCATTCCACAGCTATATTACCTTTTTTTTTTTTTTTTTTTTTTTTTTTTTTTTTTTTTTTTTTTTTTCCCATGGCAGTAAAATTCTCTAAAGCACTAAACCGGCTGCAGAATGGCATTTTCTCGGACAGAGTAATGCTGCTTCTCCCAGCCAGCACTGCACTGATCTTGGTGCCATTTTTCACTGTTTCCTGTAGCCCCAGAATCCATGGCTGTCCCTCAGGGTTCTGAAGGAGTGCTGTATTTGGATTTTTGGCTTCAGGATCTGAACTGTGGCATCTGGGCTCTATTCTAGGAACCCTGGAAAAGCAAGCTCTTATTTATGAGGAACCATTAACTCTTGAAAGTCGAGCTCTCTTGCAAGAGGTGCTGCAAAGAGTGAGATTTAACCTTATATCATTTTTGTTTAATCATCTCTGTGAAACCTTAATATGCTTCAACAGTTTCTGCGGAACAGATGATTTCACCCCGAGCATTTCAGTGCATTGTAACACGTACTGCACTGCTTCATGTAATTGCTATCTTGTGTCATGGAAGATCTTCAGCAACTTTTCCTTCAGTTTTCATGGTGATCAGCATTTTGTGTTTATCCAGCACAGCATTAGGTTCCTGTTTGTGTCTCAATAATTTGATAGGTTGTTTTTAGTTAGTTGTGATTCACTTCCCCAGATCTTGACTTAACTTTGAGTCACGTCTCTTCTGCCTTTTGTGCAAATGGACTTAATGTTGTTGCTGTCACTTTGTATTGAAATATCGAGCAGCTTTTACTTCTGGGGTTTCCATAGTCTGCTCTTGGCAGGTGCAGCCTGTGCTTCAACCTGGAGCCCTCAGTCCGCAGGGAAATGGACCTTTGGGAAGTTCTTACAGCTCTATTTAATGCTTTGTGGATGATGCTGATTTTCTGGAGGTAGGCTGTCCATTCTGACTCATTTTCTTCTCTCTCCTTGCAGGCTGGACCTGCTGAAAAGCTGAGGCGAGACCAGGATCTGCAAAATCTCTGAGTCTGTCTTGCTGAGGCTGAAGCCACATTTGCTGTCAACGGTGACATTGTGGAAGATGTTAAAGACTGAAAACTTTGGGGTTTTTCCCCTGAATCACCAGACTCTGTCTGCGGCTGTGCCCTGTATATCTCTTAAAAGAGTTTCTGGGTTTAGAAAGGTTTTAAATACTTCAATATTTTTCTATAACTCAATTATAAAGGATCATGCTGTATCATTGTGGTGTTAATTACTCCATTTGAGTTGGTTAATTAAAGCAAATTATTGGTTTGAGGGTTTTGAGCAACCCTTGGGATGGCCCCTGGAGCTGGCAGCTCTTGTTTAATTTCCCTTCATTCCTTTAATGTCTTTCAATTATTTCTTAAGCAATTACTGCAATTAGGATATACAATGAGGACAGCAGAATTTCTGCCTTATTGGATTGGGAAATCCAAGCCGAGGTCCTTGGAGAGACTGAGGGGATGGGGAGCTGAGCCTCAGGCTGGGTTTTGACAGTGGGAGTTTGGTGAGGAAGAAAAGAGAGATCCCCCAAAAAGTGATTAAGGCCAGTTCTGCTGGCTTTGGGTGCTCCTACCCCAAAAATTCATTCTGGTTAAATGGGACTTGAAGAAGGCGGGGCGCTGGGCGGACTCGGGGTGGAGCCGGGGCACTGTGGGGCGGGGCCAAGAGGCGGCCGGGGGCGGGGCCGGGCAGTGCCGTTAGGGGCCCAGAGGCAGCCGGGGGCGGGGCCGGGCAGTGCCGGGGGCGGGGCCAAGAGGCGGCCAGGGGCGGGGCCGGGCAGTGCCGGGGGCGGGGCCCAGAGGCAGCCGGGGGCGGGGCCGGGCAGTGCCGGGGGCGGGGCCCAGAGGCAGCCAGGGGCGGGGCCGGGCAGTGCCGGGGGCGGGGCTCCACGGGCGCGGGGCGGGTCCCAGGTGCCAGGACCCCGGACCCCACCGGAGAGTTCCACACCGAGCTCATGGAGCATCGGCATTTTCCGGCACCGATTTGAATCCCCGCCCGGCTCCCAGTTGGCGGGCTCGCTGAGGCATCGGCAGCGCTGATTGGACAGCGGGTCCCGGGAACCGCCCCCGGCTCCGCCCCGCGCTCAGCACCGACCCCGATCCCCCCCGGCCCCGATCCCCCGGCACCCACAGGTGAAGCTGTAATGGATAACGAGGGGACACACCAGGCACAGGTGGGAGTTGTAATGGATAACGAGGGGGCGGTTTAAGAGGGGGAGCCTCAGCTCAGTTCGGTATCCAGCTGAGAGCAGTGAGTGCTCGGGTCCTGGCTGTGGCTCTTGGAGTGAAGGCAGGAGCACGTGGGTTTGGAGCGTCACTTCTGGAGGCCACGAGGGACAAACCTTTATACCCAGCAGCAGCAGAAGGTAAGCCAGTGTGGGTTTATAGGGGGGACTTTTTTTTCTTTTTCAGCTTCATCTCACCAATCCCTCCCCGGTGCTCCCAGAAGAAAAAGGAGTTATGGAGACAAAAGGAGTTCAAGTTGATTGAAGAAATTCTTCTTCTGTTGCTGTCTGTGTTTAAACTGGAGAGATTTTCTTTTCTCCTGGAATTTTAATTAATAGTGGCCCTTCTTTGTGGCTTCTTTTCAATATGATGTTCTTAGGTGGTGTGTAGTGTTTTGTGTGACTTTTTTGGTGTTATTTATTGTGAGTAATTTGGTTTTTGAGTGAAGGTAACTTTATATGGGTTTGTTTGTATTTGAGGTAGAATTAATTTAAGTAGCTCTTTTTGAGAGACTTCTGAAATGTGTTATTGGGGTTTTGTGTGTTGTGTGGAGGGATTCAGGTTGGGTAGAGCTGGTTTTTCTGTTTGGTGGTTTTTAGTGATTTATTGTGTGGCTTTATTCTGTTTGTAGGTGGTGTGATGAGGGATATGTGGTGTATTTATTTCATGTTAGAATTCGTAGTTCACATGGTCAGAGTATTTTTTAACTGAGTTTTGTTGTTGAATTATTTTTGGGGTATATTGTGTTTTCCGAATAATTGTTTTTTAAGGTTTATAATGGTGTAGTTGGCTGTGGTGTGAGGTGTAGGGGAGGGTTTTATTTATTTAGTGGTGGCTTCTATCATGGTGAGTGTGTTCTGTTTGTTTTAGTGGGTTTGAGACAGTGTGATGTAGTTAATTTTTTACAGGTTTTTTAATATTTATAATTAGATAATTGTTTGTTTTATTATTGGGGTTTGTTTATTTAGCCTGCTTGACTACAGTGTATGTTTCATATTTTTGCATAATTTAGGAGATATTGTTTGTAGTCAAATGGATCTTTTGGTTTTGTGTGTATTTATAGGTAGTCAGTTTGTTTTGATGGTTTTGAGGAATTATGGGTTTATTGAGTCAGGAATAATTGTTTTTGGTGCTGTTAATTTGAGTATATTTGTGCTGTTTTTATTTTTGTGGATTGATTTGTTTATTGTTCGGTGCTTCTCTGGGTTTTTCAGTCTGCAGCAGGTTTAAACAGTCAGAAGAAAAAGGAAAAAAAAATCTTTGCTTTAGCTGGCTGAAACTAATAGAGAGCAAAGGAGATCTGTGTGCTGCAGTCTGTCTGTCCTTGGGCTGAACACACTGGACAGGTGTTGGAGTCCAGGGCATCCCTCTGGGCGCCCTGGGAAGTCACAGACCTCGGTAGAGAGGCCTGGGACCCAAGAAAGAGGGTCTGGGGTCTGTGCAGGGGGGTTTGCCTGGCACAGAGCCCAGGAAGACACAGTCTTTGATCTTGGTCCATGAGAAAAACATCTAACACAGAGAAGAATTGCAAGTCACAAAGGTGTTACTGAGAGTAGTGTAGTTATCACTGTGCAGAAGATTTTGTAGTTTTGGATTTTTAGAATGTAGATGCAAAGGGACAAGATGGTGGTTTTAGGGCGGTGCCCTGGGTTCTTCTTCTCCCTTGGCATCCATCTTCTGCAGTGACATGGGCACAAAATAGTTTCAGTGGATTGGATCAAAGTAGAAATGATCGTGTTAGTATAGGTGATAGACATTGGCACAGAATTGTAAACAATGGGTACGTAGTTATCTGTATAAGAGGTAGCGACCTCCCATCACACGGGGGAGTCGCCTTGTGTCCGAGCTGCTGTGAACACCATGGCCGGACACAGGAGGGGAGTCGCCTTGTGTCCGAGCTGCAGTGGACATCATGGCCGGACACAGGGGAAGGGGAGTCACCTCGTGTCCAGGCTGCTGTGAACACCATGGCCGGACACAGAGAATTGTAAGATAAGAACTAATAAACAATGCGAGAAACCAGAAAACCAAGACCTTGAGACTCCTCATCATTCTCGCTCTGAACACCGAGCACCGAGCTCAGCACAGAACACAGAGACACAGAGTCAGACAGCAGACCCTAAATCCTTCAGAGGTCAAGAGGGAAAATCACTCCCTTCGTGCCCCCACGAACCACCAGCCAGCTTTGGAATCTCGGGTGAGGAAACAACTGGATTGAAACCCCGAGAATTGGCGTCCCTGGGTGGGCACACGAGTGGGCACATGGATGGGCATGAACGGGCACGAATGGACACCAGTGTGGGCAGAATCGGTGCTTTCCAGTGGACACAGCAAAACCTCTTAAGGAAAGAAGACAAGCTGAGAAGACAGGGGAAGAAATCTCTAACCAGAGACGGCAGCTGATTGCAAATTCACCTCGGACGGACGAGTTCCAAGGGCCCAGGACTCGTCTCCTGAAATCTGCAGGTCGGTGATCAGGAAACCTCCGAACTGAATTTGAGAACACCTGCACTGCATTCTTCGATTTTGGTAAGAACAGTTAAATTTAGAACACGGGAGGAGACCCTCTCCCGGGAAAAATAAGGGAAAAACTTTCTCCGTGCAGCAGCAGTAGTGTAGTGGGGAGGGAGGAAAGAAACACCTTACCCGCTGGCCTCCAGCCAGCACCGGCTTTGTCTGCTGCCAGCAGCAAGCAGCGGTTTCTTTTGCTGGCCGGCAGCCAAGCAGGTTCTTTCGTCTGTTATCAGCAGACGGGTCTCATACACCTCTTACAGGAGGTGGGGAAGGGGAGAGCCATCAGCCTCCTCTGGGTTTTAATAGGAAAGGAGAGATACCAGCACCCTCAGGATTACCGCAGGGAGGTAAAAAAACCCTCGAGACAGGAGAGTCAGCAGATCTCCTTGAGTTTAGCACAGGGGAGACACCAACTTTCCTTGTGTTTGCCACAGTCCTCAGGAATTCAGTCCCAGAAATTCGTCTCGGGAAAGTCAAAACTTCTAATCCATCCCAAGATAAGAACATGCTTGTTTTCGAGGCATGTTCCGTGAGCACGGGACACTTGCCGCAGCAGTGGGGGAGGGAGAAGTGAGACAAAGTGCATCCAGGAGTCTTTTCAGCCCCCCTCAGACACAGCGCGTTCAGACACAGCCTGAAAGTTTTCCACTGCCCTTTCCCCTTCAGCGCAGGGACAGACAGGGAGAGGGGGGAAGGGGGAGTGGAGGAGACACCAGGAAAACTGGGAAAACAAGCCCAGATCGCGTCAGTGGTGAGAGATAACACTGCGGCGTGTGCGCGCGAAAGCGATCGCGATGGGGGCGGCCGGGGAGTGCCCCGTGTCGGGACAGCGCGGGCTGCGGGGGCGGCGCGGGCGGAGCAGGGCCTGTGTCGCGGAGCGCGAGTGAGGAGCCGGAACAGGCAGAGTTGGAAACTACAAACCCCAGAAAGCTTTGCGGTTGGCGCATGTGCAGACACAGAGCCAAGATGGACGGCGCAAGTGCAAAGCAGGAAACTACAAATCCCAGAAAGCCTTGCGGCAGGCAGGGAGCAAGTAGGATGCAGCTCGAGGATCACGATCGCTCCAGGCGGGACAAACCCCGACAGAGAGCGAGACGCGGGCAGCGCCGGGGCGGCACAAGCAGAGCCGAGGCAGGCGGTGCCGGCACAGGCAGGACCGGGACAGGCAAAGGCAGAGCAAGCAGAAGAGGCGTGGCCAGGGCGGAGAGTTTCTCTGGGGTGCCACCCCCTCAGAGCAAGTGCTGCAGAGCCTGACCCCGCCCACAAGCGGCACTTCGATATTGTCAGTCCAGTTCCCTCAACTTTTCCTTTCAGCAAAAGGTAGCCAGGTTTCCCTTAAATTCACTGCACACATCCTTTCTTCATTTATCCTTCGGCTACATGCTGGGTTTACCCTTTTCTTAAGAGTTTTAAGGTTCCCACTCCTCATCCAGGAGAGGAAGGGTTTTTCTTAAGCAGTGCTGCACAGGGATTATGTGCAGCAACAAGAGTTTTAAGGTTCCCACTCCTCATCCAGGAGAGGGAGGGATGCCAGGGATGGCAGTAACCCTCGGGGTTAGGAGGGGCTGCATTCAGGCAAAATAATAATTCAATTAAAGTTACAGGTTTTATGAATTCAGAAGCAGAGATCCGGATTTCATTGGATGTTTGCAAAGCAGCTGCATGATCAGGAGCAAAAGACTTATTGTCATGACATGGAAAAGGATTTTTGATTATAGTATTGATGTATTTGGATCCAAGTTGATTTGTGTTTTAGTATTGTATTGACATTAGAAGTGATTTCTATGTGGTTTTAAGTTCAAGATTTGTTAAGTAAGTAAAGTTGAATTTAAGATAAGGATTGATAAAGTTTAAGTGATAGATTTATATTTTATAAATTTAAAGTTTTATTGTATGTAGGTTTTAAATGTATTTTATGTTAAGATAAGTTAAATAAGTTAAGTATATTAAGTTATAAGATAGATAAGATAAATAAGTTAAGAGAATAAGTTTTAAGAGAATAAGTTAAGTAAGTTAAAGTTAAGATAATAAATAAGTTAAAATAATAAGGTAATAAGTAAGATAAGTTGGTAAAATAAGATAAGTTTAAGATAATAAGTTTTAAGTAATAAGTACTGTGAATTGTATCATGATATACTTCAGGATCCTTCTTTATGTTCTTTAGTTGCTTAAGCATTTCATAATTGTTGTTGTTAAGAGCTTTGTTCCAAAAATGTATTAAAGGATATTACTTTGATAAGGTCAAGGTTTTGGCCACACCTTGACTTTAACTAGAGGAGAGATGTGTTCATCAACAAGCACAGATGTTGCATGTGAAACTTTTCCTGATGGATTTCAGGTTTGAACAAGAGTTGTGCATTTTCCATCAAAGTACAGTTTTAACTAACCTATGGCAAAGAAGCAGCTTTTGTTTCTGCAGATACAGAGCACAAGTGAATTTCTGCAAAGAATGTGGAAATCATGTCAAGCGCAGAAGCTCTGACGGCTTCAAGAGTGGAAAAGAAAGCATGCAGATGTGAACCAGTGTCAAGACTGCAGACATCTTTCATTCTGCGTGCAAGGACTTATATCTTGGGTTTTCTTTTCATTCTGTATTGCATGAATTTGTCAGATGGTTCAGAATCGATTCATGGAAGCATAGAGCAGTTGGGAAATGGAGTGAACAAACTCGGAGAAGAAACCGGATCATGGATGAATGGCATGTTTGATTTCTTCAACGTTTCACGGTTGTGGAAGAAAATTTTGAAAACAATTGTATATATTTTATCGAGACTTGTAATTCTTCTCATGATCGAGTCGTGTTTGCTTTAATGCATATGGCAAAGCAGCCAAAGAGGTGTTTTTTGTGAAAACAAAGGGGGGAGATGTTGGAGTCCAGGGCATCCCTCTGGGCGCCCTGGGAAGTCACAGACCTCGGTAGAGAGGCCTGGGACCCAAGAAAGAGGGTCTGGGGTCTGTGCAGGGGGGTTTGCCTGGCACAGAGCCCAGGAAGACACAGTCTTTGATCTTGGTCCATGAGAAAAACATCTAACACAGAGAAGAATTGCAAGTCACAAAGGTGTTACTGAGAGTAGTGTAGTTATCACTGTGCAGAAGATTTTGTAGTTTTGGATTTTTAGAATGTAGATGCAAAGGGACAAGATGGTGGTTTTAGGGCGGTGCCCTGGGTTCTTCTTCTCCCTTGGCATCCATCTTCTGCAGTGACATGGGCACAAAATAGTTTCAGTGGATTGGATCAAAGTAGAAATGATCGTGTTAGTATAGGTGATAGACATTGGCACAGAATTGTAAACAATGGGTACGTAGTTATCTGTATAAGAGGTAGCGACCTCCCATCACACGGGGGAGTCGCCTTGTGTCCGAGCTGCTGTGAACACCATGGCCGGACACAGGAGGGGAGTCGCCTTGTGTCCGAGCTGCAGTGGACATCATGGCCGGACACAGGGGAAGGGGAGTCACCTCGTGTCCAGGCTGCTGTGAACACCATGGCCGGACACAGAGAATTGTAAGATAAGAACTAATAAACAATGCGAGAAACCAGAAAACCAAGACCTTGAGACTCCTCATCATTCTCGCTCTGAACACCGAGCACCGAGCTCAGCACAGAACACAGAGAGAGACACAGAGTCAGACAGCAGACCCTAAATCCTTCAGAGGTCAAGAGGGAAAATCACTCCCTTCGTGCCCCCACGAACCACCAGCCAGCTTTGGAATCTCGGGTGAGGAAACAACCGGATTGAAACCCCGAGAGACAGGGAATGCACAGGAGTGAACACTGTTTTCTTAAAACAGGCTGCGTGCTTTTTCTTTCCTTGCTTTGCTCTCAAAATCAGTCTGGAAGGTACAGAAGGCATTTTTGAAGGAGTTATTTTAAATTTTTGAGGTTTTTTGGTGTTTAAAATATTTATTTTGGAGGTGGTGTGTTTGAAGTTTTGGCTTAGTTATAATGAGATTATTTTATTTTTAATTCGGTGTTTTTATGGTTTTTTTGTAGTTAAAAGTTGAGACTTTTTTGTGATTTTATTAAAAGAAAATAGGATTTGTTTTTGTATACAGTGATGGGATTGGTGTATATGGTGTTGACTAAGGATTAAAAATTCTGTGGTTTTGATGTGTTAGGTTAATGAATTTATATAGTTTAAAAGATGTGGGTTTTATGCTTATTTAGTTAGAGGCAGGTCTTTAAGTTGGGGGTATGCCCAGATATATAAGATATGCATCTTGGAGGTTTTTTGAGGGGAATGGACATGGGGTATTTTTATTATATATTATATTATGCTATACATTATTTTATTATATGTTACATAATATATATTATATATTATTATATATATTATAATATACATCATTATATTGTATTATATTGTATTATTGTATTATATTGTATTATTGTATTATATTGTATTAGGTAGTTTGGCTATCAGTAATAAGAATTGGCTTTTTTTTTTGCTGGACTTTTGTTTGTGTTTCCTACAATTGATATATTTGTGTGGTCAGGGCAGTGGTGTTTCTGGTGCAACTCTGAGCATCCCTTATTGTTTGTGTGTTTCAGGTGGTCACTTGTCTCACACTGAGATCCTCTCACCCAACAGCCCTGCTGAGATCATCCGTGGATGTTTGGTTTTCTTTATGGCACCTGACTGAGACAGCAGGAATTTCCCTGAGGCAGAGACAGCCTTCCTTGGCACCTGATGTGGATTCTCATCCCTGAACATCCCAGAGATAAGTGAAGGGCTCAAAGCCACAGAGGGGATGAAAGTGGGGTGTGGGTTGGGAGTCACCGGGAGGGATTTTTGGGTCAGGTTTGGAGATGGGGATGTCCAAGCTGTGACCCCTTTAGGGCACGTGAAGGGAAGGTCTCACAGTGCTGAGGTGTGCAGGGCAGAGCAGTCCCAGGGCACGTTGTGTCACTTGTCTGTTGTGCCCTCAGTGTCTGTTGTGTGTTTTGTTTTGTGTGTCTTTTGCCTTAACCCTTCAAGGGGTCTTTTGGAGACCCCAGGCATCGTTCTTAACATCTCCCTGTTCCTTGGACAGGCACTGATATCATTGAACTTTGACTCAGGTGTTCAGACACACATCAGAATCCATCTCTCTTCACAACCATCCAGGCTGGTGCCTTTCCAGGTCTTGTTCTGAGCTGTATCCACAGCTGTGCACTGCTGTGATCCATTCTGGCAGATTAGGTCTTCTAAAAGTGCACAGCTGAGTGGAGGATTCTGACCTTGGGATTCTCAGGCATCCCTCCCTGCGTTTCTTGGGATCAGTGATCCCGTTGGCATCTTCTTCCTGCAGGGTTCTCTGAGCCTGGTCAGCTCCCCATCGGTCTTACCTCGGTCATCTCATTGCGAGTTCTCTCGGTCCTCAGGGTCATTCTTCTTGCTGAGATGTTTCTGTCCCTGTTGTGTCCCCCGTTTTGTCCTGTCCTGTGTCACGGGTGTTGGTGTGTTTGGCCTG
The DNA here is from genome assembly GCF_965231275.1 of Zosterops lateralis. NCBI lineage: Eukaryota > Metazoa > Chordata > Aves > Passeriformes > Zosteropidae > Zosterops > Zosterops lateralis. The sequence continues at coordinate 153,717,412 of NC_139762.1, forward strand.
GAGCTGCTCTGCCTTGTTCCTCAGTCTGGGTGTGGGGGGAATGGGACAAGTCCTGGGGAGTTGAAATTTGTCATGTGGGGTGTAGTTGGGCTGTAGAGGGTATTCCTGGATTGACACAAAGTGTCTGGAGCTGTCGAGTTCTCCTGCAGCACTTTGACTCTTGTCCTGACTTTGTTTCAGGTGCAGATGGATTAAATCCATGGCAGAGTGCCCCATCCCGGGTGAGGGGGCTCCCCTGAGAAGGTCAGTCACTGTTTGTGTTTGCAAGGGAGTGTAAATGGTGGCCATGTCACAGCACTGCTCTTTGTCTGTATTTTTAGGAGGCAAAGCTGGGTCTCTGCAGTCAAGGTGAAGTGGACGAGGTGAGCAGTGATGAGTGGACAGAAGCAGTTACTATTGCTCCAGCCTCACTTGCTGGTGGAACTCTGAGCAGCCAGTGCTGTGTGTTTTAGGTGTTCCACTCACACGATGCCGAGCTCCCCTCACCAGCCAGACAGTGGGAGCATTACAGGACTCTGTGGGGAGGCCTTGACCTTCTCCATTTGAAGGGGCCATCCAGGTGGGCTTTGGTAACAGCCGAGGAGTTGAGGTGTGTCAGGGAGGAGGAGCGAGGGTCTGCTCAAGTTTCAGCAGTGCCACATCACCTTGTCTGCTCTTAACCCAGGCACACCCCGCAGTGTTGGTGTCTGAGCAGAGCTGGAGCACAGGGCCCGAGGACCTGGGTGTGCTCAGGAGGTGGTGAGTAGCAGAATTGCTGGTTTTTGGCCAATGTGCTGCTGAGATCACACGGTCACGTTTGCTTTTCTTTATTGTAGCTGACTGAGAGACACTAGCCCAGTGACAGCAGGAATTTCCCCGAGGGAGAGGTGGCCTTTTTTTGTACCTGACATGGATTTGCATCTCCAGATGTCCCAGAGATAAGTGGAGGGCTGGGAGCCACAGAGGGGATGAAAGTGGGGTGTGGGGTCAGGGGTGACCAGGAGGGGTTTTTAAATCAGGTTTGGAGATGGGGATGTCCAAGCTGTGACCCCTTAGGCTGTGTAAAGGGAAAAGTCTCATTTTTGATCCCAGTGCTGAGGTGTGCAGGGCAGAGCAGTCCCAGGGCACGTCGTGTCACTCGTCTGTTGTGCACTCTGTGTCTTGTGTGTTTTGTTTTGTGTGTCTTTTGCCTTAACCCTTCAAGGGGTCTTTTGGAGACCCCAGGCATCGTTCTTAACATCTCCCTGTTCCTTGGACAGGCACTGATATCATTGAACTTTGATTTAGGAGCTCAGACACACATCAGAATCCATCTCTCTTCACAACCATCCAGTCTGGTGCCTTTCCAGGTCTTGTTCTGAGCTGTATCCACAGCTGTGCACTGCTGTGATCCATTCTGGCAGATTAGGTCTTCTAAAAGTGCACAGCTGAGTGGAGGATTCTGACCTTGGGATTCTCAGGCATCCATCCCTGCGTTTCTTGGGATCAGTGATCCCGTTGGCATCTTCTTCCTGCAGGGTTCTCTGAGCCTGGTCAGCTCCCCATCGGTCTTACCTCGGTCATCTCATTGCGAGTTCTCTCGGTCCTCAGGGTCGTTCTTCTTGCTGAGATATTTCTGTCCCTGTTGTGTCCCCCCTTTTGTCCTGTCCTGTGTCACGGGTGTTGGTGTGTTTGGCCTGGAGCTGCTCTGCCTTGTTCCTCAGTCTGGGTGTGGGGGGAATGGGACAAGTCCTGGGGACTTGAAATGTGTCATGTGGGGTGTAGTTGGGCTGTAGAGGGTATTTCCAGATTGAGAAAAAGTGTCTGGAGTTTTCAAGTTCTCCTGCAGCACTTTGACTTTTGTCCTGACTTTGTTTCAGGTGCAGATGGATTAAATCCATGGCAGAGTGCCCCATCCCGGGTGAGGAGGCTTCCCTGAGAAGGTCAGTCACTGTTGATGATGAGAGTCACATATTTCACATTTATTGGCACTCCAGTGCAGGGCACCTGCATTTACAGCTCCAAACAAGTGAGTCCCTTGGTAACCCCCCCTGGGGAGCAGCTGGAGCCTGCTCTGGGCTGGGGGACCAAACACTTGGGGCTGACACAGCTCCACACTGAGGGGGCTTGGTAAAATGCCTTCCTATGTCCTGTGGTTGTTTATTTATTTATTCATTTATTTATTTATTTTTATTTTTTTAAGCTTTCTACAAGGCTTTAACCATCAACCTGGTAAAAATAAACTGTAATGACTGAAGACATGAGGGGCTGGCAGGTTATACACACCAGAGACAGCTTTTTTTTTTTTTTTTTTTTTTGTTTTGGTTTGGTTTGGTTTGGTTTTTTTTTTTTTTTTTTTTGGTTTTTTTTTTGTTTTTGTTTTTGTTTAATAGCTGTGAGACTTACATCTTGATTGTCAGACTCTTTTATGGCCAACATTTGTTAAAAACCTTATTTTGAGATATGCTGCTTCAATAACCAATTTATTGTAAAAATACCTTTAATGTCAGAAGATTAAGGCACTAACACCAACATGCCACCGCCTTAATGTTTAGCAGCAAAACTTGATCTTTACTGAAGTTAAAACTTCATTTTTTTTTCTGCTAGTAAAAGTTAATGAAGGTGTTTATCAGCTTTTGCTGGCCTTTGGTCATACTCAAGGTCATTAAAAAATTGCTCTACTGCTCTAAAATAATTACAGATTTTAGACCTCCCTCATTTTCTCCAGACTAGAAACATGTGAATTGATTTTTTATCTCCTTCCTTTTGGTTTGTGTGGGTTTTAAGCTGCATGGAGAATGTGTCAGTGGACACGGCACCCAGGGCATGGTGCTGGGGAGGGCAGGAGGGGAAGGAACTGCTCAGAAATCCAGGAGCAGCAGTGGATTGGGAGCTGGTGATCCTGCCTCAGTCGCACTCTCCTGGACAGTCTGTGCAATGATAATATTCCTATTTCCCCTCCTGAACATGGAGTTGGAGGAGAACAGAAGTCTTCGCATTGGTGGGAAGGGGAACACCAGGGAACAACTGCTGTTTGTGTCCAACTGCTGTTTGTGTCCTCAGAGAGCAGTGGGGAGAGCCTGAGAGAAACCCTGGCTGGCTGAGGGATAGTTGTGTCCCCTCTGGAATAAATCCCTGTGTCTCCTCAGAGCTGCTGGTTTGCAGTAGAGTTTGGGCACATTTTGCTGCAGCTTTGGTTTCTTAATAACTGGAGATCTATGGATTGCTGGGTGCTTCCCATAAGTTCTCCTATTTTGTAGGAGCTGCAGGGTGAGGTCAGTATTCTGAGGGAGGCCCTGGCAAAGCTGCCGAGGGCAAGGAACACGGAGCATCCGGGGGCTTCTCCCACCTGAGTTTCTCCTGGAGCGTGCTGCGTGTCATGCTGGATGTTTGACCTGGCTTTGGGGTGTTCTCCTGCGGTCCCAGCTCCAACTGCTGCCCCTGAGCCGAGGCCTTGCTGTGTCCCGGCACTAAACCCGGCAGGTGGGTCCTGCTTTTCCAGCCCTTGAATCCCACAGGCAATCCCAGATTCCCGGAGCTCCCCTGGGCACAGCCTGGACTCGCTCCCTGGGAGCTGCACTTCAGTCTGCCTGAACCAAGGACCTCCTGTTTGAAACTTTATTCCTGTTGTTTTTCCTCTTGCAGGTATTTGGCAAAAAAGGAGAGAGCCAGTGGGAAGTGGAGCTACTGGAAGGACTTTTCTCTCTGACTCCTGCATAATTCTTTGACCATAACCAGAGCCTCGGTTTCATTTCCTGTCTTTTCCAATAAATCATTGCTTTCAGCTGGAATGTGTTCCTGGTGTCCTCCTCCTCCATGGATTTGTAAATAGAATTCCTGATTTTTCCTAAGTGGAATTTTGTTATTCCAGCAGTTGTGGCTCTTTTGTTCCACTGAAACTTCCCAACTCTGCTGAGAGTTTCTGCTGCCAAATAAAAATAAGATTGGAGGTTTTTTTGATTGTTACTCCCACAAATGCAGATAATTCTTGGATAGGAGTAACTAGACCTGTTGAATTCCCACTTCCCTTTAAAATCAGAGCAGAGGCAGCAGATTTGAAATCATCGTTCCATGACCTTCCACCAAAAGTTTTCAATGTTAGAAATTCCTGAGCTTGTTTTCCAGGCAAGCTGGGATTTAGATATTATTCCTTCCTTTTATTTGATGCTTTTCCTCTCTCTGATTTTAGTGAGGGAATATTTATTTTTTCCAATTTTCCATTCTAATTGGAATTTTGGTACTTCTTAGGGGACATTTCCAAGGAAATTTACCAAAATAAGGATGGTCAATCAGGAATTGTTCAGCACCATACCCACAGAATTCTGGGAATTCCCAGGAGAACTTGCTAAGTTTTAGTTGCCATGATTCATACCTTTGTAAAGTTAAATTTACTGCATTGTTAATTACATAAATCCCATTAAAACTTAAATACTGGCCTAGTTGTTGTTCCTTGGACACAATGGGGTGGTTCTTTCCTGCCTTGGCACATGTGGCTGCTCATCCCAAGTGAGCTTCCCCATAAAACAGAATTTGTTTCCAAGCAAAACTGGGAATTGTCTACTAAACCTTATTTTCTGGGAGGCACTGGGTTTGTTTTTCCAATCACTGCATAATCAAGGAAACTTCTGGAGCTGTGTTAGGCAGTGGCATGAGGGGAGATCTGCATTTATTTATTTTCTTCTTTTTATTATTTTTTTTTATTTTTGTATTTTTTATGCTCTTTTATTTTATTGTGGTTTTTATGGGGTTTTTTGTTTGTTTTGTATTCTTTCAAAAAATTATATTTTTTCTTCTATTTTTTAATTTTTAAATTTTAAATTACTTTTAGATTTTTATTTGATTATTTATATTTTTATTTTCATGTTTTATTTAGCATTTTTAATTTGTATTTATTTTAATTTTTTATTAACTTTTATTCAATTTTATTTATTTTTATTTTATTTTTTCTTGTTTTCTTTTTTTCCCATACTCTTTCTTACCCAGAGTATGTGGAAGTTTGGCTGTAAGGAAGAAAGAAGTTGAAAAATAACCTCAATGTCCACTGGATGTCTGGATACAATTGAGAGTGCAGTTAGCAAAAACCCTCTATTTTCTGCTAAATTATAAAACCTGAACGGAGAAAGGTGTCAACACTGTGCTGCCTTTTTTTTTCCTTTCAGGTCTCATTCTCCCCACATACAGTATTACCAGGAATAACTTGATGTCAAAATGTTTTTCAGAGGTAGCAATAAAACTAAGTAGACATTTTATTTTGTTACTCTCTGAATGTCCTTATTTATTAACAAAGAAATTCAAAACAAAGCAAACAAACACCACCAGAAGCCCCCATGAACAACCCCCCCCCCCCAGAAAACACAGAAAGAGAAAATATGCCAATATTATTCTAATGAAAATTAAACCTTTTCCCCTTAGAAAACCAGGCTAATTTAATTCCACTTAATTGTGGTTGTGATGTGTTAAGTTAATGAATTTATATAGTTTAAAATATAATTTAAACAAACAGGAATTAAAAAATAAATACAAACAAAAATACAAGTAATAAAGACAAAAATATATGAAAAATATCAATAAAATAAATTATTCCGTGTTATGTATAATATATAAAAGAGATATTAATATAAAAGATAATTTGTAATGATAAATATAGATATCAAAATTATAAATATAAAAAAAATTGAAATATAGCCTAAAATAAAGGCTTTTTTGGTTTCAGTTTGGTTGATGGCAGGGTTCTTGGCGTTGTGGCTGGGCGTCTTTTGGGACATTTATTTTAGAGGATGTTTGGAAGGGCATTTTTGGCCACCTTTTTTGCCTCCGCTCTGCCTGTCCCCTTGGCCCGAGGTGAGCGGCAGTGCTGCCACCCTGTGGGCACAGAGCGGTACTGCAGCTCAGCCCCGGGCAGAGGAGAGCGGCAGTGCTGCCACCCTGTGGGCACAGAGCGGTACTGCAGCTCAGCCCCAGGCAGAGGAGAGCGGCAGTGCTGCCACCCTGTGGGCACAGAGCGGTACTGCAGCTCTCCCCCGTGCCTGTCCCTAATGTGTGCCGCAGTCCTGGGCTGAGGTGAGCGGCAGTGCTGCCACCCTGTGGGCAAAGAGCGGTACTGCAGCTGTTCCCCGTGCTGTTCCCAGCAGCCAGAGCAACCAGGACGTGGCTGCTCTCTTTGCCAGGAGGTGAGGGGTGCGGAGCAGGGTGCCTGGTTTGCCCCGCTGCATTATGTTGCGGTGCTGCTGCATCACAGGAGGAAAGAGCTTGAGGTGCAAAGGTCTGAGTGGCATGGTGGGAAATGGGAGGTGAGGAAGGGTCGTGCTAAGGATGGAGTTAGTCAAGGAAGAGACATTTCTCGTCCAAACTAAAGATCTGTAAAATCCTAGCACTGCCTCGTGTTTAATGTGTTTTTACTTCATATTTATGTCATCACAAAAAGCAAGGAATGTAGATGTGACTGGTTCCCACTCTTGCAATGTGAAGATGTAAAAGCCTGTTGTGGTTTGAAAGCAAAGTGAGTGAGAGCCTCCAAGTCAAAAATACAATTTAACAGGTAGAAAGGTAAAAAAGTAAAATAAAATAAATGCAATAATACCGAAGACCACTGACAGAGTCAGAATACAACCTGAGCAGGATGGTGGAACAGTCCAGATGAGGTGGTCTGTGATCCTGTAGAAAGGTCTGGTATCTCTGCTCCTCTGGGAATCCAGTGGGTCGGGGCTGCTTGTACTGTCCCAAATCCCAGATTATATCCAGGTGAGAATGCTTAGCTCCTCCCCCTGGGTGGAGCATCTCACCAAGGGATGATGAGTCATGAAGTGGGTCCTTGATGGCCCATTAAACAGAGAGAGCTCCTGGAGGGAGTTCCCTGTGAGTCCTGGGCAAGGCAGTGATGGGCCATGAGCAGAAGAGCGCAAAGGAGGGGCCTGGGAAAACACTGCCCCACCTGATTCCAACAGCTCATGAAGATGGTGATGGAATAAATACTTGTGTACATCCTACACTACAACCCGGGACAGAGCCTGAATGAGAGAGAGGGGACTCCAGGCGGCTCTTTAAAGGTGCTGTTTATTTCATAGATTGAAGTCACAGCAGTCATGGGTCGTGGGTAAGAGAGCCAAGCCTATAGCTGTCAGCATCAGCTTATAGGCAAACCTGAAGCCACTTTAGCTCCGGTTACAATGCATTATGTAGTTTTCTTTATTGAGCATCTTAATACATAAAATCCAATCAGCATTGTACACAATACCTTTAAATTTATAGCCTATCACAACTACTATTATTACCGTATTATGGTTAGTACTATCCAATGACATTGAGTTAGCATGTTACATTTTAAGCTTAAAGTTGTTTTTTCTCTTTTCTTGCAGTGGAAAATTCTTTGACTTTTTTTTACTTGGTAAAAACATGGTTTTGTTCGGCTGGGTTTCTCTCTTTACTTGGTAAAAGCATGTTATTTTTTGTAGATGCCTTATCCTTTGATCTCAACCATAAATGTTTTCTTCCAACTCATCCTAACCTTTGTTCAGTAACAACAAACTCAGCAATCCCTAACTTAAACATTTTTTTTATTCTCCTGTATCCAAACTTGCTTTTATTTCTATTCTGCTTTCAGGTTCTACATTCAGAGAGCTTCTGCTAAGCATTCATATCTGTAAAACTCTACCTGCAAACCTTCATTGTTCCCAACATGAAGGTTTTTTACAGGCTCATGTATTACTCTGTCTTTTACTGCTTCAACCTTGGCTTTTCCCTGGTTTTTCGATATCTGTGGCATCGGGTGTCACAAGGGGTTCCTCAGCAGGGGTTTTAGGAGTCGGTGCTCATTCTGCTTTTTCTGAAGGTGTGTGAAGGTGTGCTACCCCAATGGCTATTTTTTCCAGTGAAAAGTTTTCCACCTACGACCACCAAGGCATGCACGCGTTTTAATCTTGTAGCCAGATGTACTAAGGTTTTTAATTTCTAATCCAACACCCGTAGCAGATTTCTGTTTGGATTGTGTCTGCGAGAGTTGGGATTTGTGCTGGAGAGGTGCCATTGGGAAGAAAAGATGGAGCAAATCCTGAGTTACAGGGAAGAGGCCTATGTATGAACTCTATTAATATTTCCCTGTAATTCTGGGTATTAGGATTTGGCCTGGGCTGTCAGGACGAGTCTCAAACAATCAAACCGAGCCCCTGAACCCGAGCGTCTGCCGCTGTTTTTGGGAGGCTGCACCCACCATGGAAGCCAAAGCCTTTGAAGACCACAGGTAAGGGTAACAACTGTGCCTTTTTTTATCTTCTCCAGGTCTCTGGCAAGTGTCAGACAAGAAGGAACCAAAACTCCTCAGGGCCCTGAGAAAGAGACAAGCAGAAGATCCAGACGTCGGGAGAGTTTCTGCGAGTGCCTGTTGGTGAGTCTCGTTCGGTGCCATCCCTCAGTCAGCTCCAGAGGCGCTCCCGGAGCACATTCGAGCCGTGCCACGTCCGCACCCAGCCGGGTGTGGGCGTTTGCCCCTCACCAGCCCCGGCAGTTGAGAGCCGCAGGTGCCCCTCTGGTGGCAGAGGAGGCATCAGACCTGGCACGGTCTGAGACTCCTGGTCTGGGAAAAGAGAAACAAGAGAAGGAAGGATGAGAACCTAATGAACCTGGGAGGCAAAGAGATTAATAACCTACAGGATAGCAAAGAAGTAAGGACTCTGTAACTTGGGACCAAGGAGCACAGAACCAATGCTTTTCTCTGGGTAATTTTGACTGCACCAGTCTGTGAAAAAGCCAGTAAAAATCCTGCGCGATGGAATGACTTTCTCTGTACGAGCCAGGGAACGTAATGATAAAATGATTCCCGTTGCACGTCCTGGCTAGAAAGAAATCACGCCTTGATTCTCTAAGCCCCAAAAAATTGTTGTTTCAATTCCCGAGTTTTTGCTTTTCCTGCAGTTTCTGTGGCACGAGCCAGAGATCATGTGCATTGACTCGAACGGTGCGGTGTAAATTTTCTTTCAGAATCTCTGTAAAAAAAATGAAATGCAGTCCCATGAAACTGGGTTAGGCCAGGCTTAGACACCAGGCCACAGCTCACGGGCCAGCGATAATGTCCAGGTTTTAAGGTAAGAGTTTAGGGCCAGAGGACAAGGCAAAGCTATAGCCTAAGGGACTGATGTTCTGCAGGGTGCTGGAAGAGACACTTTCCAGAGCCACACTTAAAGCCAATTTGCCTTCCAAGGTAGTTCAGCCACTGGATTTCCTCTTCCCACTCGGATGGCAAGGCTCGGCATACCCACAGTGGAAAGGAAACTGAGTTTAGCCTGGTGGAGTCTCCTCTTCAGCAGAGAACAGAGCGTGCTCAGGGCAGCCACGCTCACCTTCCTGACGGTGTACCAGGGACCCAAAAAGCTACAAAGCAAAAAGACTCCTTCAAGTGACTCACTTTTCATCATAAATGAGGAGTAAGTAAAGAGCTTTCCAAAGGAGGTGAGTACACATGGTACCAGAAAGGGAGTGTCTGAGGTAAAAAGAGGACATACATTCCTGGGGGTAGAATATATAAACAGTATGCTGAAATAAAGAATTGATAAGGGGAAAGAGAGAAATAGTAAGTAAAACCAGATCAGCTCTTTATGTAAATCATAAAAATCTGCGGGTTTGACTGGTATTCTGTGTCTTTGAATTCAAATTTTGTGGTAGGAAAATTGACGATGAGAACTTTGGAACAGGAACAAAACCTTTAAAGGACGGCCCAGCGCTCGTCCAAAACCTATCGGACCTGCGCGTAAAGCTTTCTTCCTACGGTATCGTACCCACATTGCATAATCTCATATTCAAATATGAAATGAAATAGGAGCTAAGTCATTTTAAACCCTCCCACTGACACACCGGTGATTGCGGAAGCCCAACAAGCTACAAAATGCCAACTCTACTGCTTTAATACCACATTAAAAGAAAGGTGTAATTATAATGTACTTTGCCACTATTACCTCCTCATGTTCCATGCGCTCATGTTGTCAGTGATAACACTTAATCAAATGGAAAAAAAAGATAGTCTATAAGATAAACCTCTGAGCATCTTCCTTAAGGAAGGCTAAACACTGTACCAGCTCTTAATGGAAACTCTTTTGCTCAGAGAATTGTAAAACTATTTGCTAAAAAAGAAAAAAATTAATGGATTTTAGCTAAAGAAAAGAGTAGATTTTTTTAAGCCTACAACTCCATCTTGGAGGAAACCTCCACCCTCTGTGCTGCCTGTACTGTTACCGCCCCAGTCATCCTCACCAAATTAGAACTTTAACTTTTACAAGTACATGGATGCTCAATAACGTGTCACTGCTTTATTGCATGCCTGCTCTGAGTCTTTTATTTATACTTGAGAGGACTTTTCTCTGCACTCATACTCAGCTGTCACTCAGAGTGTACCCCAGGGGCTGCAGGGGAGCAGGACACGCACCCTGGAGCACAGTACAAAGCTGGGGATGCTCTGAGCGGGACACAGGTTAGCCGTGACCCCCCAGCACACAGTGACAGGTGTCCTTAGCCCACCCCAGGGGTGCCAGGAGCTGGGTTCCCTGGAAATGACACCTAGGACAAGTATTCAGCCGCTGTCTGATCAGGCTGGAAGGGACTGACACTGACCCTGTGGGACTGCACAGCTGTGAGCACATCACCCACCAAAGACAAATAGAGGAGTTCCTGACAGGTACCACCCCCCAGGCAGCCCACAGCACTCCAGGGACCAGCACTTGTCCTGGGACACCTGGACAAAGCACCTGTGCAGCACAGGCCAGGTCACCTGCACAAACCAGGTGTGTGTTTTACAGCTGGAGCAGGGAGAGGCTTGCTTTTTATTTCTGACTTTTTAGTTTTCAGAGGATGAGGGTTTTTCGAGTTCCTAATGTTTACCGTTTTGTTCCACAGCAACACCTCGGTGATGCATTCCAGGTAACAATCGGTGCCTGTCTGGGAAAGCCTTGGTCGGTAGGGCCAGGTAGCGCTACCCAAGATGTATGTCAGCTTTATGCTGAGAAGTGGGAAATTCAGAAGAATACAGCCAGGTTCTTTTTGCTGATGACACCCGTATAGATGTGTCTTGTGTTCCCTTGTTCTGTGTGCTCCCCCTCCCACTTCCTTTCACTCTGTCTTGTTCTTCTTTTTCTTGTAAGGAACGAATCCTCAATATTTATTTAATAAATGTTGCTCAATCCCTCTCCCTGTTCTGTCCTGCTTTTTGTCTCCCTCCCTCACTCCCCACATCTTTGTCTTTCCTTTTTCATTCCTCTTTTCCCTTTGTCCCTCACTGTGACTCTTTCTTTGTCCCTCTCGTCATCCTTTTGCCCGTACCCGTCCGCACCTGTCGCCCAGTCCTTTGCACTTATTGTACCCTTCTCTCCATAAGCCTCCCCCCTTTCAGCCACACCTCTCCGTCTCCATCCCTGCGCTGTGCCTTGCCCGTCTTCCCCCCACCAGCACCTGCCGTGGTCGTTTCCTCTCCGGTTCCTTGTTTCCCTCTTTGTCGCCATATGCATCTGTCCTTGCCATGTGTCTGGCACTCTGTCTTTTTCTCTGTCTTTTTCCATGCCTCACTCCCATTCCTTTTTTTATTCTCTGTGGCTCTGTGGTGCTCCTTGTGCCACTTTCCCACAGGAAATCTGGGATCCTGGTGTCCCATTTGCTATTTCTGTTCTTTTTAAATCCCTCTATGCTCTGCTGGCCATCTCAGGTTTTTTGTTTGGTGGTTTTTTTTTTTTTTTTTAAAGTTTCATCCTGCACCCTGATCTTAATTCCCCCCCCCCCATCTTCTCTGCTGCCAATCCTTTGTGTCTCTTGCCTGTGACTGCAGGGGTAAGGAGGGACCGCAACCCTTCTGGGGGCTGTTCCCCTTTCTTGTTGCAGCAAAGTCCCTTTTTGGGGGGATGTACACTCGGAAAGGGCTGGAATAAAGCACCGTGCTGCTGTCCAGGGCAGTTTGACTCATTCTCTGCCTTCTTTGGGGATGAGGAAAAAAAGCTGAGGGGGAGGAGGTGGAGACTTGGGGGCTCTGATGTCATTTGGGACACCATTTGGGACCAAGAGGAAGCCACCTGGCAGTGGAGGAGCAGGTGAGTGAGGAATGAGGAGGGGTCATGCTGGGTGCCCTCCCCCGGATGATCCCAAAGCTGCCAGAAAATTCACAGGCACGAGTGGTTGTAGAATACTAAAACCTGTTAAATTTTTGTTTTTATAGATATTGTCAAAAATAGGAGCTTGTCTCTAAATTCTTTTGGAAAGAAACCCTCTCTCTATCCACTCTATTGTACACAGGAATGTAGGAAACTCTGACCAGGGATGGGTAATAGTTTTGAAAATAATGCCTATTGGTTTTGTGTAGGAATGATCCAATCAAGTGCTTTGAAACCATCAGAACAGATGCTGAGGCTGAAGGGAATAAAACAGGCTCTCCGGCAAATTTTGTCTCCGTTCTCCACCTGCCCCCAAAGCTCGCCGCAGTCCCCGGCCGACCTCAGCGGCAGTTTCGCCCCCTCGTGGACAGAGAGCGGTACTGCTGCCCCCCGACTCAGAACCAGTTTTAGTTCCGCTTGTGAAATCGCAGTGCTCGTCTGACATCAGCCGTTCTAGGAAGTTAAGGGGTAGGTGGCCTTGGCATCCCTTCAGCCCTCTCGTCAACTTACTGTGAAACATTCAGGTGCCAGTTATTCTAGCTCTTGAACAGAGGTACCTTTTCCTTACAGGTGGCATAGTTTGGATTCTGCTTCCTAAAATTTCTAGTGTTTCAGGTTTTACCACAGAGACCATCTGCCAGGATGTAGCTCTTTGTGAATCACGGCAGTCCCGGGTGTATATTTTGAACTCCTTCCGAATGTCAGGTTTGAAGTATTTCTTACCTCAGGAAAACAGCAGTCTTTTGCATCTACGTATCAGGTGTTGAACTTTTGCATTTCTTGAATTGTGCACGTCACAGAATTCCTCCCGGATGACAGCTGCCAGCAACTATGGCTCTGCTCGGTCACGGAGTTCAGGGGCTGTCTCCAAAGCCACCTACAGACACCGGAATGGAAATCTTTATTTACTGTGTAAAAGAATCACTCTGATGCATCAGCCAGGGTCTAAATTCTACCTTTCAAAAATACCAACATTACATGAGTTCTTTCAGATTAAAGCTTCTGCGGAGTCAGGTCTGCCCAGCCCTCGAGCGTCACGCACTTCCCACGAACCAGTCTCGCCAGGACGGCTCGCTGACTTTTCCATCATGGGGAAAGAAGCTCCCATTTGGAGTCAGAAGCCTCGTGTGTCCTGTGGGGTTCCCCTCCTAAAACTGCAAATTTTGCAGGATTTCTTATAGTAGAAGTTTCCTGGGAGCTATGTCTCTGGCTGGATTTGGGCTCCTGCGACCATCACGTGAAGCGACCTCGAGACCCCAGGGTGTGTGGATTTCCTTACCATTGAAAGGACTTATCGTTCGCATCCGGGAGCCACGGTGTGAAAGCGGGTGTCACCTCTTAAATTTGCAAATATCACAAGAGTTTTTCTAAATGAATGGTGCTGAGAACACAAGCTCCAGCCTGCTTTGGCCTTAGAGTTGCCTCCTCTAAATGGCTCTTTAGACACTAGGTTGGAAAGTTCCTAAATATGCCAAATAGCCCTTGTTTACAGCCAGGAGCCCAGATCTGACCTTGGGATTACACGTCTTAAAGTTCAGATCATCAGAGGATTTCTCCCAGGTGAAGCCTGCTAGGGACAGCTTTCTCGCTGGCCTTAGGTATTCGGAAGGCTACTTCAAACCCCATAAAGATCCAATCAGAAATCTTTCCTACCTGTGGAATCCAGCCACTTTTCTACTCAGGTGCTATTGTAGAAAACCAGGAATGTGCTTATCAAAATTGCAAATGTCAGACAATTTTTACCGGACCGGGACTGGCAGATGGTACACCGCCGTTGTTGAGACAGCCACAACACCCCGAGTGCTTCTTTAAAACCTCAGAAGGCTTCAGGCATCAGCACCTTGTTATCTAGAAGTCTTTCATATCTCTTCTATGTAGCCTCCCATGAGCAGATCCACACAGCTCTGGCTCTTTCTCTTTCTTCTCTCGTCCTTCTGCAGTTCCAGCTCGCTCCTTCCCGTCCCTAGCACGGCCACCTAACCCCGTCCGTCCCTCACGTGCCCTCCAGTCCCCTCCTCCTCGTGGCACGGCCGGCAGACTCCAACTGTCCGTCTACCAGGTAAGTCACTCTTTTATTGCACCCATAGCCGTGAGGGCAAGGCTGGTCTCACTCTTGACTAATTAACATAGCTGCAATATATCAGAGGCAAGACTGCCTTTACCCTGTCTCTATCTGTATCCCCACAGTACACCTCCGGGTGGCCTCAGATTCTCATTTCCTCTCTATCCCTGAGCCCCCGAGGGGCTCACAACATCAATTTATCAGGAGAGTCCACGAGGCACATTATGTTACAACTCATGCGCCTGGCAGGGGAGTAATTTTCTGTTCAGAATCATCCCTATCCCAGCAGACCAGAACATTTGGTGCTCCATTAAGTCTTGGCAAAGTTTCAGAGACCTCATGACCTCCAGGGATACCATAGATGTCATCAGGTCCCTCTAGCAGGCCATCAGAGGTTTCTGAGTGGTATTCCAGGGCCTAGGAGGACTTAGGAGGTCCTACAAACTTTTCAGGGGCCTCTAGAAGCCCCCAAATCCACAGTCACCTTCTTTAAATCCTGACCGGCCTGATTCAGAACACCTAAACTATTTCCACCAGCTCCTAAAAAGCTTAAGCATCCCAGACCTGGTCCTAAAACCACTGAAATTATCCCAGCAACTGCATGTCCTTCCCAAATCTTTCTAAATCACCTCTGGACCCAAGGGACAGCTGTTTTCCATGGCGTGGACACCCCAGAGCCCTCAAGCTTCAGAGGCAGACACCAGGCTGTGCAGCGAAGCCAATGACCTCCAGGACTTTTCTTTACCTCTCCCCACCCATCCAAGTTCAAGCAGTTCCAGGTGTGACTTGCAAGGATTACAAGGCACCGGGTCCCCCAGGGGTCATTTTTAAGGGGTTACCTCTGCCTGCCCGCACAGGGAACCAGTAGGTGAGAGGGACTTCTGCTCTCCAGCTAACTCTTTTCTGTCCCTAGCACACCTGCCTATCCCCTTCTGTCCCTAGTACTGTAGCTTATGTCATTTTTCCTTCGACAGACCTCCCGTCCTCTCCTCCACACAGCACGGCTAGCAGACTCCAACTGACCCCCCTCCCAGCTAACTCACTCTCTATCACACCCATAACTGGGAGGGCTAGACTGTTCCCACTCTTTGATAATTAACACAGCTGCAGTGTAGCAGAGCTAGGATTGCCTTTAGCATTACTCCTAGTTATCTTCCCACAGGAAAACTCCTCTTTTGCCAATATTTTAGGGGACTAAAGCAAAGGGGAGAAGCCTTTTATCACCCATTGTGTCAGTTTAAGGGGGGCATCTCCCCCATTTCCTCAGTTTAATGGGTTCAGTTAGAGGAAGGTGTCCCTTTTCAGCATTTTAAAACAGCATTTCAGGGCACTTTTACCCACAGCCCGGTCCCAAATATCTCAGATGGGAGCGAGTCCGGCACATAACGCTGCCTGGGAGTCTGTTATTATTTCTTATTTTTTTCTATAATGTAGATACAACTAAGGGGACCCTAATTAAAAGTCCTAATGAGATTTATACCATTCTTATCAGCATTAATCTTCTCCCTCCTATTTAGTCACATGTGGAGTACCACTTAGTAATCACTTAGGAATAATAACACAAGTCAGCAACAAGTTATCCAATTTATCTAGCTACCTTACCAAAACACAAAGCTTTCTTTTTCACCCATTTTCTGCCCTTTTGCTCAAAGTTGTTCCAGCAAAAAAGAAAGCACTATTATTTCTCTGAAGAGTTTATCACTACATGGGGCCCTTTACTCACCTGGAATTTAAGTCAGAGGAGCCAAACAACAACAGCCTTTCCCAAGGCTTTTATACCCGGTGGGATTTGTCTCCTCCCTTTTCTCAGGGACTTGTGGGAAAGGGAGGCGGCCCCCCAACAGGGGTATATAAACCCCAGCTTGTGCTAAGGGCTTCATTCCCTCCTGGGGATCAGCTGGGATAAGAGCTCTCTTCTCTTTTCAGTGAAGGGGCTCTTTCAGTTTGTCTCAGCTTCTTTTCAGTAGGTGCTTTTGGGCACCTGCAAGTAAGGGAGGCTTTGAAGACTCCATGAAGAAGACACCATTGAATACAGGGAGTATTTAAGTTTAGGGGTTTGGGTTGTGTGTTCAGGGGTGGTAAGGTGCTTTTGTAATTTCTGGGTTTGTTTTTTTTTTTTTTTTAGGAGGAGTGCAGCTCCTGAAATTCCAGGTTGTGTCAAGTATGATACTTCAGATTCTTTCAGCAGATTCATTACCACAAAAGGGTTTGTGTCAAAGGTGATGTTTGTGATCAAGGCTTCTAAGAGGTAAGTCAAGGATTGTGAGCTGGGTACCTGGTTAGGAATTACAGTTCGGGGATTTTGAAGACCACAAAGTGAGAAAGGGTGTTCACTTGAGGGGCTCCCCCAAGGCTTTTTCACAAGAAACAGCAGGTTTGTTGATGTGTCTTACAGCACATCCACCATGCTCAGAGAAGTGCTGTGCAATTTTGCCCTTCACTAACCTGGGTATCAAACATTCTAACAGCCCTCGCCTTCAAAGTGGGGTGAAACCACAGACTCAAGGGCCCAGGCACACTTAGCAGAGGGCAAGTAGCCACCTCACTGGGGTTTGGCCCACATGCCACTAAATTTGTACATTGATCTTCGCTTTCTTTTTTGTAGCCGGTTGAGGCTAACCGGCGAGCGTGGGGTCTTCTGAGGCAGACTCATTTCAGGTCCAAAGTGGGTTCACCTCAAAGATAAGTCAGGGGCCACAGCCTGGAGATATAATGGTAGGACCACATTGTGGTGTAAGTCTAACAATTTATTGTCATTTGTGTGTCTTAGGTGGTCCAATCCTATTACACTGAGACCCCCCTCATCAACCGGCCAACAGACCCAGTTGGCTTCTCTCATGACCCCTCTGAAAGCGTTCAGGGACTGTCTGAAGAAGCCTTATTCTTTCCCTTTTGAAGGTGTCATTTGGGTAGACTTTGGTAACAGCCAAGGCATTGGGGTGAGTCGGGGAGGTAGGGAGGAGGAGCGAGGGTCCTCTCAAGTTTCAGCAATGCCACATTACCTTGTCTGCTCTTAAACCCAGGTATACCTTGTGACCTTGGTGTCAGCCTCTGAACTCAGCTGAAGTGTGTGGCCTGAGGACCTGGCTGTTCTTAGGAGATGGTGAGTGGCGGAATTGTTGGGTTTTGGGCAATGTGCTGCTAAGAGCACGCACTGATGTTTGGTTTTATTTATTGTAGCTGACTAAGGGAGAGCAGCCTGGTGATAGCAGGAATTTCCCAGAGGGAGAAGCAGCCTTCTTTTGCACAGGATGGGACTTTGCATCTCCAGCTGTCTAAGAGATAAGTAGTGGGCTAATGAGCCACAGAGGGGATGGGAGCAGGGTGCTGAGTTGGCTTCTGGCCGAGAGGGGTTTTTGAGTGGGCTTTGGAGACGGGGCTGTCCAAGAAGTGGCCCCTTTAGGCTGCATAAAGGGAAAGACTCACTTTTGATGTCAATGCTGAGGTGTGCAGGGCAGAGCAGTCCTGGTGGTTGTCATGTCACTTGTTTGTTGTGCACCCAGTGTTTCATGTCATTTCCCTTAGCCCTTCAAGGGGTGTGTCAAAAACCCTGACATCATTCTGAGCATCTTCGGTCCCTCCTTTTCTTGACCAAGTGCCGATACCATTGAACAGTTTACTTGAGAGCTCAGGTGGGCATGGGGATTGTATCTCTTCAGAAGCATCCAGACCGATGCCTTTCCAGGTGTTGTTCTGAGCTGTATCGACAGCCCTGCACCGCAACGATCCATTCCGGCGGATTAGGTCTTGCAAGACTGCAAAGTGAGGTAGAAGATTGCAACTGGAGTGTTCTCGGGCGTCCATCTTCGCGATTTTTGGGACAAGTCATCCCGTCGGCTTCATCTTCTTCCTGCAGGGCTTTCTGAGCCTGGTCAGCTTGCCATCGTTCTTACCTCGGTCATCTCATTCTGAGTTCTCATGGTCATTCTTCTGGCTCAGAGTTTTTTGTCCCTGTTGTGTCTCCTTGTTTGTTGTCTCTTGTGTCACAGGTGTTGCTGGTATTTGGCCCTGAGCTGCTCTGCCCTGCTGCACAGCTGGGTGTAGGGGTAATAGGACAAGGCCTGGGGACTTGTAATTTGAATTGTAGGGTCCATTGGATTCTAGGTGGTATCTGTAGATTGACAGAAGATGCCTGGAGCTGTCAAGTTATCCTGCAGCACTTTGAGTTTCGTCCTAACTTTCTTTCAGGTGCAGATGGCTTAAATCAGATGAATTGAAAACAGATCTCTCTGTATTGGTGGAGTCCATAGCTCTGAGAGGGTGAGTCTTAGTTGGTGTTTGCAGAGGAGGTGTAAATGATGGCTATGTTACAGCACTGGTCTTTGTTTTTGTTTTTAGGAGGTAAAGCAGGATGTTGCCAGTCAATCTGAGGAGGGCAAGGTGAGCGGTGACCAGTGGATGGGAGCAGTTGTTATTGCGGTGGTGTCAATTTCTGGTGCCACTCTAAGCCTCTATTATTGTGTGTTTTAGGCAGTCCACTCTCATTGTGCTTAACTCCCCTGACCAATGAGATGATGGGCCTGGGTGTGAGCCCTCTGGAAGCAATACAGGATGCTGTGATGAAGCCTTGATCTTCTCCATTTGAAGGTGCTTTTCCGGGTAGGCTTTGCTAACAGCTGAGGAGTTGGGGAGGTAGGGAGGAGGAACGAGGGTCCTCTCAAGTTTCAGCAATGCCACATTACCTTGTCTGCTTTTACAACCAGGTATACCCTGTGACCTCGGTGTCAGCTTCTGAACCTGGCTGAAGTGTGTGCCCTGAGGACCTGGGTGTTCTTAGGAGATGGTGAGTAGCAGAATTGTTGGGTTTTGTGCAATGTGGTGCTAAGAGCATGCAGTGATGTTTGGTTTTATTTATTGTAGCTGACTAAGGGAGAGCAGCCTGGTGATAGCAGGAATTTCCCAGAGGGAGAAGCAGCCTTCTTTTGCACCGGATGGGACTTTGCATCTCCAGCTGTCTCAGAGATAAGTAGAGGGCTAATGAGCCACGGAGGGGATGGGAGCAGGGTGCTGGGTTGGCTTCTGGCCAAGAGGGCTTTTTGACTTGGCTTTGGAGATGGGGCTGTCCAAGAACTGGTCCTTTAGGCTGCATAAAGGGAAAGTTTCACTTTTGATGTCAATGCTGAGGTGTACAGGGCAGAGCAGTCCTGGTGGTTGTCGTGTCACTTGTTTGTTGTGCACTCAGTGTTTCATGTCATTTCCCTTAGCCCTTCAAGGGGTGTGTCAAAAACCCTGACATCATTCTTTGCATCTCTGGTCCCTCCTTTCCTTGGGCAAGTGCCCATGCCACTGAACAGTTTACTTGAGAGCTCAGGTGGGCATGGGAATTGTATCTCTCTTCAGAAGCATCTAGGCTGGTACCATTCCAGGTCTTGTTCTGAGCTGTATCGACAGCCGTGCACCGCAACGATCCCTTCTGGCGGATTTTGTTTTGCAAGACTGCAAAGTGTGGTAGAAGATTCCAAGTGGAGTGTTCTCGGGCGTCCATCTTTGCGATTTTTGGGACAAGTCATCCCGTTGGCTTCATCTTCTTCCTGCAGGGCTTTCTGAGCCTGGTCAGCTCTCCATTGGTCTTTACATCGGTCGTCTCATTCTGAGTTCTCATGGTCATTCTTCTGGCTCAGAGATTTTTGTCTCTGTTGTGTCTCCTTGTTTGTTGTCTCTTGTGTCACAGGTGTTGGTGGTATTTGGCCCGGAGCTGCTCTGCCCTGCCGCACAGCTGGGTGTAGGGGTAGTAGAACAAGGCCTGGGGACTTGAAATTTGAATTGTAGGGTCCATTGGATTCTAGGTGCTATCTGTAGATTGACAGAAGATGCCTGGAGCTGTCAAGTTATCCTGCCGCACTTTGACTTTTGTCCTAACTTTCTTTCAGGTGCAGATGGCTTAAATCAGATGAATTAAAAACAGATCACTCTGTATTGGTGGAGTCCATAGCTCTGAGAGGGTGAGTGTTAGTTGGCCTTTGCAGGGGAGGTGTAAATGGTGGCTATGTTACAGCACTGGTCTTTGTTTTTGTTTTTAGGAGGTAAAGCAGGATGTTGCCAGTCAATCTGAGGAGGGCAAGGTGAGTGGTGACCAGTAGATGGGAGCAGTTGTTATTGCGGTGGTGTCAATTTCTGGTGCCACTCTAAGCCTCTATTATTGTCTGTTTTAGGCAGTCCACTCTCATTGTGCTTAACTCCCCTGACCAATGAGATGATGGGCCTGGGTGTGAGCCCTCTGGAAGCATTACAGGACTCTGTGATGAAGCCTTGATCTTCTCCATTTGAAGGTGCTTTTCCGGGTAGGCTTTGCTAACAGCTGAGGAGTTGGGGAGGTAGGGAGGAGGAACGGGGGTCCTCTCAAGTTTCAGCAATGCCACATTACCTTGTCTGCTTTTAAACCCAGGTATACCCTGTGACCTTGGTGTCGGCCTCTGAACCTGGCTGAAGTGTGTGGTCTGAGGACCTGGATGTTCTTAGGAGACAGTGAGTAGCAGAATTGTTGGGTTTTGAGAAAGAAATTGTTGGGTTTTGCTCATAAGATCATGCAGTGATGTTTGGTTTTGTTTGATTGGCAGAAGATTCCTGGAGTTGTCAAGTTACCTTGCAGCTGACTAAGGGAGAGCAGCCTGGTGATAGCAGGAATTTCCCAGAGGGAGAAGCAGCCTTCCTTTGTGGTGGATGGGACTTAGCATCTCCAGCTGTCTCAGAGATAAGTAGCGGGCTAATGAGCCACAGAGGGGATGGACGCAGGGTGCTGGGTTGGCTTCTGGCCGAGAGGGATTTTTGAGTCAGCTTGGGAGACGAGGCTGTCCAAGAAGTGGCCCCTTAGGCTGCATAAAGGGGAAGTCTCACTTTTGATGTCAATGCTGAGGTGTGCAGGGCAGAGCAGTCCCGGTGGTTGTCGTGTCACTTGTTTGTTGTGCACTCAGTGTTTCATGTCATTTCCCTTAGCCCTTCAAGGGGTGTGTCAAAAACCCTGACATCATTCTGAGCATCTCCGGTCCTTCCTTTCCTCGGCCAGTTGCCGATGCCATTAAACAGTTTACTTGAGAGCTCAGGTGGGCATGGGGATTGTATCTCTCTTCAGAAGCATCCAGACTGATGCCTTTCCAGATCTTGTTCTGAGCTGTATCAACAGCTGTGCACCGCAACGATCCATTCCAGCGGATTAGGTCTTGCAAGACTGCAGAGCTTGGTAGAGGATTTTGACCAGAGCACTGTCAGGCATCCATCTTTCCAGTCCTTCGGATAAGTCATCCTGTTGGCTTCATCTTATTCCTACAGGGCTCTCTGAGCCTGATCAGCTTGCCATCGTTCTTACCTCGGTCATCTCATTCTGAGTTCTCATGGTCATTCTTCTGGCTCAGAGTTTTTGTCCCTGTTGTGTCTCTTTGTTTGTTTGTCTCTTGTGTCACAGGTGTTGGTGGTATTTGGCCCTGAGCTGCTCTGCCCTGCCGCACAGCTGGGTGTAGGGGTAATAGAACAAGGCCTGGGGGATTTACTATTTGAGTTGTAGGGTCCATTGGATTCTAGGTGCTATCTGTAGATTGACAGAAGATGCCTGGAGCTGTCAAGTTATCCTGCAGCACTTTGACTTTTGTCCTAACATTCTTTCAGGTGCAGATGGCTTAAATCAGATGAATTGAAAACAGATCTCTCTGTATTGGTGGAGTCCATAGCTCTGAGAGGGTGAGTCTTAGTTGGTGTTTGCAGAGGAGGTGTAAATGATGGCTATGTTACAGCACTGCTTTGTTTTTCTTTTAGGAGGTAAAGTGGGATGTTGCCAGTCAATCTGAGGAGGGCGAGGTGAGCGGTGACCAGTGGATGGGAGCAGTTGTTATTGCGGTGGTGTCAATTTCTGGTGCCACTCTAAGCCTCTATTATTGTGTGTTTTAGGCAGTCCACTCTCATTGTGCTTAACTCCCCTGACCAATGAGAGGATGGACCTGGGTGTGAGCCCTCTGGAAGCATTACAGGACTCTGTGATGAAGCCTTGATCTTCTCCATTTGAAGGTGCTTTTCCGGGTAGGCTTTGCTAACAGCTGAGGAGTTGGGGAGGTAGGGAGGAGGAACGAGGGTCCTCTCAAGTTTCAGCAATGCCACATTACCTTGTCTGCTTTTTAAACCCAGATATACCCTGTGACCTTGGTGTCGGCCTCTGAACCTGGCTGAAGTGTGTGCCCTGAGGACCTGGATGTTCTTAGGAGATGGTGAGTAGCAGAATTGTTGGGTTTTGTGCAATGTGGTGCTAAGAGCATGCAGTGATGTTTTGTTTTATTTATTGTAGCTGACTAAGGGAGAGCAGCCTGGTGATAGCAGGAATTTCCCAGAGGGAGAAGCAGCCTTCTTTTGCACCGGATGGGACTTTGCATCTCCAGCTGTCTCAGAGATAAGTAGAGGGCTAATGAGCCACGGAGGGGATGGGAGCAGGGTGCTGGGTTGGCTTCTGGCCAAGAGGGCTTTTTGACTTGGCTTTGGAGATGGGGCTGTCCAAGAACTGGTCCTTTAGGCTGCATAAAGGGAAAGTCTCACTTTTGATGTCAATGCTGAGGTGTGCAGGGCAGAGCAGTCCCGGTGGTTGTCGTGTCACTTGTTTGTTGTGCACTCAGTGTTTCATGTCATTTCCCTTAGCCCTTCAAGGGGTGTGTCAAAAACCCTGACATCATTCTTTGCATCTCTGGTCCCGCCTTTCCTCGGCCGAGTGCCGATACCATTGGACTGTTTACTTGAGAGCTCAGGTGGGCATGGGGATTGTATCTCTCTTCAGAAGCATCCAGACTGATGCCTTTCCAGGTCTTGTTCTGAGCTGTATCGACAGCTGTGCACCGCAACCATCCATTCCGGTGGATCAGGTCTTGCAAGACTGCAATGTGAGGTAGAAGATTCCAAGTGGAGTGTTCTCGGGCGTCCATCTTTGCGATTTTTGGGACAAGTCATCCCGTCGGCTTCATCTTCTTCCTGCAGGGCTTTCTGAGCCTGGTCAGCTTGCCCTCATTCTTACCTTGGTCATCTCATTCTGAGTTCTCATGGTCATTCTTCTGGCTCAGAGTTTTTTGTCCCTGTTGTGTCTCTTTGTTTTCTCTTGTGTCACAGGTGTTGGTGGTATTTGGCCCGGAGCTGCTCTGCCCTGCTGCACAGCTGGGTGTAGGGGACTTGAAATTTGAGTTGTAGGGTCCATTGGATTCTAGGTGCTATCTGTAGGTTGACAGAAGATGCCTGGAGCTGTCAAGTTATCCTGCAGCACTTTGACTTTTGTCCTAACTTTCTTTCAGTTGCTGATGGATCAAGTCAGATGGATTAAAAGTGGAGCACTCTGTATTGGTGGAGTCCATAGCTCTGAGAGGGTGAGTGTTATTTGGTCTTTGCAGGGGAGGTGTAAATGGTGGCTATGTTTCAGCACTGCTATTTCTCTTTATTTTTAGGAGGTAAAGCGTGATGTCGCCAGTCAATGTGAGGAGCGCAAGGTGAGGCAGTGCATGGGAGTAGCTGTTATTGCTGTGGTGTCAATTTGTGGTGCAATTCTAATCATCCCCTCTTGTGTTTTTTGTTTCAGCTGGTTCATGTGTGAGGTGTCCTGGTTCTGGATGCTAGTGCTCAGGTGGGTGTGAGTTTAAGTCAGTCCTTGTTTGTCTCTGCAGTGGCAGTGTACATGGTGCCTGTGTTACAGCATTGTTCTTTGTCTTTATTTTTAGGAGGTAACATGGGATACTGGCAGTCCAGGTGAAGCAGACAAGGTGAGTGTTGACTGGTGGATGGAAGCAGTTGTTGCTTAGGTCTCAATTTCTGGTGCAACTCTAAGCATACACTGTTGATGATTTTTTTTTTTTTTTTTTAGGTGGTCCACTTGCAAGGTGTTCCAGTCCTGGATCCCAGCAGCTTGGTGGGTACAAGTTTAAGATATACATGTTTCAGAGTTCTGTCAGCCTGGAGCAGTTGTGTTTTCACAGTAACTCAGTCTGCTTTTTGCTTTGTTTCTTTGTAGGAGCTGCTGCGGCCCTACGCATACCAGGGAAGAGAGGCAAGCAGGTGAGTTGACATTTTGGCAGGATGACTCAGGTGAGCAGTGTCTAACAGCACGCTAAATGTGTACCTTTTCCTTTTGCAGGTCCCCTCCGGGCTGCCTCAGGAGTCAAATGGTTATCTGAGGTGAGCCGGGGTAGCGGTGCAGTGGAGGTCTGGGGATTATGTTTTCTGTCAGGCAATTGTCACATTTTCTGTTTTGTTGTCTTAGGTACCGTGAGGTGCGGAGCCCAAGATCGGATATGGCAGCACTGAAGCGGATGCGTTCTTTTCCATTGAAGATGGATTTTTGTCCGCTCATCTTGTGAAAGATAAGTGTTTGGGCTGGTGTTTGGGTGAAGGGGAAAAAGCTTTGCAAAAGGAGGCAATTCAGAGTTAGCTTAGAGGAGAGGGCTCTAGTGGGAAGTAACAGGAGAGGGTTTCACCTCGGCCTCACGGGAGGCTTTGCCGGGCAGGGCAGTTCCGCGTCCTCGCGTGTTTTGCGCCGTCATCCATATTCAAGTCTGAACAGCCTCGTGGACGTTTTCACCCGAGGAGGTCGCCTTCGCGTCCAGAGCTATCGCCACGGTCACCCGGCAGTCATCGCTTCCTTCTCTCGGCCTACCCAGCTTCTCAAGCATCCTATTAACAACTTAGGCACTAGTTCTTGTAAGGAGTTCTGTTTCATCATCATGTCCTATTGCCTTAAAGCTTTCTTTCCTTTGGCATCATCAGCCTGTGGCTCATCTTGTGCTAGGAGTCTCGGGTCCATAAGGTGAAGCTGCCTGGCAGTTTCAAGTCGCGTCTGTGTTGTCTGCGTCTGCATTGTGTTGTTTGTGTCCGTCGTCTTCTGTGTGATAGGCCTTTGTTACATCCAGGTGCTTTATCCACATCCTTCCGGCCCACGTCGGCCGTACTCTCCTCACATACTTTCCCGGATCATCCTTATTCCGGCCTCGTTACATTTTGACTTTTCGAGGCCGGCACACGGACACTTGAGCGTTCTCATCCATTTTCATTCTCAGCTTCGGTAGTGCTGCCTTTTCAGATGCCATTCTCTTGGACTTTTATAGGGAGGGTATTACATTCCCCTCACGTGCATGCAGTATCTTTCAGAGTCATCTGAAGTCAGCACTTGTATTCTCTGTCTCTCGGCTCACATCGTATGTGCCAACATTGAATGCGCCAATATTGCGTCTCTCAGTGTCGGCTTATATTGTGTGCGCCTATATTGTATCTGAGTCTATTGCATCTCACTATGTTGGTTTATATTGTATGTGCCTACACTGTATCTGAATATGTTGTATGTGACTATGCTGGCTTATGTTGTATTGTACTGTATGTGACTATGCTGTATCATACTATGCTGGTTTATGCTGTATTGTATTGTATGTGACTATGCTGGATTATGCTGTATCCTATTGTATGTGACTGTAT
Organism: Zosterops lateralis; assembly: GCF_965231275.1. Taxonomy (NCBI): domain Eukaryota; kingdom Metazoa; phylum Chordata; class Aves; order Passeriformes; family Zosteropidae; genus Zosterops; species Zosterops lateralis. Next base: position 153,742,969 of record NC_139762.1, read on the forward strand.
TGTATCATACTATGCTGGCTTATGCTGTATCCTATTGTATGTGACTATGTTGTATCCTATTATATGTGACTATGCTGCCTTATGCTGTATCCTATTGTATGTGACTATATTGTATCATACTATGCTGGATGCTATTGTATGTGACTATGGTGTATCCTATTGTATGTGACTATATTGTATCATACTATGCTGGCTTATGCTGTATCCTATTGTATGTGACTATGCTGTATCATACTATGCTGGCTTATGCTGTATCCTATTGTATGTGACTATATTGTATCATACTATGCTGGCTTATGCTGTATGCTATTGCATGTGACTATGCTGTATCCTATTGTATGTGTCTATGTTGTATCAGGCTATCTTATGCCACTTATGTATGAGCTGCCCTGCCCTGGCACGTAGTCTTAGTGAGGTAGAACAGTTGTAAAACTTCACAGTTCACCTCTTTTCTGTGGGGTTTTGGGCATAAGAGATGTGGGCCTGGAGTGGGGATAACTTGCTGTCAGATAAGCCTTTGTTGACCACCTCTTGTTGTCTTCCAGGTCCCTGAGGAGGATTAGCATCTCTGCGGTTGCCGATGCTACAAGTTTCCTGGAATCTACCACGTACGCTGAAGAGTGACTGTGTGTGTATGAGAGTTGTCTGTGTTTGCTTGTGTTTGCCTGTGTGTGTGTGTGTGTGTGTGTGCTGACTGGTTTGACTGGTTGTAACCTTGTGTGTGTGACTTTTGCCTTTCAGGTTTTTCAACACATTTTAAATTTAGAATAAAAAATCCCCAGCTGGGGGGGTTTTTTTTAATTTTCCCCCCTGGCTGGGTTTTTTTTTCCTCGGTCCCGGCTGGTCTGCGAGGCGATGTTCATCGCCAAAGTTTGGGTGCCGACGGCCTAGGGACCGGGGTTTTCGTCAGGCAGGCCGGTTTGTGTCGAGGCTCCCGGGAACCACGTTCCCGAGGAGTGCTGCGAGTGCGTGTCGATGGTTGGGGGTCGTTGGGAGGTTCTTTGAGGTGAGAGTGAGGGTGGGTTTGTGTATAAGATGAAGGAGGTGCATGTGTTGACTGGTTCTAACCTTGTGTGCGTGACTTTTGCCTTTCAGGTTTTTCAACACATTTTAAATTTAGAATAAAAAATCCCCAGCTGGGGGGGTTTTTTTTAATTTTCCCCCCCGGCTGGGTTTTTTTTTCCTCGGTCCCGGCCGGTCTGCGAGGCGATGTTCATCGCCAAAGTTTGGGTGCCGACGGCCTAGGGACCGGGGTTTTCGTCAGGCAGGCCGGTTTGTGTCGAGGCTCCCGGGAACCACGTTCCCGAGGAGTGCTGCGAGTGTGTGTCGGTGGTTGGGGGTTGTTGGGAGGTGCTTTGAGGTGAGAGCGAGAGTGGGTTTGTGTGCAAGCTGAAGGAGGTGTGTGTGGTGGATGACTGTTCTATTTTACATGTGCTGCTTTTGTGTTGCATTTCCTGTACCAATAAAATGAGATATAATTAATGTTTCAGAAGTAGAAAAACTGTTCTATTGTCTCAATATGTATTTGGCTTGCGGTTCCCCGTATTGTTCCGTATTTGCATTTGCTGCCGTGTTTCCATGTATCGCTCTGTACGAAGCTGTACTTTTATCAGCGTGTCTACGGGTTGTATCTGTACTTGCATTTGTATGTGTTGTTTCCGTGTGTTTTGCTGATGTGTAA